>NC_081408.1:491726743-492059743 GCF_030272615.1 Cryptomeria japonica
CTTAACACGAACGTCGCCCAATTGCAAATCACCAATATCCCTTCGAGGTGAATAAATAAATAAATAAATAAAGTCAATTTCATGAGAGCTCTTAACTAGTCCATCCCTAAGAGGGGTTTACTATGGTTTATCTCAACGGGTGTGAAATTCAATTAAAAGTTATCTTATTAAATTATCGATCCAAGAGGGATTACCCGCCCCTTGGATTTTTATCTTCCAAATGTCCCTTATTACTCCCCGACGATTTATAGGGACGATGCCACAGACGTCGTTAATGCAGCTTTATTAGGCGTTAAGTGCAGTAGTTCAACACGACGGCATTACCCGTAAGCGTGACCCAGAGGCACCATATATACCGAACGCTGCTAGTTTTGGTTTTCCAACTTCCTTTATTTAGTTTTCTAACTACGAATAACAAAATGAAGCGTAAACAATGGAAGTAACTACCTGAAGTGAAATTTGCATAACAAATGAAACTTGCATAATAGTAACTGCATGAAAGATATAATAATTCGCATGCTATGAACGAAAGCAATTAATCCATGATGTAAGATGACTTAGGGAGTCCAAAATGACGGTCAAATCTAAATATTTGCAATAAGGTAAGTTAATCTCTAAGGACCAAATCAAGCGTCCCAATATTTCTTAATTTTTTTTTTTTGAAGAATATAGTCTACGATTTTAAAGTCTATAAGGATAGTTTAATTACAATCATTAATCCCATTTTTAATTGAAAGTCAATATCCTTAAATGTACACTAAGGAAAACAAAATCATCACTAAATGTCATTATTATCAACCTTAAAAATTAACTAGATGGTAATTAACTTAGTTTATTATTATCAAAAAAAAACAATTTAAAACTTTCAACTTTAAATTACAAAAAAAATCGAATTTAAAAAAAAAAGTTTTTGTTGTAAATACAAAGGGGCTGCGGGGTGGGGACCACGGGTCCCATCACCCCTGCGGCCCTGCAGTCGCAGGTCCGCAGGGATGAGGGGATGCCGTGGCCCCCCCCCCGTACCCTGCGACGGTTTATTGAAACCGTCCATGCAGACTGCGACCGAGTACGTGGAAAGCCGTGCGTTACGGAGTTTTAAGGAGATTTTCCTACGTTTGATGGGGTTTTTTTTTCTTGCCTTTGTTCTTTTTAATTTATATATATATATATATATATATATATATATATATATATATATATATATATATATATATATATATGAGTACATAAATGTTATATTATTATTATTATCTTTTTCTTATATCTCATACAGGAGTAATAATTTTAATTTTAATGAGTTATTGAAGATTACTCAAAGCAGGGTAATAAATTTCAGAGGTAAAATGAAGCAGAAACCAGAGGATTTTTTTCTCATTTCTTTGTTTTTCTACAGGGAAATACATTTACAGATAAAGAGAGTTTAATTCTTTTCTCCATTTCTTCTGTTTCCTACACAGGGAAAACTTTATTCACAGAGAAAGGAATTCATTTCTCTACACAGGAAAAATCTCATTCACAGAGAGAGTTATCCATTTCTTTGCACAGGGAAAATTCGTTCACAGAGAGAGGAGATTTATTTATACACACAGGGAGATCTAATTTTTATCAAAATAAAATGAATCTAATTTCCATTTACTCTGAAACTAATTTCTTATCAGAATTAAAAAGAAGAATTTCATTCTACAAAATCTGAAACAATTTTCTTATCAAACAATGAAAAATAAATCTAAAACTAATGAATCTTATTTTCAAAAATGAATCCCATTCTAAAAAAAATCTGAGACAGATATCTTATCAAAACAATGAATAATAAATCTAAAACTAATGAATCTTATTTTCAAAAAAATGAATCTCATTCTAAAAAAAATCTGAGACAGATATCTTATCAAAACAATGAATTTTATTCTCTAAAATCGGAAACTAAAAATTTAAACAATGAATCTTATTTCAAAAAAAATGAATTTCATTCTACAAAAATCTGAAACAATTTTCTTATCAAAACAATGAATTTTATTTTCTAAAAATCTGAAACTACATTCTTATCAAAAATTTAAACAATGAATCTTATTTAACAATAAATCTCATTATTTACAAAATCTTAGGGACTAATTTCATATCAAGAAATTTCAACAATGAATCTTATTTAAATCTTGACTCTCATTTTCTACAAAATCTAAACTAATTCTTTAACAAAATACAAATAAATTTCGTACTCATAATTAATCTACTAAAATCTAATCTACCATAAAAATGAGATGCATGAACTAAGTTGGAGGAACCTGGATGCTTGAAGATGGTGTGGAGTCTTCCTTTATCCTCCAAGTTGAAGAGAAAATCCTCCCAACAAAACCTTGGCTGCAAATGAAAAATGGACTACAAAGGAGAAATTGCAGAATTTCTTATGGAATAGCTAACTTTTCTTTTGAAACTTGTACCTATTTTATAAAAGAAATTTCAAATTCCCACTACCTAATTGTTAATTGGAAAAAAAGAGATTCTCTCCCAATTTTGGCCTCCATGCAAATTAATTGGGCTTAGTGGGAGGAGTTACATGCAAGGAGGTGGAGAAGCCTCTAGAAGCTTCTTATTCCTCCTACAACATGTGCCTTAAATTGGGTGAGGGAAATTAAATAACTAATTTAAAATATATATGCATTTTCCATGTGTGTGTGGTTTATTAATTTATTCCCTTACAATATTCATTCAATAATTCATCCAAAGAGTATAAATAGAGTTTTGTATTTTAAATCAAAAAAAGTGATAAAGGAGGGTTGTGACATCCTCCCCCCCTTAATCGGTGCATCGTCCCGATGCACTTATTAAATGTATTCAAAAGAGTTTATAGTTCATGTTCAAAACAAAAAGGGAAATAGCTGCTGCATCTCCTTAGTATCCTCCCAGGTGGCATTCTTCTCGTCGTACTGGTCCCATTGCACTTTGCACTGATCAACCTCTCTGTTGCGCAACTGGCACTGGCGCCTCTCCAAGATTCTGAATGGCTCTATCATTATTCCCCCCATTTCTTGGACCTGCAAGGCATCCCAATTCAAAATGTGTTTCTCATCAGGTACATATTTCTTAAGAAGAGATACATGGAAGACATCATGGATTCGGCTCAATTGGGGAGGCAAGGCTAACCGATAAGCAACTGGATTAATTCTTCCCAATATTTCAAAGGGTCCGACATAACGAGGTGCAAGCTTAGTCTTTTTCCCAAATTTTATGGAACTCTTGTGTGGCCTAACCCTTAGGAAGACTTTCTCTCCTACTTCAAACTCCCTTGGTGTTCTGTTTTTATCTGCATAACTCTTCTGCCTATCCGAGGCTTCCTTCAACCTTTGCCTAATTTCCTTAGTTTTCCTTTCCATTTCTCTCAACATATCTGGCCCAATAATCACTCTATCTTCAAGACTATCCCAACTCAAAGGTGTTCGACATGGTCTACCATACAAAGCTTCAAAAGGTGCCATTCCCAAAGATGTTTGATATGTATTATTGTAGGCAAACTCTACCAAAGGTAGGTACTCTTCCCATTTTCTCTGTTGGTCCATGCAGTACATACGAAGTAGGTCTTCCATAATCTGATTTGTCCTTTCTGTCTGACCGTCGGTTTCCGGGTGGTATGCGGTGCTAAAATTTAGTTGAGTCCCTAGGGCTGATTGAAGTGTGGTCCAAAACCTGGAAGTGAATCTTGCATCTCTGTCTGATATGATTTTCTCTGGTACTCCGTGCAACCTAACTATCTCCTTAATGAAACGTCTAGCCAAGGTGGGTGCATCATCTGTCAGATTTCCTGGTATAAAGTGTGCCACCTTAGTGAGCTTGTCAATTACCACCATTATTGCATCATGCCTAGAAGGTGACATGGGTAGCCCTTGTACAAAATCCATACTAATAACTTGCCACTTATGTTGGGGTACATCGTGCGATTGTAACAATCCAGCTGGGTGCCTATGTTCTGCCTTGACTCTTTGACACTCCAAACATTTGGCTACATACTTGACAATATCGTTCTTCAACCCTTGCCAAAAGTATAACTTCTTTAGATCTGCATAAAGTTTGTTAACTCCTGGGTGGCCTGAATAAGGGGCATTGTGAGCCTCCGATAAAACTACTTCCCTTAAATTCCCTGAATTAGGAACATAGATTCTGTTATTGTATCTGAGTAGCCCATCTTCATCAAATGTGTACCCTTCAACCTTAGGGTCGGTCGGGTTGTGTCTTATAGTTAATTCGACTTGCTCATACCATGGGTCATGTCCTTGTTCATCCATTACTTGCTTTTTGAAAGAGGTTTTGAAGGTTGCTATAGTCATCAAGTGTCTTCTCCTACTTAAGGCATCTGCCACCCTATTTTCTTTCCCCTTAATATATTCGATCTCAAAGTCATATTCGCTTAAGAACT
The DNA here is from genome assembly GCF_030272615.1 of Cryptomeria japonica. Classification (NCBI taxonomy): domain Eukaryota; kingdom Viridiplantae; phylum Streptophyta; class Pinopsida; order Cupressales; family Cupressaceae; genus Cryptomeria; species Cryptomeria japonica. Next base: position 491,731,149 of record NC_081408.1, read on the forward strand.
CTAGCCACCTTCTTTGTCTGGCATTTAAGTGAGGTTGGGTAAAGATGTATTTTAGCCCTTGGTTGTCCGACTTAAGCTCAAAGGGCTTCCCTAGTAAGAAATGTCTCCACTTTTGCAGGGCATGCACAATTGCTGCCAACTCTAAGTCGTGGGGTGCATAATTGACTTCATGAGTCTTTAGCTTCCTAGATTCATAAGCCACTACCCCTTCATCTTGGACAAGTACTCCTCCTAACCCTTCAATAGAAGCATCTGTTACAACTGTGAAGTGTCCATTTGGGTCTGGTACCTTTAGAATGGGTGCTGAAGTTAGTTTTCCCTTCAAGATTTGAAATGCCTTATCACTTTGCTCGGTCCATACAAACCTTTTGCCCTTCCGTTGCAACGAGGTGATGGGATTTGCTATCTTAGAGAATCCTTCCACAAACCTCCTATAGTAACCTGCTAGCCCCATAAAGCTTCTTACCTCTGAAACATTCTTAGGGATTGGCCATTCTACTATCGCCTTTATTTTATCTGGGTCGACTGCTATTCCTTCCTTCGATATTATATGCCCAAGATAGTGAATCTTTTCCTCAAAGAAGGCGCATTTGGACAATTTTCCATATAACTTATGTTCTCTCAATCTTTGCAAAACAATCTGTAGGTGCGCTAAATGTTCCTCTTCATTTCTAGAATAAATCAAAATGTCATCCAAGAATACCAAAACAAACTTATCCAAGTAGTCATGGAATACACTATTCATCAGGTTCATGAATGCAGCTGGGGCATTAGTTACTCCAAAAGGAACTACTGTGAATTCATAGTGTCCATATCTCGTCCTGAAAGCTGTCTTTGGAATGTCTTCTTCCTTAATTCTGAGTTGATGGTACCCTGACCGAAGATCTATCTTGGAGAAAACTGCCGCTCCTTTCATTTGGTCAAAAAGGTCCTCTATGCGAGGTAAGGGATACCTATTCTTTATGGTAACTTTGTTCAACATCCTATAGTCGATGCATAGCCTTAAGGTTCCATCCTTCTTCTTAACAAATAAAACTGGCGCTCCCCATGGTGATACACTTGGCCTTATTAATCCCTTAGCTAAGAGTTCCTCTAATTGCATTTTGAGCTCTTGTAATTCGGTTGTGTTCATCCGGTAAGGTGCCTTTGATACTGGTTCAGCTCCTGGGAGTACTTCGATAGAAAAGTCAAACTTTCTCTTAGGGGGTAAACCGGGTAGTTCTTCTGGAAAAACATCCCTAAACTCTCTTAAGAAAGGGGTATTTTCAAATGTTGGTGTATTTTCCTCCTTCCCTTCATCAAATTCGACCATAAAGATTTGTCCTCCTCTTCTCCTTTCCTTCTTTAATTGCATTGCTGAGATAGTTTCTACATTAATGGGTTTAAACTTTCCTTGGATTTTGACCCTTTTCCCCCCATCATCCAAACATTCAACAATTTTGCTATAACAATCTACATTAGCTTGATGGTCTGCTAACCAACTCATTCCCATAATTACATCATATAATCCTAAGGGTGCCACATAGAGATCTACCCTTGTTTCGAACTCAGGGAATTGTACCTTTGCCCTTGGTAAACACTTAGTTACTTCTCTAGTTGCCTTATCCCCATATTGAACCGTCCATGATGACTCCATTTGATTAACTTTAAATGCATATTTGTTCACTAATTCAGGTGAGATGAAACATTCAGATGATCCAGTGTCAATTAGAATTGATATTGGTTGTTCAAATAGTGTACCTGTAGTTTCCACGGGAACATTCTGGTATCTTCTTCTTTGGTTCCTAACTGCTGCATGAATCCTCTGTTGGGGCCCTTGTTGGGGTTGATTGGCTCTAATTTGTCCTTGCATCCTGGGGCAGTCTCTAGCAAAATGATTTTCCCCGCACATAAAGCATCCGCCTGGAGGACCTCTCCTACCTTGATTTCTAGGGGGATCATTCCTTGTTTCATTTCCCCTGGGTGGATAAGTTATCCTGTTCTGCTGGTCATTCCTGTTATAGTTGCCTCTGTTATCATTGCCCCTGTTATTATTGCCCCTGTTATCATTGCCCCTATTATTGTTGCCCCTGTTATTATCATTTCCATTCCTCTGATATTGATTAGGCGGTGGTCTCCTTTCGGAAGAGTTATTCCTTTGACCCTTGTTGAAATTAGTGTTTCCATTGAATTCTTGCTTCCTTTTGAATGAGTGATTCCCATTATAGTTTCGTCCTGCTAGTGTCTGAATCTTCCTCTCTTGCCTTAGGGACTTTTCAAGTACTTCATTCATATTTCTGGGTCCATGCATGTCAACCTCTGCCCCTATGTTGGTATTCAGCCCCAAAATGAACTTCCTTGCTTGGCCTTCTTCATCCCTTTGGTACATAGGCACATACTTAAGCAACTTGGCGAATTTATCCCAATATTGTTGAACGGATAGGGGCCCTTGACGTAGGTTATGGAATTCTGTCACTTTCTCATCAAAGAACAATTGAGGAAGCCACCTATCTCGAAAATGGTGAACAAATTGATCCCATGTGATTGTATCCCTGTTATACCCATTTTGTTCCTTGGTGTTGGTCCACCAACTAGCCGCCTCCCCTGTGAGTTGATAGGAGCCCCATAAAGCCTTAGTTGTTTCGCTGAAATCTCTTAGCTCAAAATATTTCTCCATTTCATTTAGCCAATTCTCAGCCCCTTCACCAATCTGCCTCCCATCGAACTTAGGAGGGGTGATTTTCTTCAAATCCTTGGAGAGTTCTAATATGTTATTTTCCTTTCCATTACCCATCACATTTCCTTGATTGCTACCAGGGTTTCCATTCTCGGTACCACTTCTATTCTCATAGTCATTCTGCCTTTCCCTAAGGTCCTGCAGTGATTGTTCCAGGAAGTTGATTTTATCTCTTTGTTCGGTTAGAAGGTCGATTATAGCTTGGACCCCATCTCCGTTATTACCTAGGTTGTGTCGATCCTCTTCATGATCTTCCTCGTGGTTTCCTTCATGGTTTTCCTCATGGCTTTCCTCATGGTTTTCCTCCCTTTGACTCCTAGTACGTCTTCCATTACCCCTTCCTCTTCCTCTTCCTCTTCCTCTTCCTCTTCCTCTTCCTCTTGCCATTCGAGGTTTTACCTGGAAGTTAAATTATGTAGTTAGTTTCTTTTTGAAGAATAAAATTTAATTTCTATTATTGTAAAACATTCCCTTAGTTGAATAAATTGAAGTGAGCACAAGGCCTAGATTTGAACCTTTGCTCTGATACCACATGTAATAACCCACCAAAATTAACCCAACAAAATTGAGTATTTTTTTTTTTCTTTTCTTTTATTATGTTTTATTCAATTGCATACTCTGGGCATCCATCCAAATAGGATTGGGCAATCATCCATTCGGGATGAGCTTCTAACCATACGGGTTAGGCAATTGTCCATACGGGACGTAAATTCCATCTATCCAATACGGGATAGGCATCTACCCATACGGGGTAGGCATCTATCCAAACGGGATAGGAGATGCTCTGGCCAGAGACTTAGACTCATCGGGACCATTCGGGTCCTGAGCCACTCACTAAGTACTACATTCTTCTAACAAGAATGCACCGAGGTCGTCGTCCTTAGGAGTAATAAGAAAAATAACACAAGCTTGAATTCCGCCTCGGAATTTGGCTTAAAGCCTCGGGAAGTCAAGCGAATCCATACGGGATTCCTTCCGAGTATGCATTGAATTAAGTTTGATTATCTTATCTTTCAATTAGGATTCTTACTCAACCAAGCCTAGACCCCACCCACGAACGCCTGAGTACGAGGGACAACTCCGTCCCAAGACTGCCTACATACCCACTTCGGCGTGGGATCAAGGCGTAAAGTATGTAGTTCTATTTTCTAATCTATGGTTTGATGTAAACTGATTTTGTGGGTACGCAACCCTTTCTAGGGTCAGTGTCCCAGACAGTTTCTCTGCGGTTGCTACCCACGAAGGTAGCACTTAAGCGAAGGCTCAAGATGGCCTATTGCTTGTGGCCTAAAAAAAACTAGATCCTAGTACTTAACACGAACGTCGCCCAATTGCAAATCACCAATATCCCTTCGAGGTGAATAAATAAATAAATAAATAAAGTCAATTTCATGAGAGCTCTTAACTAGTCCATCCCTAAGAGGGGTTTACTATGGTTTATCTCAACGGGTGTGAAATTCAATTAAAAGTTATCTTATTAAATTATCGATCCAAGAGGGATTACCCGCCCCTTGGATTTTTATCTTCCAAATGTCCCTTATTACTCCCCGACGATTTATAGGGACGATGCCACAGACGTCGTTAATGCAGCTTTATTAGGCGTTAAGTGCAGTAGTTCAACACGACGGCATTACCCGTAAGCGTGACCCAGAGGCACCATATATACCGAACGCTGCTAGTTTTGGTTTTCCAACTTCCTTTATTTAGTTTTCTAACTACGAATAACAAAATGAAGCGTAAACAATGGAAGTAACTACCTGAAGTGAAATTTGCATAACAAATGAAACTTGCATAATAGTAACTGCATGAAAGATATAATAATTCGCATGCTATGAACGAAAGCAATTAATCCATGATGTAAGATGACTTAGGGAGTCCAAAATGACGGTCAAATCTAAATATTTGCAATAAGGTAAGTTAATCTCTAAGGACCAAATCAAGCGTCCCAATATTTCTTAATTTTTTTTTTTTGAAGAATATAGTCTACGATTTTAAAGTCTATAAGGATAGTTTAATTACAATCATTAATCCCATTTTTAATTGAAAGTCAATATCCTTAAATGTACACTAAGGAAAACAAAATCATCACTAAATGTCATTATTATCAACCTTAAAAATTAACTAGATGGTAATTAACTTAGTTTATTATTATCAAAAAAAAACAATTTAAAACTTTCAACTTTAAATTACAAAAAAAATCGAATTTAAAAAAAAAAGTTTTTGTTGTAAATACAAAGGGGCTGCGGGGTGGGGACCACGGGTCCCATCACCCCTGCGGCCCTGCAGTCGCAGGTCCGCAGGGATGAGGGGATGCCGTGGGCCCCCCCCCGTACCCTGCGACGGTTTATTGAAACCGTCCATGCAGACTGCGACCGAGTACGTGGAAAGCCGTGCGTTACGGAGTTTTAAGGAGATTTTCCTACGTTTGATGGGGTTTTTTTTTCTTGCCTTTGTTCTTTTTAATTTATATATATATATATATATATATATATATATATATATATATATATATATATATATATATATATATATATATGAGTACATAAATGTTATATTATTATTATTATCTTTTTCTTATATCTCATACAGGAGTAATAATTTTAATTTTAATGAGTTATTGAAGATTACTCAAAGCAGGGTAATAAATTTCAGAGGTAAAATGAAGCAGAAACCAGAGGATTTTTTTCTCATTTCTTTGTTTTTCTACAGGGAAATACATTTACAGATAAAGAGAGTTTAATTCTTTTCTCCATTTCTTCTGTTTCCTACACAGGGAAAACTTTATTCACAGAGAAAGGAATTCATTTCTCTACACAGGAAAAATCTCATTCACAGAGAGAGTTATCCATTTCTTTGCACAGGGAAAATTCGTTCACAGAGAGAGGAGATTTATTTATACACACAGGGAGATCTAATTTTTATCAAAATAAAATGAATCTAATTTCCATTTACTCTGAAACTAATTTCTTATCAGAATTAAAAAGAAGAATTTCATTCTACAAAATCTGAAACAATTTTCTTATCAAACAATGAAAAATAAATCTAAAACTAATGAATCTTATTTTCAAAAATGAATCCCATTCTAAAAAAAATCTGAGACAGATATCTTATCAAAACAATGAATAATAAATCTAAAACTAATGAATCTTATTTTCAAAAAAATGAATCTCATTCTAAAAAAAATCTGAGACAGATATCTTATCAAAACAATGAATTTTATTCTCTAAAATCGGAAACTAAAAATTTAAACAATGAATCTTATTTCAAAAAAAATGAATTTCATTCTACAAAAATCTGAAACAATTTTCTTATCAAAACAATGAATTTTATTTTCTAAAAATCTGAAACTACATTCTTATCAAAAATTTAAACAATGAATCTTATTTAACAATAAATCTCATTATTTACAAAATCTTAGGGACTAATTTCATATCAAGAAATTTCAACAATGAATCTTATTTAAATCTTGACTCTCATTTTCTACAAAATCTAAACTAATTCTTTAACAAAATACAAATAAATTTCGTACTCATAATTAATCTACTAAAATCTAATCTACCATAAAAATGAGATGCATGAACTAAGTTGGAGGAACCTGGATGCTTGAAGATGGTGTGGAGTCTTCCTTTATCCTCCAAGTTGAAGAGAAAATCCTCCCAACAAAACCTTGGCTGCAAATGAAAAATGGACTACAAAGGAGAAATTGCAGAATTTCTTATGGAATAGCTAACTTTTCTTTTGAAACTTGTACCTATTTTATAAAAGAAATTTCAAATTCCCACTACCTAATTGTTAATTGGAAAAAAAGAGATTCTCTCCCAATTTTGGCCTCCATGCAAATTAATTGGGCTTAGTGGGAGGAGTTACATGCAAGGAGGTGGAGAAGCCTCTAGAAGCTTCTTATTCCTCCTACAACATGTGCCTTAAATTGGGTGAGGGAAATTAAATAACTAATTTAAAATATATATGCATTTTCCATGTGTGTGTGGTTTATTAATTTATTCCCTTACAATATTCATTCAATAATTCATCCAAAGAGTATAAATAGAGTTTTGTATTTTAAATCAAAAAAAGTGATAAAGGAGGGTTGTGACACCTGTTTGAAATCATAAAAAAAATACCGAATTGTCATCCATTTTTCAATGAGGTGGAGGAAACTTTCGTTCTCATTACGATGAAATCAATGTCACATGTACAACAACCTCATCGCAAATATTTATGGTTCATTGAGCTCCATATGTCGAAGGTTCGACGATAATAATTGATCGGAATAAATTTTATAATTGGTGCACCCCTTTCAAGTTATCCCAATAGTATTAGGTTGGCTGATGAGTTGTTGTTCAGGATAGCTATTCCGATGCAGTGTTTTTGGATTGACTTGTGTTATCGGGTTACCTATTCTGATAGAACTATGCTTTTGGTGACCGGTATAGCTATGCCTAAAATGTAATCTTTGAGGAAGTTTGTTTATCGGTATAAGATATGTCAATATATATTTGCATCAAAATTGCAATGAAACCCTACAATTTTTAAAAATAAAAATTATTCTGGACTCAATGGAAGCATATTAGGATAATTTACTGATGGTTAGTTTTTGCCTTGACAAGAGTTATCAGGATAGCTTAGCCGATGACCAGGTGATCGCAATAGTGTCCATTGTCTATTTAAAGTTTTTGTACTATTCTGATACTATAATTCTAGCTAATGAGTCTTGATCGATATAGTTATACCGATAGTGTTCTAAGGTGCATTTTTGGAATCAGTCTATACTATCGGTTTATTGTTTTTGTGCAATTCAGATAGTGTTAGGGATTCCGATGGGATTGCATTTAGGGATTCCAATGTCGATAGAGGAGAATTGATAGTATGTCATTGGAATGACATATACTATCGTTTTAGCAGGTTTTTGTTATGTTGATAATGTAATAGTACATTTCTACATGATGGAAGCTAAATGAAACATCATTAATTTGCAGTAATAGGACATGTAATGAAAGCAACAACAACTTAGTGCTCTACAATTAAGAATCAAAAGTAGAGAGTCAAAAGTATTAGAGCATTTATATGCACAAAAAGATAACATTAATAATGAACATTGATCACTAATACATCAACAAAAAACATACAACAGACACCTCTTAAGGATTTCGATACATTGACAGAGATGATACAGGCTCACATTCATTGGTTGCACATGAGGCAAGAAATGTTTTCAAATAGTGTTGAAATGCTAAAATACATACTGTAAGTACAAGAATCGTATCTCTAGATAATAAAATGTACCTCTAAGTAATTGCGATAACTAAAGGAACATGTAGCTTGGTTGTTCATGGTGCCAATAGCTAGAGAAACTAAACGATAAGCCATATCTCTACATGTAATATAATAAATGAGGTAGGAATGCCAATGATATATCTAATAAAGAAAAAGGAGGAAGGTGCTCAAATATAATCAAAATGGATAAAATTTCCAGGAGTTACCATCGGTAATATTCAACATTAGGTTTGTCATGTCACATAAAGAAATAGGAGCTACAGGATGTAATCAGTTAATTGGTATAGGGAAGTATCTAGCATATATTCAGAACCAAAATAAAGGTACATAAAAAGTAACTAATGTAATTTGTTCCTTAGTTATTGATTTCTACAGGAAAGTATCTAGCATATATTCAGAAGCAGAACAAAGGTACAATCCATTGTCACTGCTATTACTTATCATAACCATGGTTTTAGCAGTACTAGAGCATCATTAAAACCCTCCCAAACCTCTATGAACCATGTGAGGCCCTACCTCGAGCCCTTCATAGCACTTCATAATTTTCACTATGGACTTATCATTTAATACATTACTTTGATGGACTATGGATTTAGAGACTATTTGACAGTTGATTTGATACCATTGGATATGATATATCCCATATTATGTTTGATTTCTTTACTTATGTTGATGATGTTATGAGTCATGTGTACATGCCTAATTGATGATTGCTTTATATGATTTCAATGATGTTGCAATTGAGTAAATGGACGCATATGGATTGTTAGTAAAAGTAATTGGATTCTATCTTTATTGTTCTTTGATTAGGAGATCAATTAATGATGTGATGTGAAATTGGATGCTATGTGTTTAAAAGTGTATTTCCTTCATATATGTTTGCATATTGTTTTGGACCTACTGATGTGTGGATTGAGATGTGTAGGATATTAATCCATGCGGCCATGGAAATGCATAGGATAACTAGGGCCAAACCTATGTGTGATTGTGAAGCCAAGGTTTGTCTATTTGGAGAGACAATGCCTCGTTTGTAATGTGTTTATTTTCGTATAAGTGAATGTATGTGTGTGTGTTCAATTTGTTAAATTTTAATTTATTTCACCTTGAAAAAGCATGTACAGTGTATGTTGATGTGTGGTATTTTATGGTATCACTTGACACTTGTAATGTGTTGTGAGTTGGCATGTGACATGTCCTTGAGAGGGAAATGTGAAAACCTATTCATTTTTCAAACCCCATTTAGTTTTCCCAAAAGGAAACTTGGTTAGGGAGCCCTTGGTATGGTAAAATCAAGTTTGACTCGTAGGTAAAATTTAGGTGGGCTTTTTGGCGGGTCAAACTAACTCCTATAGTTGAGGTTAAGTAAATTTTTGAAGGCCCACTTGATATACCTATGGGTAAGGGACCTTTTGGGCATAGAACCACTCACATGTGATTGCCAAGTCACTTCAAAAGTGACCTTTTTTAGATGGACGAAAATCAACTTTTAGAAGATTGAGTTTTGGTAAGACAACCTTTTATTCTTGTGTTGGATGCACTTCCCCACATTACACCTACCTTTTTAGTTTCCTCTTTTAGAAATATTGTAAGAGGGTTGGGAATACCAAGCTATGAGCTCTCACCACCCTTTTCCAAGGAAGTTGGAAAGTGTGAGAAGAATCTACTTAGGAGAAAAATTTAAACTTAGAATTCATCACCCACTCTCCAATCTTGGAGATCAAGAGTTGTGAAATATTTTGAATTTGAAAGGAAAAAATTAGCTAAGGGAAAAGCTTGTAGCTGGTTGGAATCTTGTTGGCTTGGGTTGGAAGCTCTTCATCAAATCTTCATAGCACATTCACTTTGCAGGAGTTGAGGTTGGTGTATTGTCACCCTTAGGATTTAAATACATATTCTTGATGCTTTATGTGAAAATTTGCATGTTGTAAATGCATTTGTTTGTGACTTGAGTTTTTGTGTTATTGATATTTTTGGTTGAGTTGTTGGATATTGTAGTATTCTTTCATATGAATGTTGTTTATGGGAATCAAGACCAAACTCCCCCTTGAGAGGGTATAATAGTCTTGGGGTGAAGGAAGTATGGCAGTCATAGGGTGTAGAGTCTCTATTCTGGGAAGAGAGGGAAACAAAGATATGGGATACTTGTTTCATTTTATTTTTTTAATTGGGGGTCACAAGGGGAGGACTTGTCCTGAAATCTTTAAGGCGGGGGGCAGGGGGTCATAACAAATTTTTGTGATCATGATAGACCAAGTTTGGAAGGAGGTTTTTGGCCTTGTGATGGCTATGGTTATTGTAATATACTTGGAGATCTCCCAATGCCTAGTCCACCTTCACCCCTCTTTGAAAATGTCATTATATGACTATGTGTTAAGCTTGGGTTGGGAGTTTTTGTGTTGAATGTTTCCTTGTTTCCTCTATGTATCCTAAAAATTGTATGTGTGTTAAAGTTTGTTTGTAACCTATTTGGTACCTAGTTCTCCCAAGCTTGGGGGTGGCCTCTTGTAGGCCTAGGTTGGGAGATGAGCCTCCATGGTCACAACCAAAAGAGTTATTTTATTTGTAGGTCTGCATATTGGTTGTAGAAGATGGAAGAAAAAGAGTTACCTGTGTGGCTGATTGAAGAGTGTTATCAAGTTGCATCTTCACGATTATTTGAGATTATGCTTATTTTTATGTGATTAGTGAAATTTGGAAAAAGATTGTAAAGAGAAAAGAAACCTATGTATTTCATTTTCCTACCTATTGGTTCCCAAAACCATAGATTGGAAATCAAAGGGACTTACCAAATCCCTAACTGATCCAATCAGCCTTGGCCAATGAATAGGAATGGTCGAAGACCAAATTCCTCTACACTTTAGGCTCTAGTAAACCTAGGTGGGTATACCCCAATCTCCAAAGCATGAAGATATTTCTTTATAGTGAATTTAAATTATTATATCTAGTTGTTTATAGGAATGACAAACAATTTCCTACAAGTATGCTTTATGATATACTTTTAACTTGTTTTAATCTAAAAAACTTGAGTATAATTGAATATGAATAAAAGTTATAATAGAATGTTGTTGGAACTTAGAGTAATTATGAAAGAACTAGGCAAGTAAAAACTAGTAATGTATTTCTCTGGTGAGGACTTTATGTACACTTAATTTATTCATAGGAAACCAATAGCAGACTAGTACCTTATCTGACAATTTACATGTTACTTAATGGACATATATTTGTAATCTTTGGAGACTGTGTGAAGAAACAAGACCATCATTGCAATGATTTCAATGTATGCTATAAGAACAAAAATAAAAAATTATGTTATCTTTAAAAACACTACAATAAACCTTTTTCAGATTTATCAAAAAGATTTTAAACCATCAACATCATATGACATGAAACGATCTGAAGATGAAAACAATGAATCTTGTATATTAATTTCTTGGAACAATGGCTATACAAAAACTGCAAACTCATTGGTACTTCATGATACACTTGCTTGCACAAAATGGATTTTCATTTCTATAGACCTATTTTACATAACACTACTAGCTCCAACAGACAATGTAAAAGATAATATTTTTTTCTACTAACCTCTACTTTGCATCCTCCTTCATCGATGTAAGTTATACCGATAACCTCATTGGCTATCGGCATAACATTTTTCTCCTACCCCCAATAGTAAATATGACGTCGATGAAACCCTACTTTTGAACTTTCATTTGGTTCTCCTTTGGATTTGTCATTCTAAGACACACTGATAGGTTCTTTCATTTTTTGTGCTAGTCGATCTTGTCAGGGTAACTTATGCCGATAGCTCAAATTTGATAATTATGCTAACCAAGTTCTTCTTCGTATATCATTTTCACTTGCAACCTTTTATAGAAACTCCATATGTGCTAATAGCTAACAAAGTCTATCACATAGGCCCAGAGAATGCCTTACAAGGATCCCAATACTATCATGATGAAATTTCCTCATGTAGTCCCTATTTAGTGCCAACCCTTAGCATGCCCCAACAGTACTTGTCCAATTCTGAAAAACAATTCACAATATGATTTTTTTGGTACTGCAACATACCTCCTGCACATACAATCCAATAATAAATTCTCTTATGATTAAAATGTACTTATAAAGCATCAAGGAAATAGCACAGAATATTTTGCAAAAATATGTGCTAACAGTGGCTCTTTATGGGGATGTATGTTCTTTTTAGGGACATAGCAAGATCTCAGATATCTTTGGAAAGTAGATGAGACAATAAATAGAAGTAAACAACAAAGGAAAACTACACTACTATAGTACAAGAATACTCCCTTCTCTTTAAGAGAAAAAATGTTTGAGGTACTGAGCATGTACTGGAAATTCCCGAATTTCACCATCAATGTTCTGCAAGAAGTATGAATTTTCCCCTCTTTTCCAGGATGAAATATGGTCCCAGCTAAAGTGCTTCAAGTTTTCCATGCTTTCCCTTGTCCAGATCTTTTGCATTCTGTTTGAGCACCCACTCTCCTTCTTCAAAATTCCTATCAGAAGCCTTCTTGTCATGTAACACTTTTACCATCTTCTGCTTCTGTATATTTTGTTCTTCAACCTCTCTTCTGTATTCATCCAATTTGACCAACTCTATCAGCCCGTCTTCCATGAATGAACATCTTCTAAATATTCCTCTGAGACCAACTTATACACTATGAGAAGGTTGTTCAAAGCAACTATGTTTCTTTACCATAAACAAGCTGATAAGGAGAAAACCTTGTGGATTTCTTGATTTTTACTCTATCTTCCCATACTGCCAAATTTAACTTTGAATCCCATGCCCTTTTGTTGTCACCTAACATCCTTTTAATGATTTTTAATAAGTTTTTTTAACTAGATTTTGCTTTTCCATTCTCTTGGGGATGATAAGGTGATGAATATGACAATTTAATTCCATAACTTTCACAAAAGTCAGCAAACTATTTGGATCTGAAACACATCCTGTTATCTACAACAATTTTATGGGGTACCCCAAATCTTGTCAATATATTTTCCAAAAGAAACTTTGTTACCACCTTACTTGTAGAATGCCTTGTAGGAATTGCCTCTACCCATTTGGTAAAGTAGTCGGTGGCTACCAAAATCCATTTGTATCCTCCATTGGATTTGTTTACAATTTCTCCTATGAAATGAACACCCCACATCTAAAAAGGTTCTTCAGTTTGCATGGCTCTAAGTGGAAGGGCTCCATCATATTTAAGCTTTCCTAAAAATTTTTGGCAAGCCTCACATTTTCTAATATAGGTATTGACAATCCCTAAGGACTTGTGGCCAATAATAACCAACATTGAGTATTTTATGGGTAGTAGTTTTTGCTGAAAAATGTCCCCCACATACACCTTCATGCAATTCCTTTATAACAAACTGTTCTTGATAAACATCCAAACAAAATAAGAGGATACCATCTTTGTTTTTCCAATATAAATCTCCTTTAAGAAATACATACCTTGATGCCTGAAGCTTAAGTGTCCTTTTCTAACTATCATTTAAATTTTCTGGTCACTTCATGTGTTTCAAATAATAAACAATACTCTTGTACCAAGGATATTTTGGTATTATGGATGTGTTGCATTGGTTTTGTCATTGATGTCAACACTTGAGGACACTTGGAGATCTTCGGTTATGTTCATCGGCATGTTTAGTGACTTATGCACAGTCACCGGTATCTGGTTCACCGATAGGTTATATTGTTCATTGGCACTGAGGACGATCTGTTATCATCTGGAGATTACTTGGTTATGTCAAAGACATTGTTTGATCACTTGGTTTTGGTGATTTTCTCATTGATCCAATCGGGTTTTCATAGTTGCTATTACCAGCAAATAGGTCTAGGTTATGGACTGACAAGCATTATCTATTCCAGATCAGCATAGGAGGTAATGGATATGATTTGTTATTGTTGTAAATGCATTGAGCTGACATCATGCATTGCATATTTATTCATTTGATTGTAATATCTTAGTAAGCTAACCTACACATTTGGTCTTAGTTCTTGGTATATATGTAAGATCTCATTTGTGAGATTAAGTAGTAGTAGGTGAGTGTGAAAAGGATTGTAATAAGGTATTTGTGAATATAAGCAGAGCTATACATGTAGACATCATTTGAAGATTCAAGGAGGCTTTTGGAGAAGGCAAATCAGAGCTTAACCGGTACTGAATCCAACATATGAAGATGCTATTTTGAGCAGTACATTATCATTGGATTTAACCATCCAATCGTAGTCAGTGTGACTCCAATTTTGTGATTGAGCAGTGAGCTCTAGGCAGTTGGCCTTTCTGCATGTGCAACCCCATTTGTACACACATACTATCTACAGTAGTATCATCTGATTGTGGGTAAGGTTTCCCACCATGGTTTTTCCCCTTACAGGGTTTCCACGTACAAATAATTGTGTTGTGTGTTGTGTATGTTATTTGTCTTTCTCTTTCATGCATTAAAATTTATCGATACTATTATTAACTGCTAAACTGTCTACCGACATTAAAGTTTGGTTTACCGGTATTATACACTAAGTTTGGTTAAGTTAGTTTTGGTGTGAAATTAATAGACAACTGATTCAACCCCCCCTCTCAGTTGCCTCTGGGACCTTACACGATACATCTCAATGCTCATTTGAGCCTCTTCTATCTCTACCTGATTTATCTGTGTTGCTTCCAAATTTAATTTTGTCATTAATTTAGCCAATCCTTGACCTTTTACCAGTTTAGTAATTTGGATATCAATGTTGAACTCTTGAATTTGATTGATCCATCTACATCTTCTCCCAGTAGTTTCAGTTTGCCTGAAAATATCCTTGACTGCTGCATTAGGAACATAGGCAATGACATTAGCTCCCACTAAATATGGTCTAAAATATTTTACAACTTTTACCAAGGCCTATGCTTGTTTTTCATTTATATCATAATTTAACTCAGAAGCTTGTAGTGTCTTGCTAAAAAATATCACTAGTTGTTCATGACCTTCATCATTCTTTTGTAACATTACTATAGCAATAGTATGAAATGAAGAAAAATAAAACACTTGAAAAGGTTTAGAGAAATCGGGAGATTTAAGTATAGGTGCTTCTTTGATGGCCCTTTTAATGTTCACAAAGGCCTCAATTGCTTCATTAGTCTATTTTATCTCTGCGCCCTTTTTTAACATCTTTGCAATAGGTTTGACAATCTCAGAAAAAATTGACACAAATCTCCTAACAAAATTAATTTGTCCAAAGAACGATTGGATAACTTTGATTATTTGAGGGATTTGAATTTTGTCAATAGCTGCAATTCTCTCAGAATCAATCCTTACTCCATCTTTAGATACAATATGACCAATCAGTTCTCCCTCAGTGACTCCAAAGTGACACTTTTTTGGATTTAAAGAGATACCATACTCCAATGCTCTAATGAAAATATTCTCTAGGTCATTACAGTGGTTCTCTGCCTTCTTGGAGTATGCTGTCAAATCATCTTGGTATACAACTAAAATGTGATCAATGAGGCCTTCAAAGGCTACATCCATGGCCCTTTGAAAAGTAGCTCCAACATTGGTAAGTCCAAATGGCATCCTGGCATATACATATGTGCCCCATGGTGTAGTGAAAGTTGTTTTATATTTTTTTGATTCCTTAACTTTCACCTGGTTGTAACCAGAGAACCCATCCATCATAGAAAGTAATTCATTCCCCGTCACTTTTTGCAACAAAGCTTCCATGTTAGGAAAAGTATAATTATCTTTTAAAGATGATATATTTAAATTCCCGAAGTCAACACAAAATCTAATATCACTGTTTTTCTTTCTAAAAGGCACCAAATTTGATACCCATGTGGAATGCCTTATAGGCTATATAATTCCTGCATTTCTCATCTTCATCAACTCTTCCTTCATTTTGGGAGCCAATGTGGGATTTTCAGGCCTTTTCTTTTGCCTAAATGGTTTTGCATATGATTTTAGTGGGATTTCATGTCGGAACAAATCCTCTCTATATGCACTGAGATCATCATATGACCAAGCAAAACCATATATCTATATTTTCTTAATCAAGTTACCAATGCAGTCCTATTTTTTGGTGTAAGCTTTCTCCCAATGTAAACCTCTCTAGGATTTTTTTCACTTCCCAAGTTTATTTTTTCTACTTCTTCACAACTTCCAGTGTTGGGCTTGAAATTTGTCATGTCCTTATTGTCAAACACCCTCTCTAATTCCACCAACCCTTTTGGAATCTTATTTGTTTTAAGCTGTAAGGCATTTTTTCCAAGCAAAGACTCCTTACCACTCACCTCTTCCACATATGCATTCCAATCCATATGTTGGCCTTCATATTGATCTTCACAAAACAAGAATTTTAGAAAATCCCTATCATCATCAAATATCTGCCAGATTTTTATGTTATCTGGTACTATAGGTCTAGTTTTTATTTCAACTTGGGTGATGTCATCAAAATTAATATCATTATATTTAATTGCTAAGTTAGCCATAAAATCAGCAAAAATAATGTTAGACCTTTCAATCCATGTTATAGAAAATGCATCAAAAAATTCAATTGAATCCCACATCTCATTTCTGTAATTTTGAAGTCATACATTTTTTGTGGCAAATCTTTCCCTTACTTGAGATACGACTAACTCTGAAAGTTATCTATATCTGTTTGGAGAAAATGTGTTGTCTCATTCGGATCAACTTCCTCTATCAGGTATAATGATCTCGGCTCTCTTTCAATCCTTACATTCGCCCCTTTTACTGGGATAGTCGCATATGAAATATCTAGCTGGACATGGGCCCCCACCAAATTTGACCATTGCCTTGATAACAAAATCCCATAATTTGGCAGAACTTGCACAACGGTGATGTTTGTTTTATACGGCGTGTCAGGGCATGCTGGAAATTGAAACTCCACATCCTTCATCATTCCAACAACTGGGACCGATTTGTTATCCATAGCATAGAATTTCCCATAAGGAGTGTCCACATGCATCCCAAGTTCTTTCATGACATCTTCTAGCATTATGTTTACAACTGCACCTGAATCTATCATACAATTCTTAACTATTTTATTGTTAATCATAAAAGTTAGATAAAAAGGATCAACCTGGGTAAGATTCTTAGTGATAAACATTCCCAAATAGACAATAGGTGGATCTTCAACTTTTGGCTTATGATCCTTTTTATTAACTTCACCAACGTTAGACAAAATATTGATTATTTCATGTTTGTAATTAGGAAATTTCATTACTTCAAGCAAGGGCACATATATTTTCACCTATGACAAAGTCTGAGACATAAATGATTCACAAATTGAGAGTGGCTTACTTATTTGTTTCTTTTTGATTGGCTTTGTTAATTTAAGAGGTTCTATTTGTTTGATCTTTTCTACCACTCCTTCCTTTTCCTTGTTAGCAATGGTGTCTTCATTTCCACTAGTTTTAGGAACCTTTGCAAATATCCCAAATGGCTTACCTTTCTCTGGGTTCACTACTTTGTTTCTTAACTGATAA
This sequence comes from Cryptomeria japonica, assembly GCF_030272615.1. NCBI lineage: Eukaryota > Viridiplantae > Streptophyta > Pinopsida > Cupressales > Cupressaceae > Cryptomeria > Cryptomeria japonica. The sequence goes on from NC_081408.1 coordinate 491,748,642, forward strand.
TTACTTTTCTCTTGGGCTACTACTGCCATAGTATAGGCTCTCTTTTTTTCATTTGTTAAGTTTGTCAGGGAATGTGCTGGCTCTCCATTATGGAACAATCTCCTCAGGGATGGGATATCTACATCATCATTAGTAAAAACTTGTTTTACATTGTGTTGTTGGATTTCTCTTTTGCATTGTACATATGATGATTGCTCATCCTCAGATGAATCCTCATCCCTACCCCAAAATGGATCTGATGACAATACATTTACTATGGGCTCATACTCACTCTCATGGTCCTTCTCTTCTGTGAAACCTTGAGAAATCATACATTGTTCTACAACATGGGGTAAACTGTAGACTTCACACCATGGATATTCTTCCACAAAATTATTTTCCTTCTTCAATGGATCAGGATTTTCTTTGCTTGGATTTGTATTTACTGTCTTAGCATCTTTCCAGTTTGTATTATATGGCATGTCATGCAATCTGGGTCTATTATAACTTATAGGCTTGTTACTCCTATATGGGGGTGGCTTCTCATTTTGACTTTGCTTACCCTTCATGTCTTTCACCATGTCCATGATTTGGCCAAACTCATCCTTTTTTGTTGCTCTGGGTATATAATTTTGGATCATCTCTTTTGCAAATTATCCCAACAGCCTTTCTGTTATTTTCAATGGTAGTAGTTGTTTTAAAAGCTTGTTGCAAGGTAGTAGGTTTGTGAAATAGAATCTCATAACGAGTCTTGTTGTCAAAAGAACTCAAATAGAAATCAATCAAAAATGAATCAACAAGTCTAATGTCTCTTGGTATTCTATTAAGTACTTTATTAAACCTTTTATTAAATTCAGAGACTATTTCATTCTAATTCTTTATTATGCTAGTCAATTCATGAGATGCAAATGAAGTATCATTATGTTCTCCAAATTCTTCCAAAAATATTGTCACAAACTCTTGCCAACTACCAATGCATTTGTCGGGAAGATTTCTATACCATTCTCCTGCATCCTCTGTTAGAGATTGAACAAACATTTTCATAAAAACATCTTCATGAGGGATTTCAAACTCCTCAATGGTGTTTTTTTACATTTATTACGTGTTGTTTTGCAGAATCAGTTCCATTTCCTATGAATTTAAGGATAGCTGACCTTAAATCATTTGAAATCTGATTAGGATATCCAACTATCCCACTGAAATCCAACTATTTGTACCTTTCAATGGTCATAGGTGGTCTGCAACCATAGTTGTTAGTTTGGTAATTCTCGTTTCCTCCATTAATACCATTTTTTCCATTGTTACCTCCACCATTATTGTTATTTCCATTTCAATCATTCCCATTACCATTGTTGCCATAGTTTCCATTGTTACAATAATTCCCCCTATTATTGCTTACATTGTTGATCCTATCTCTACCGTTCCAGTTAGCAGCAATTTCCCCATGGTTAGTTCTTCTTTCATCATTATGATTATTGTATTGTCCATAGTTATACAGGTTTCTATTTTCATTGTAAGGTATATTTTTCCATTTGTCCCTCTTTCCATAATTATTATCCACAATATCAGATAATGGATTATTATATACCCTAAATGGATGTTCCAAGTTTCTTAGGTGAGGGGGACTATACCTAGGAGTTGTTAGTCTACTTTCTTCACCTCTTCCCTTCTCTTCTTCCACCCTGTTTGACTTAGGGCTTTGAATAGTATCTCTCTCTAATCCAAGTTTTTGCAACACCCAATCTAGTTGTCTCTTAAGTGCCTTCACTATCTTGGATTCAACTCCATTTAAGTCAACCATTCTAAGAATAATTGCATCCCATTCCCTTTCTTCCTGTTCCTCCGCAGTTAGGGTTTCATCATGGCCACCTTTATTATCTTTTGTATTTAAGTTATAGAAAGGATTTTCATCCCTATTTTCAGATTTGTCACCAGATGAAGAACCATCCTCTCTACTAGGAAACTGTTTATAACCCCCAAATGCCATGTTTGATTTCTTTTCTTTGTTTCTTTTCTTTGGACTTAACTGAACAAAATTTTCTTGTCGTTTGTGCATAAATCTTCTCCCCTACATTAATCTTAATGACAAATTCCTAGGGGTTTCTTTTTTCTTTTTCTTAAAATATCGATTATTACTCATAGATTAAATGTAGAGTCGCCACCTCCTAAGAGGAATAATATTTTTATTAATCTTCTGGGCTACTTCCTCTAGCAGAATTTGAAACAAGACCACTAGAAATTCTGAACACTTCTTGTGATAACTCCCCAACAAAGTGGCCAATCTCTTGGTGCCCAAAACCACAGATTGGAAATCAAAGGGACTTGCCAAATCCCTAACCGATCCAATCAGCCTTGGCCAATGAATAGGAATGGTCAAAGACCAAATTCCTCTACACTTTAGGCTCCACTAAACCTAGGTGGGTATATGTAGTACCCCTCCTCGATTAGCCTCTTTTATATGTTTTGAGTTACTTTAGTGACTGTTCTGTGGAACATTATTGTATTTTGATTCGGATATTATGTGATGTTATTTCATGCTTTATTTGGATTGATGGTATATGACTTTATGCAGTATTTCAATGCTTATGAGTATTATTATTTGTATGGATCATTATCACTTTTCTTTTATATTGCAATGCATTTTTTATATGATTGAGTGTTTGCAAGTGTATTGGGATGCGAGGGGATGATTTTCCTTCACTCACTCTGGTGAGATAGGGAAGGTCACGATTCTCCTTCATCAGTGTGTTTACTGTGTCTGTATATATGTTGGTCTATATGCATGTGTGGTTCTTTGGTGTAGGACATTGTAGGTACCAGTACCAGGTAGGTACGGGGTATTGACTCCACCTGGTTTCACAGGTCTGAGCGTGCCTTATATATATCCGATGGGATTGGAGGAGATAGTTGTTGTACCCTAGCTTCACCGTAGTTATACTCGTATGAGTGTTGTCAGTCGGTTGTGTTTCCCCATCTAGATTTTATGCGAGTCATGGTGCCTTGGTTTGGTCATTCGGGAGTTGTCATTTGATTTGTCTTGGTTTTGTGAGTTTCCATTTATTTAAATGGTTATTTAATTTAAATGGATGATGCTATCTTGTGTTGGCATAATCATTTAATTAATATGCTTTGTGATTATTGATTTGTTTCAATTAATGATTGCTAGATGAAATGGTTAAATGGCATAATTTATTGTGTAAGTTGCATAATGTATTTTTGTGAAATAAATAAATTACCTAGCCATTTAAAAAGGTTAAATGCTTATGTTGAAGGAAATATTTATGGAAAAAGAAATAAATAAAAGTTTTCCTTTTTATTTTTCCATTTGGCCTTTTTAAATTTAATCATTGGAAAGAGTATTATTTTTGGGAAAGAAATAAAATTGATTGCCTTTTAGTTTTAAAATATTTAAATTTGATTGAATGAAAAACTTTAACCCAGAAGCTTGGGTTAAAAGATATTTTTGGGGCATCCATTCTAGGCATTCACGGCAGGAGAAGAAGAGAATTTTGGAGAGAAAATTCTAGAAAAACTTCTTGGAGGAGCTGGAAACTTGACCTGGCTGTAAGACTAGTTGTTCTTCATCTCTTTGCTTGCTAATTGCTTCAAGGTTGGAGGTTTTCTTCTTGTTTTGAATTTGTTTTGTAATTTTCAGTTTGCTTCCTGTTCATGGAAATTTATACAATCTTCCTGTAGATGTTTGTGGAATGATTGAAATGGAAGAACTAGTGTTTATTTCTGCTGGTTTTGTGAAATCTATATCATATGGTTGCATTCAGGAAAGAAATGGTTAATTTATCTATCTGATGTGTGTTTTGTTCTTGGAAATCAATTTCTTGCTTTACCTTTTCTTTTGAAAGAATGAACTTTAGATTGGGTTGCTTGGGTGCTTCCTTGTTTCTTATTGTCAAGATTTGGTTAGTCATTCTTTCCAGTGTGTTTATTTCGCCATTTACGTTGCTGGTAAACTCATCCTTGAAATTTTGGAAATTGGCACTGTATGTGTGTGCCCGTGAAATAATTCTAGAAATGAAGTGTTACCGGTTCGAAGAGGTAAGTGTTACTGGTTCGAAGAGGTAAGTGTTACCCATTCGAAGAGGTAAGGGTTATCGGTTCGAAGATGTAAGTGTTACCGGTTCAAAGAGGTAAGTGTTACCAGTTCAAAGAGGTAAGTGTTACCGGTTCTAAGAGGTAAGTGTTACCAATTCGAAGAGGTAAGTGTTACCGGTTTGAAGAGGTAAGTGTAACCGGTTCGAAGAGGTAAGTGTTACCAGTTCGAAGAGGTAAGTGTTACCAGTTCAAAGAGGTAAGTGTTACTAGTTCGAAGAGGTAAGTGTTACCAGTTTGAAGAGGTAAGTGTTACCCGTTCGAAGAGGTAAGTGTCACCGGTTCGAAGAGATAAGTGTTACCGGTTCGAAGAGGTAAGTGTTACCAGTTTGAAGAGGTAAGTGTGTTCGAAGAGGTAAGTGTTACCAGTCCGAAGAGGTAATTTTATAAATGGAATGTTTAAAGTGGTATGGCATGATGTAATGTGATTTTCATGTGATTTCTATTATGTGGTTAATAAATTTATCAATGAAAATTAAGGCATGAATTAGAGATTCAAATGGGTAGATTTGGAATATTGATTAGATGTGACTGCTGGACAAGAGTGTTTTATTTAATTTTCAATCAATGATGTTGAGGGTGTTTATGATGCTGATATTTTCAAAGATTGTTTGAGTGTGGATTTGATATATTTAGATGTCCTTGCATGTGTTTATTGTGATATTTTGGTCTATGGTTCAGTCATCATGTGGTGGTGTGATTGGTACCTTTGACCAAGTGATATATGTTGGCTCCGTTGTCTTAACCATGTAGTGTCTTTTCCTTATGGTCAGTCAAGAATCAGTATGTCCTTGTTTGGCCATTTGTTTCTGATAGTGGTGTTATGGCTCTCTGCTTCACCATAGGGTCCTCAGGGACTGACCATGCTTGTGTAGTATCCTTTGAGAGAGTGGCTTTCACTTGGGGGTTGCACCCAAAGTGGTAGGCATTACAACCCAATGAAAGTTAGATAATAATTGGTAATCTAATGAAATGATTAGGTGGGTAGTATCATAATTTTAATAAAGATAATTGTACCTCGTGCATAGGTGAGGGCTCATAATGTTGCGAGAAGGCCTGGAATGGAAAACCAACCACCTTGTCTTCACAAAAGGCTGGTAGGGTCCACATGAGACTTAGTTGGAATCGAACGGGCGGGAGAGGTTACCAGGATTGTGAGCCAGGACCTATGGAGGCTATACCAGGGTAACCATATTAAGCTATGTGATGCCACTCTCTCATTTGGTTCACTTGTGTTTTGTGATGTCAGTTCACTTTTGTTTGTGAAGTTGAGTCACCTGGATTCTTGTGAAGTCTTATTGTGCTGTCATGGAGTCATATTGTTTTGTCGACCATGTCATGCTTATTCTTGTTTGAGGGTCCTCAACTATCTCCTAGCACGGTGGGGTGATTCCATTTGGGAATTACATGGTCGGGTGGTAGTGCCACTTCCCATCAGATGTTCAGATTTGTTCCTTCATGCGAGGATTTGTTTTGCAGGCATTCCTGTGGTTCGTGACTCATGCTTCATCTAATGTTTTGAAGGTTATTTGTATTGGTAGACCTATGTGGTCATTGTATCATTGTAATATTGATCTTATTTAACCTTGTAATTGGATGGGATCTATCCTATATGTTTATTGAGAAGCTATGTATTGGAAGAGCAATGTAATCCTATGTTTGGATGTTTTTTATCAGTTCTTGGATGATGTTAGTAAATGCTTATTGAAGTGGAAATTATGTTGTATCCTTCCAATCTTTCTATGATGAATCTTTATTTGCTTTTGGCTTCTTGTGAGCATTGAGTTATGATGCATATGTGGAATTTATGGTTTTGTGTAAGTTATTCCTAAAGTTAATCCTTCGTTGGTAACCCTTAAGGAATTCTGGTGTAAGTCTTCCGCTTGTGTTATCATGCATGTTGTGTAAATGCACTTATGATGTTTATACTTTTAAAAAAAGAAAATTTGTTTCACCCTTGTTGTGGGTTTTCCTTCGGGGTTCCTTGTGGGGCATTACATTTGGTATTAGAGCCCATGTTTCAAACACTGGGTACTCTGGGTTTGTAGTGAGCCCATTTGCCTTGACCTTTTTATGTAGGTCTTCTGGTGTGACTTCCTTGTGTCTTTCTTTGCCTTTAATTTGAACCTTTTTCTCTTGTGCAGTGTTAGGTCATGGCTAGGAAAGCCAAGGAAGGTGGCCGTGTTGGTGGCCGCACTAGAGGCAAAGGAGGAGGATGGGGTTGGGGTTTCGACCACCATAGTCCTTCGCCTCCACCCACTCATGTGAGTGTGGATAGAGATCAGTTGGTTCATCAGGAGGAACCACATTTAGTAGAGTAGGTTCCCAAAAGGGAGGAGTTGTGTCAAATGTTTCAGGAGGTGCTAGCTAGACTAGGCCCCAGACCCAAGACGGATCAACCCATCCATGGCTGGGTAGAGGAGTGGCTTTAGGGGATTCCAGAGAGAGAGAGAGAGAGATCTCTTAGAAGGAGAGAGGCCCCAGTGGAACTAGATCTAGATATCTTGGGGCACATGAGGGATTTGATGAGGTCCGATCCTCCCTTCTTTGATGGAAAACGTACCAGTCTCAAGGTAGATACCTGGCTCATCAGTTTAGACGGGTGTTTTGCTATGTATCCTTATAGTAGCAACACCAAGGTGAGATGCACGGTCATGCATCTCGAGAGCTTCACATCTATTTGATGGAGATTAGAGGAGGAGAGGATCAGTGTGAGCATTAACATCGCATCTTGGGAGATCTTTTTGGAGAGGTTTAGGGCATGATTCCTCTGACCCCAGTGGAGGTAGTCATGAGCAGATGAGTTCTATGCTCTATTCTAGTTTGGGTTGTTAGTGGATCAGTTTGAGCACAAGTTCTATGAGCTCAAACAGTATGTCAGGATCGGCAATGATGAGGCTATGCTTGTGCAACACTTCTTGAGGGGTCTTAATGACCGCATTAGTGGAGGAGTGAGAGTTTTTGAGCCTGCTTCAGTGGAGGTAGCCGTGGTGAAAGCCAGGTTGGTAGAGAAGAACCTTAGTCATGCTCATGGTGGCTAGTCTAGAGTTCAGATTGGAAGTGATCCTTTTAGTGGTTCTAAAGGTAGAGGGAATCAGTCCCAGACTGCTGCACCTTTTAGGGGTCCTGAGGCACTCGCCAAGGGTGGGCAACAACAGCAGCCACCAAGATCAAAGAAGACTCAGGGCTAGTAGGGTGGCATCTCTCAATCCCAGAAGAGTAGGAGATGGCTGAAGGGTAGGTAGACCTTTCCAGGGCAATCTTCTCAAGAAGCACCTTAGGCCCCTAGTGGGGAGAGCTTTTGGAAGTCTAGTGGACCGTCTAGAAGTAGAGGACCTGACAGTGAAGTTTGCTTCACTTGTGGTCAGTTTGGCCACAAGGCCGCTTTGTGTCCTTGACATTCACATCAGTTGATCAATCAGAGGCTAGTCGCATCAGAGCCGACAGTGGGGGATGCAGGTAGATCCCATAGAGTATTTGCAGTGGTGGACAATAGCCAGATTGAGCATCAGAGTACTATGATTGAGACCATAGGTGTGTTGCGTGATACCCCTATCTCTATACTTTTTGATTCTAGTGCTTCAGATTCTTTTATTTCTGCATCCATTGTGGAGCAATGCGAGCTTGTGTCTACTAGGCAGGCAGATAGGTGGCAAGTAGAGTTGGCTACTAGTGTGCGAGTGTTTGTATATGCCTTCATTCCTAGTTGTGAGTTGGACCTAGGATCCTTTGTCACTTCAATGGACCTTCGAGTCATTCCTTTGGGGTCCTATGGAGTTGTGTTGGGGATGGATTGGTTATCATCTCACAACACTCGTGTAGACTATCATCAGAAGGCAGTAGAGTGTGTCGATGACCTTGGTAGGAAAGTGGGGAATTGTTGGAGTTCAACAATCGATATCCTTACGTATGATTTCCGCTACACAACTTAGGCAATGCATGCGTCAAGGGTGTCAACTTTTTGTAGTTTCTCTTGAGGTTGTGGATGAGGGAGAGAGATGAGAAATCGCTCTTGATGGTCACCCTATTCTTTGAGAGTATGCAGATGTGTTTCCTTTGGATATTCCCGGTATGCCTCCAAAACGAGACATAGATTTTCACATTGACTTGGTTCCTGGTGCGGAACCTATTTCAAGAGAACCATATCGGATGACTACTTAGGATTTGAGTGAGTTGAAGTTACAAGTTGAGGATTTGTTGGCCAAGAGATTCATTCATCCTAGTGTTTCCCCTTGGGGTGCGCCGGTTATCTTCATCAAGAAGAAGGATGGTTCTCTTCGATTATGCATTGATTATTGACAGTTGAATAAGGAAACCATCCGAAACCGATATCTGTTGCCTCAGATTGATGATCTCTTTGATCAGGTGAAGGGTGCCAAGGTGTTCTCCAAAATAGACCCAAAGTCTAGGTATCATCAATTGTGCATTCATGATGTAGACATTCATAAGATGGCATTTTGTACTCGTTATGGTCACTATGAGTTCATAATGATGCCATTTGGGTTGATGAACATGCCTTCAATGTTCATGAGCCTTATGAATGGGGTTTTTTGCACCTACCTTGACCACTTTGTTCTTGTGTTCTTGGATGACATATTGATTTAATCTAGATCCATGGAAGAGCATGAGGGTCAGTTGCGTCAGGTATTGCAGTGCTTGAGGGAGAATCAGCTTTTTGCGAATTTGGCAAAGTGTGATTTCTTCTAGTCAAAGGTGAGCTATCTAGGTCATATAGTTTTGAGAGAAGGTGTATCCATGGATCCTTCTAAGATCCAAGCCATTGTTGATTGGCCAATGCTGACCAATGTTTCTGAAGTTTGAAGTTTCATGGGTTTGGCTGGATATTACCATCGCTTTGTTAAGAGCTTTTCTCGGATAGGCCATCCGATTACTTCTCTTCAGAGGAAAGGGGAGAATTTTGTTTGGTTAGAGCAGTGCAAATTGGCTTTTCATACTTTGAAGGAACTTCTTGTTAGTGCTCCAATTTTGGCAGTTCCTGACCCATCTAGAGATTTCATGGTATGCACAGATGCCTCTTTAGAAGGTATAGGTGCAGTGCTTATGCAGGATGGACGTGTGGTTGCCTATGAGTCTTGAAAACTCAAGGATCATGAGTTGAACTACCAGTTCATGAATTGGACTTGGCAGTTGTAGTGCATGTGTTGGTTTGTTGGAGACATTTCCTGTTGGGGAGTCGATTTGAGCTGCATAGTGATCACCGCAGTTTGTAGTATATTTTCACACAGCCGAACTTGAATGCTCAATAGCGAAGATGGATGGAATTCCTCTGCAAGTATGATTTTGAGGTTCATTATATTCAGGGGAAAGAGAATGTAGTGGTAGATGCTTTGAACCGTAGGTGGCATGAGGTGGCAACATTGTCCCTTGGTGTGGACTTGAGTGAGAGAACTCTTGGAGTTCTTCCTTAGGACACCTGGTATCAGGATGTTAGAGCCATGGCAGAGTCTGGAAGACCATTGGAGGGTAGATATTCTGGATATACTCTTGAGTCAGATGGTCTTCTTAGACATCTTGGATGGATCTATGTACCTCCTTTAGAGGGTCTTCGCATTTTGATTATGACTGACGCCCATCGTACACCTTATTCGACACACCCTGGTGTCAAGAAGATGCACACAGATCTTAGACAGATATATCATTGGGCTGGTATGAAATGTGACATTGCTGATTTTGTGTCCAAGTGCTTGGAATGTTAGTAGGTGAAGGCAGAGCATCAGCACCCTGTAGGGCTTTTACAGCCAAATTTGATATCGGATTGGAAATGGGATATCATTTCCATGGATTTCATAGTAGGGTTGCATGTTTCTTCGCAGTGTCATGATGCCATCGTGGTCATTGTTGATAGATTGACCAAAGTTGCTCATTTTTTGCCTATTCGATCTTCTTATACTGTAGTAGTGGTGGCATGAGTCTTCTTGGAAGATGTGGTGAGGTTGCATGGGATCCCAAGACAGATCATTTCTGATAGAGACCCTGTCTTTACATCACCCTTGTGGACCTCACTTCAGCATGCTTTGGGGACCCAATTGAATTTCAGTTCATCTTATCACTTAGAGATCTATTGTCAGACTGAGTGTGTGAATCGGGTCTTGGAGGACATGCTTCACATGTATGTTATGGATCAGCAGTCGCGTTGGGAGGAATATCTTTGCCTTGTGGAGTTTGCTTATAATAACGGATATCATAGCTCTATAGGCATGTCGCTCTTCTAGGAATTGTATGGTTGTCCTTTCCGTGCTCCTTTAAGTTGGGATCGGATGGAGGATAGGGTGTGTTTAGGCCAAGATTTGCTTTGTGAGATGGAGTAGCAGGTTGAGCAAATTTGGGGGCATTTGGTTGCTGCCCAGGATAGGTAGAAGAAGTATGTCGATGCTCATAGAGTCGATTGCCAGTTTTCAGTTGGTGACCATGTGTTCTTGAGAGTGCATTTACAGAAGAGTTTTATCCATTATGGAAAGGGTTCTAAGTTGGCGCCTCATTTTGTAGGCCCTTTTGAGATCCTTGAGAGGATAGGACCTATTGCCTACCGTCTTGCCTTGCTGCCGAGTCTATCTCGCATCCATGATGTTTTTCATGTTTCTGTTCTTCGTCCTTATCATTGTGATGTGACTCATGTTCTTAATTGGAATGCTTTGCAGGTCGAGGATGGGTAGCTTTCCATGGAGCCCATGTACATTCTTCAGCATTGGGATTTGACCCTTAGGGGTCGCACCATTGAGCAAGTAAGGGTCCTATGGGACCCCTGTGATGAGTCCTCTGCGACTTGGGAAGATGCAGCGAAGATGAGAGAGCTTTATTCTTATCTGTTTTAGGCTTCTAGGAGTAAGCCTAGGCTTGGGGGGGAGGATGTAGTACCCCTCCTCGATCAACCTATTTTGTATGTTTTGAGTTACTTTAGTGACTGTTTCATGGAACATTATTGTATTTTGATTCGGATATTATGCGATGTTATTTCATGCTTTATCTAGATTTATGGTATATGATTTTATGCATTATTTCAGTGCTTATGAGTAATGTTATTTTTATGGATCATTATCATGAACTGACACTTTTCCCTTATATTGCGATGCATTTTTTATATGATTGCGTGTTTGCAAGTTTATTGGGATGCGAGGGGATGATTTTCCTTCACTCACACTGGTGAGATAGGGAATGCCATGATTCTCCTTCATCAGTGTGTTTACCATGTTTGTATATATGTTGGTCTATATGCATGTGTGGTTCTTTGGTGCAGGGCATTGCAGGTACTAGTATCGAGTAGGTACGGGGTATTGAATCCACCTGGTTTCACAGGTCTGAGCGTGCCTTATATATATCTGATGGGAGTGGAGGAAATAGTTGTTGTACCCTAGCTTGATTGCAGATACACTCATATGAGTGTTGTCAATTGGTTGTGTTTCCCCATTTGGCTATTATGCGAGTCATGGTGCCTTGTTTTGGTCATTTGAGAGTCGTCATTTGATCTGTCTTGGTTTTGCAAGTTTTCATTTATTTAAATGGTTATTTAATTTAAATGGGTGATGCTATCTTGTGTTGGCGTAATCATTTAATTAATATTCTTTGTGATTATTGATTTGTTTAAACTAATGATTGCTAAATTAAATGGTTAAATTATGTAATTTATTGTGTAAGTTGCATAATGTATTTTTGTGAAATAAATAAATTGCCTAGCCATTTAAAAAGGTTAAATGCTTATGTTGAAGGAAATATTTATGGAAAAAGATATAAATAAAAGTTTTCCTTTTTATTTTTCCATTTGGCCTTTTTAAATTTAATCATTAGAAAGAGTTATTATTTTTGGGAAAGAAATAAATCTGATTGCCTTTTAGTTTTAAAATATTTAAATTTGATTGGATAAAAAACTTTAACCTAGAAGCTTGGGTTAAAAGATATTTTTGGGGCATCCATTCTAGGCATTCACGACAAGAGAAGAAGAGAATTTTGGAGAGAAAATTATGGAAAAAATTCTTGGAGGAGCTAGAAATTCAACCTGGCTGCAAGACTAGTTGTTCTTCATCTCTTTGCTTGCTAATTGCTTCAAGGTTGGAGGTTTCCTTCTTGTTTTGAATTTGTTTTGTAATTTTCAGTTTGCTTCCTGTGCATGGAAATTTATACAATCTTCCTGTAGATGTTTGTGGAATGATTGAAATGGAAGAATTAGTGTTTATTTCTGCTGGTTTTGTGAAATCTATATCATATGGTTGCATTCAGGAAAGAAATGGTTAATTTATCTATCTGATGTGTGTTTTGTTCTTGGAAATCAATTTCTTGCTTTACCTTTTTTTTTGAAAGAATGAACTTTAGATTGGGTTGCCTGGGTGCTTCCTTGTTTCTTATTGTCAAGATTTGGTTAGTCATTCTTTCCAGTGTGTTTATTTCACCATTTACCTTGCTAGTAAACTCTTCCTTGAAATTTTGGAAATTGGCACTGTATGTTTGTGCCCGTGACATAATTCTGGAAATGAAGTGTTACCAATTCGATGAGGTAAGTGTTACCGGTTCAAAGAGGTAAGTGTTACCAGTTCGAAGAGGTAAGTGTTACCGGTTCGAAAAAGTAAGTGTTACCGGTTTGAAGAGGTAAGTGTTACCAATTCCAAGAGGTAAGTGTTACCGGTTTGAAGAGGTAAGTGTTACCAGTTTGAAGAGGTAAGTGTTACCAGTTCAAAGAGGTAAGTGTTATCGGTTCAAAGAGGTAAGTGTTACCAGTTCAAAGAGGTAAGTGTTACTAGTTCAAAGAGGTAAGTGTGTTCAAAGAGGTAAGTGTTACCCATTCAAAGAGGTAAGTGTTACCAGTTCGAAGAGGTAAGTGTCACCAGTTCGAAGATGTAAGTGTTACCAGTTCGAAGAGGTAAGTGTTACCAGTTTGAAGAGTTAAGTGTTACCAGTTCGAAGAGGTAAGTGTTACAAGTTCAAAGAGGTAAGTGTTACCCGTTTGAAGAGGTAAGTGTCACCGGTTCGAAGAGGTAAGTGTTACCAGTTCGAAGAGGTGAGTGTTACCAGTTCGAAGAGGTAAGTGTTACCAATTCGAAGATGTAATTTTATAAATGGAATGTTTAAAGTGGTATTGCGTGATGTAATGTGATTTTCATATGATTTCTATTATGTGGTTAATAAATTTATCAATGAAAATTAAGGCATGAATTAGAGATTCAAATGGGTAGATTTGGAATATTGATTAGATGTAACTGATGGAAAAGAGTGTTTTATTTAATTTTCAATCAATGATGTTGCAAGTGTTTATAATGCTGATATTTTCAAAGATTGTCTAAGTGTGGACTTGATGTATTTAGCTATCCTTGCATGTGTTTATTGTGATATTTTGGTATGTGGTTCAGTCATCCTGTGGTGGTGTAATTGGTACCTTTGACTAAGTGATATATGTTGGCTTCATTGTCTTAACCATGCAATGTCTTTTCCTTATGGTTAGTCAAGAGTCAGTATGTCCTTGTTTGGCCACTTGTTTTTGATAGTGGTGTTATGGCTGTCTGCTTCGCCATAAGGTCCTCAGGGAGTGACTTGTTGGCATTTGGCATTATAACAGACAATGGGAGATTGTTGGCATTTCAATAAGGATATTAAGAAGGTTGTTGATGATTATGGATATAACTGATTAAGGATGTTTACTGTCTTAATATTATTATTTTGTCATTGATGTCAAGAAATTGATTTTCTAATTCAGTATGATGTTGCCATATCTTGAGAAGTACGATTTGATGAGTATAAAGATGTCGGTAAAAGACACAGAAAGAATATGGTGAATAAGGTGATGAATAAGGTATTCAATGGGCAACTATTATCGAGTGAAACAATGATGAGATTATGATGTTTAGATTGTTTTAACATCATACATATGTTGTAAATTTTAAGGTTAATACTATACTATGTTACCGAGCAAAGAACCTAGTCGGTAAACCCTAAGGTTATCATTGTCGGTTAATGAAGGCAGAACATCTATCGAGTAAAGTTTAGTATTTACTGAATTGTTACCGAGTTGCAACCGAGCTGTAACAGAATACATTAAATGGTTACATGCGTTATTTAATGAAGGAAGCTGATGAGCTAGAACTGATTAAATGATTGGTATGTCGTGCATGAAGTTTGTTAAAGAATCTATGGCAAAAGAAAATCGGTATGAAGATCTACAACTCAGATTGAACCGCATTACCATAGTACAAGTTCCAAGAAATGTATGCAAGTTCTTAGGTGGGGTAAAACATTTTTTAGATCGAAGGATATTGAACCTGGACAAGTTTGAAGATCTGATGGCTATGATTGATCATGGGAAGTGTAATCAAGGAGATTAAGCGGTTAGCTAATTGTTTATAAATAGGGAACTATTGATAAATAATGCATGTGGGCAAATGTATGTACAAGGATGCTACATAGTGATTACTGAGCACAAAAGCTTGAAGACCTGTTTGAATAATAGAGTATAGAAGCCTAGTAGATGGACAAGATTAGTTCTATGTCTAGATTGTATTGAGCAAATAAGAATCTACTTTAGCATTTTTAGATGTGAAGTTGTAGATAGATTTTTATTACTGTTATTTTGTGAAAGTGACATAAAATCTCTTAATCGAGTGGACTTAACAGTCTTATTTGTAAAACCCTTTAGCAAGGTGACATTTTGATTGAGTGTTTGAAATCCTTTAACAAGGTCACTTCTAACAAGGTGAAGATCCTAACATATCTGAGGGAAATCCCTTAACCAGGTCACATCTAGCAATGTGTTTGTAATCTTTAACAGTATTTGCTTTTAACCGAGCATACTCTAGAAGAGTATATTTCTTAGTGGGTCCAAAATCCCACAGTGGTTTTTCCCTATTTGGGTTTCCACGTTAAATCTAGTGTTATGAGGTTTATGATGTTTATATGCTTTTGAGTTTGCATGTTTAGCAGTTTTGGTTATATTACTGAAGTATATGTTACTGAGGTTGAATTTGATGTTTTTATGGAAGATTAAGTTTGTATGATTCACCCCCCCCTCTCATCTTGTTGGCTATTGGATGTGTACTTACATTAAGTATCAGAACTATCAATTGGTATCAGAGCTCTAGACTCTGGAAGAAAAAGTTTAAAGGTACTTGAGGCAAAGATCCAAAGATGTATAAGAGGGATGCACCGAAGCTGAACAAGTCAAGTTTCTCTACATGGTAGAAAAGGATGAAGCTGCACCTATCAGGAATTGGAGAATATGTTGTATATTATCTAGAGAATGATTTCATCACACCAAGAACCTATCCATTGACTATGGAAGAAATAAAGGCAAAGCAGGAACATATCCGAGCAATGATTGAAATAACATCTGCATTGATCGACTCAGAGTTTAATGATCTAGAAGGTTGCAATGATGCAAAGGCTATGTGGGATAAGCTCATATCAGTATATGGAGAAGATGAACATGTTCAAAGAGAAAAAGTAGACAGTCTAAGAGGACAACTTGAATCTATGAGGATGAATGAAGGTGAGAACATAACCCAGTACAGTACAAGACTAAAGGAGATTGTCAATTAAATCAAAGGAGCAGGTGGAACTATTGAAGAAAATGATATAACAAGTAAGTTGTTAAGAACCCTTTTACCGGCTTATGCAATCTGAGTCTCTCCAATCAATGAATTGATGTCTATACCTAATATGCCAGTTTCTTTAGATGCTACTATTGGTAAGCTACATGAATTTGAGTTAAGTAACTTTGATAACAGTGGATCTTCGGTAAATAAAGTTGAATCTGCATTTAGTTCTTTTCATCTTGATGAATCTAATGATTACAATGAAAGAAAGTATAAGTACTCTGAAGGAGATCATAGTGGAGCAAGTGAAAGATTTTGTAAGAACATGGAAGAATTACACAAACTGTATGAGGAAATAAGAAAGCAGGAAGAGTTTGAAGCACTATTAGCCAGAAGGTTACCGAGAGGCAAAGGTAAGTACAAAGGAAAACAACCTTTGAAATGTTTCAATTGTGATAAAATAGGACATATGGCTTCTAACTGTCCTGACAAAGATTGTACTGAAAAGAGACATTACCGAGATGACAGATAGAAAGATAATTATTACAGAGGACACCGAGACTTCAGAAGAAGAGATAGAAAGACATGCTTAATAGCTGATGAGGAATCCAACGATGATAAATCAGATGAAACTAATATAGAGGAAGTAGTTTATGTGGCTATAAAAGATGGATCAGATGAAGAAAGGTATGAAGAAAAAGCCTTGATATCTCACATAAATACTAATGATTCTTGGATCATAGATAGTGGATGCTCACATCATATGACAGGTGATAAACACAAGTTTGTTATGTTAGAAGATTATGATGGAGGCTATGTAAGATTTGGTAATGATGCACCATATCCAGTAAGAGGTAAAGTATCTATAACACTTCTTGACAATGCAAGATGCAATGATGTTTATTAGGTTGAAGGTTTGAAATACAATTTGTTGAGTGTAGCACAGCTAAACAATATAGGTTACCGAATAGAATTTTAGAAAGGAATTGTCAAAGCTCATGACAAGCATGGAAAGTTAGTTGCTATCGGGACACAAACAAAAGGTAATACATTTCACCTTGACTCAACTTGGAACAAGTGTCTGTATGCAAAGATAGATGATACTTGGTTATGGCATAAAAGGTTTTGTCATGTAAATTTTCATAATTTGATCAAAATAAGTAAGAAGCACTGAGTAAGAGGTCTACCGAGTCTTGAAAAACCTAAGAATGCTATGTGTCGAGGATGCCAGATGGGTAAGATGACAAGATCAAGCTTTACAAGTAAGTCTTACACTTCTAAGGGAATTTTAGATCTTGTGCACACTGATCTTTGTGGTCCTATGAAAGTTCAAAGTTATTATGGTGATAAATATTTCATATTATTTGTGGATGACTATTCAAGGATGATGTTGGTAATGTTTTTAAAAGAAAAACTAGAAGCTTTCAAATGTTTAAATGGTACAAGGCAAGAGTTGAAAATGAAACAGGAAGACAACTGAAATGTCTTAGATCAGATAGAGGAGGAGAGTTCACATCTGATGAGTTCAACTTATTCTGCAATGATCATGGTATTAAAAGACAAGTCTTTGCACTGAGAACTCCATAGCAAAATGGAATAGCTGAGAGAAGAAATAGATCTATTTTGGATTGTGCCAGAACCCTAATGATTGAAAAGAAAGTGCCAAAAGCATTTTGGAGAGAAGCAATAAGCACAGTAGTTTACACCCTGAACCGAGTACAACTGAAGAAAGGTACTTTGAAGACACCATATGAAATCTGGTATGAAAAGAAACCTAATGTAAGTTATTTTAAAATCTTTGGAAGTAGATGCTATGTACACAAAGATGATAGAAATGGCAAGTTTGATCAGAAAAGTGAAGAAGGAACATTTCTAGGTTATTCTTCTAGAAGCAAAGCATTTAAATGTCTGATCAAATCATCTAACAAAATAGTAGAAAGTGCAAATGTGAAAATTGATGAATTTGTAGAAAGAAATGATGAAGGAAATTCCAAAGAACCAGAAGACTATGATGAATTTGTCTATGTTCAACCGACAAGTCTTACCGAGAAAACTGTTGAATAAAATGAAGAGAATATCCAGTTACCGAGTGATGAAGAAGATCATACAGAGCCTACCAAGCTTGTATTAGCCAAGTATGTCAGAAGACATCATGCACCAAGTCAGATTATAGGAGATAAGGATGATCCAGTGATGACAAGGAACAAACTGAGACAAAACACATGTCTGATATTTGAATTTGAACCGAGAATAGTGAAAGAGGAATTTAACAGTGAAGATTGGATAAATGCTATGAAAGAAGAGATTGACCAAAGCAAGAAGAATGACACATGGACTCTAATCCCAAGACCAAAGGACAAAAATGTAATCAGTACAAAGTGGATTTTCATAAACAAGCTAAATGAAAAAGGTGAGGTCATTCAAAATAAAACAAGACTAGTATGGAAAGGTTATGCTCAAGAAGAAGGAATTGATTATGGTGAAACTTTTGCACCTGTGGCTAGACTTGAAGGAGTAAGAACATTATTGGCATATGCTGCATTCAAAAACTTCAAGGTATATCAAATGGATGTCAAATCTGCATTTCTGAATGGAATATTAGAAGAAGAAGTTTTTATTGAACAACCTGAAGGATTTGTTGAAGACAATAATAAAGATCAGGTATGTAAATTGAACAAAGCATTATATGGTTTGAAACAAGCACCTAGAGCATGGTATGAAAGATTGCACTCTTATTTGATTAAGATTGGTTTTATAAGGACAAGTGAGAACAACAATATGTACATGAAGAATGATGAAAATGGAATACTGATCTTAGCCATATTTGTTGATGATATTATATTTTGTGGAAATGACTCTTTATGCAAGAACTTTAAAAATAAAATGAGCAAAGAATTTGAGATGCCATTAATCGGTGAGATAAAGTATTTTATAGGCTTATAGATACTGCGAATGAAAAATGAGATTTTCATTACTCAATCCAAGTACATAAAGGAAATCTTGAAGAAATTTGGAATGGAGGATTCATTACTCCTATGACTACCAACTGTAAATTATCAAAGAATGATGAATCTACATCTGTTGATGAGACACTTTACCGATCCATGATTGGAAAGCTACAACATGTTATTCACAGCAGACCAAACATAGCACATGCAATAGGTATAGTTGCAAGATTCTCTGTAGATCCTAAGGAAACACACATGACAACAATCAAAAGAATTTTTAGATACTTGAAAGGCACCAAGGATTATGGCTTAGTATATCAAAAAGGAAATGATTTTGATTTAAAATTTTATACTAATGCTGATTGGGTAAGCAACATTGATGACAGGAAAAGCACTAGTGGAGGAGCTTTCTTTCTAGGAGAAAGACTAGTGAGTTGGCTTAGCAAGAAACAAGGATGTGTTTCATAGTCAACAACAAAAGTTGAATACGTTGCTGCAGCATTGAATTATACCAACATAGCATGGATCAAACAACTATTGGAAGGTATAAATGAGAAATTTACCAAGCCAGTAACTATATTCTGTGACAATACTAGTGCCATTAACATTTCAAAGAATGCTATTATGCACTCTAAGACAAAGCACATCTCTATCAAATATCATTATCTTAGAGAAGAAGCTCAAGAGAAGAAAGTGGTGTTGGAATATGTTAGCACAAAGGAGAAAATAGTAGATATCTTCACCAAACCACTACCAAGGGACACTTTTGAATAACTCAAAAGTAAGTTAGGGGTCCTACCCCTATCTTCTACTCACTGACCGAGTTTGGTGAAAGCATCAATTTTATGACTCTATAGAATATCTTTTGGGAGTTGATGCTGATTTACACACTTTAGGATGTTTTTAAATGTGTGCAGCAAACAGTGTAGGATACAATACAAGAAACAAGAATTGAAGACAAAATACTCTTACCGAGACTAAGTTGACACATTACAGTAGGAATTCACTTCATATAGGAAGAAATTATGTCTTAATTCTTTACTTTTTGGCATTGTTGTCAAAGGGAGAGAAGAATGGAGAAGAAGACCTAAGAAGACTGAAAAAAAGCAGAAAAGAAAGACTGAGAAAAGAGGAGAAGACTAATGTATGGGGGAGAATTCTGATGATAGGAAGAGAGCATTTCAGAATCTCACAAACAACTCACAGAAATCCGAATCAATTAGGTCAAATCAATTGGTTTTGCCATCAATACCAAAGGGGGAGATTGTTGGCATTTGACATTATAACAGACAATAGGAGATTGTTGGCATTTCAATAAGGATATTGAGAAGGTTGTTGATGATTATGGATATAACTGATTAAGGATGTTTACTGTCTTAATATTATTATTTTGTCATTGATGTCAAGAAATTGATTTTCTAATTCAGTATGATGTTGCCATATCTTGAGAAGTATGATTTGATGAGTATAAAGATGTCGGTAAAAGACACAGAAAGAATATGATGAATAATGGGATGAATAAGGTATTCAATGGGCAACTATTACCGAGTTAGACAATGATGAGATCATGATGTTTAGATTGTTTTAACATCATACATATGTTGTAAATTGTAAGGTTAATACTATACTATGTTACCAAGCAAAGAACCTAGTCAGTAAACCCTAAGGAACCTAGTCGGTAAACCCTAAGGTTATCGCTATCGGTTAATGAAGGCGGAATGTCTATCGAGTAAAGTTTAGTATTTACTGAGTTTTAACGGAGTTGTAACCAAGCTGTAATAGAATACATTAAATGGTTACATGTGTTATTTAATGAAGGAAGTTGATGAGCTAGAATTGATTAAATGATTGGTATGTTGTGCATGAAGTTTGTTAAAGAATCTATGGCAAAGGAAAATCAGCATGAAGATCTACAGCTTAGATTGAACCGCATTACCCTAGCACAAGTTCCAAGAAATGTATGCAAGTTCCAAGGTGGGGTAAAACATTTTTTAGATCAAAGGATACATTGAACCTAGAAAAGTTTGAAGATCTGGTGGCTATGATTGATCATGGGAAGTATGATCAAGGAGATTAAGCGGTTAGCTAATTGTTTATAAATAGGGAACTATTGATCAACAATGCATGAGGGCAAATGTATGCACAGGGATGCTACATAGTGATTACTGAGCATGGAAGCTTGAAGACTTGTTTGAATAATAGAGTATAGAAGCCCAACAGATGGACAAGATTAGTTCTATGTCTAGATTGTATTGAGCAAATAAGAATCTTCTTTAGCATTTTTAGATGTGAAGTTGCAGATAGATTTTTATTACTGTTATTTTGTGAAAGTGACAGAAAATCTCTTAACCAAGTGGACTTAACAGTCTTATTTTTGAAACCCTCTAGCAAGGTGACATTCTGATTGAGTGTTTGAAATTCTTTAACAAGGTCACTTTTAACAAGGTGAAGATCCTAACAGATTTGATGGAAATCCCTTAACCGGGTCACATCTAGCAATGTGTTTGTAATCTTTAACAGGATTTGCTTTTAACCGAGCATACTCTAGAAGAGTATATTTCTTAGTGGGTCCGAAATCCCACAGTGGTTTTTTCCTATTTGGGTTTCCATGTTAAATTTGGTGTTATGAGGTTTATGATGTTTATATGCTTTTGAGTTTGCTTGTTTAGCAATTTTGGTTATATTACTGAAGTATATGTTACTGAGGTTGAATCTAATGTTTTTATGGAAGATTAAGTTTGTATGATTCACCCCCCCCTCTCATCTTGTTGGCTATTGGATCTCTACTTACATTAAGTATCAGAACTATCATGACCATGCTTGTGTAGTGTCCTTTGAGAGAGTGGCTTTCGCTTGGGGGTTGCACCCAAAGTGGTAGGCATTACGACCCAACGAAAGTCAAATAAGAATTGGTAATCTAATGAAATCATTAGGTGGGTAGTATCATAACATTAATAAAGATAATTGTACCTCGTGCATAGGTGAGTGCTAGTATAGGGCTCATAATGTTGCGAGAAGGCCTGGAATGGAAAACCAACCACCTTGTCTTCACGAAAGGCTGGTAGGGTCTGCATGAGACTTAGTTGGAGCCAAACAGTCAGGAGAGGTTACCAGGATAGTGAGCTGGGACCTATGGAGGTTGTACCAGGGTAACCATCTTAAGCTATGTGATGCCACTCTCTCATTTGGTTCACTTGTGTTTTATGATGTCAGTTCACTTTTGTTTGTGAATTTGAGTCACCTAGATTCTTGTGGAGTCTTATTGTGTTGTCATGGAGTTGTATTGTTTTGTCGACCATGTCATGCTTATGCTTGTTTGAGGGTCCTCAGCTATCTCCTAGCATGGTGGGGTAATTCCATTTGGGAATTACATGGTCGGGTGGTAGTGCCACTTCCCATCGGATGTTCGGATTTGTGCCTTCATGTGAGGATTGGTTTCACAGGTGTTCCTGTGGTTCGTGACTCATGCTTCATCTCATGTTTTGAAGGTTATTTGGTAGACCTATGTGGTCATTGTATGATTGTAATATTGATTTTATGTAACCTTGTAACTGGATGGGATCTATCCTATATGTTTATTGAGAATCTATGTATTGGAAGAGCAATATAATCCTATGTTTGGATGTTTTTTATCAGTTCCTAGATGATGTTAGTAAATGCTTATTGAAGTGGAAATTATGTTGTATCCTTCCAATCTTTATATGATGAATCTTTATTTTCTTTTGGCTTCTTGTGATCATTGAGTTATGATACATATGTGGAATTTATGGTTTTGTGGAAGTTATAATTGAAGTTAACTCTTTGTTGGTAACCCTTAAGGAATTCTGGTGTAAGTCTTCCACTTGTGTTATCATGCATGTTGTGTAAATGCACTTATGATGTTTATACTTTTAATAAAAGAAATTTTGTTTCACCCTTGTTGTGGGTTTTCCTTCGGGGTTCCTGGCGGGGCATTACAGTATACCCCAATCTCGCAAGCATGAAGAGATTTCTTTATAGTGAATTTAAATTATTAAATCTAGCTATTTATAGGAATGGCAAACAATTTCTACAACAATGCTTTAGGATATGCTTTTAACTTGTTTTAATTTAAAAACTTGAGTATAATTGAATATGAATAAAAGCTATAACAGAATGTTGTTGGAACTTAGAGTAATTATGAAAGAACTAGGCAAATAAAAATTAGTAGTGTTTCTCTCTGGTGAGGACATTATGCACATTTAATTTATTCACAGGAAACCAATAACAGACCAGTGCCTTATCTGACAATTTAAATGTTACTTAATGGACATATATTTGTAATCTTTGGAGAAAGTGTAAAGAAACAAGACCATCAATGCAATGATTTCAATGTATGCTATAAGAACAACAAAAACAATTCTGTTATCTTTAAAAACACCGCAACAAATCCTTTTCAGATTTATCAAAAAGATTTTAAACCATCAACATCATATGACATGAAACTATCTGAAGATGAAAACAATAAATCTTGTATATTAATTTCTTGGAACAATGGGTGTACAAAAACTACAGACTCACAGGTACTTCATGATAGACTTTCTTGCACAAAATGGATTTTTCATTTCTACAGACCTATTTACATAACACTACTAGTTCCAATAGACAATCTAAAAGATAATAATTTTTTCTACCGACCTCTACTTCGCATCCTCCTTCATCAGTGTAAGTTATATCGATAACCTCATCAGCTATTGACACAACATTTTTCTCCTGCCCCCGATAGTGAATATTACGGTGATGAAACGCTCCTTTTGAACTTTCTTTTGGTTGTCCTTTGAAGTGGTTGGTCTAAGACATGTCGATAGGTTCTTTCATTGTTTGTGCTAGTCGGTCTTGTCGGGGTAACTTAAGTCGATAGCTCAAATTTGATAATTATGCTAACCAAGCTCTGCTTCGTATATCATTTGCACTTTCAACCTATTATAGAAACTCCATATGTGATAATAGATGACAAAGTCTATCACATAGGCCTAGAGAATGCCTTATAAGGATCCCAATACTGTCATGATGAAATTTCCTCATGTAGTCCCTATTCGGTGCCAACCTTTAGCATGCCCCAACAATTTTGAAAATGGGTCACAATAGGATTTTTCTAGTACTACAACATACCTCCTGCACATACAATCTAGCAATAAATGTTCTTATGATTAAAATGTACATATAAAACACCAAAGAAATAGCACATAATATTTTGCAAAAATATGTGCTCACACTACCATTGAGTTTTCAAAAAAAGGATTATGTGAAAAGAATGTATTTGTTCCATTAAATTTATTTACTTAGTAGCAAAGAAAGAGATACAAGAAATGTGTGGTTAAGTCTGTTGTAATATTTATTTGATAAGAATACAAAGCTGGAAAATGATTTACCTTTTAAATGGTATTGAGTTGGTAATTTTCAAATTTAAGTTAATGTGAAAATCAATGAAACTATGCAATTTCTTAAACTATTGCATTGTTTAAATTATGTTATAAACTCATAGTTAGTTTGCATTCCTAGAAAGATTATTCTTACAAAAATAAAGAAAGAGTTTCCTTCTATTTTCAACTTTTACATTTGTAACAATGTAGAAAAATAGATTGCTTTGGGAAACGATATAGTAGTTAGATTTAATCTGAGATTAAGAGAAATTCTATTACAATAATAGGAAAAGATTCTTTATAATTTCCCGTTTTACATTCCATGACATTTAATCTGAAAGTGAAATAAAAGAATATTAGTTTTAAACAAAACATTATGAACAAAAGGAAATTTTGTGAGAATTTACTGTTCAAGCTCTCTGTTTTATTTTTGGGGGGGCTTGAAAGGAGGAAGGATCTCCATATTAGGGAGCCCTCCTCTCTTTCTCATTCTCCTTTCACATCTCTTTATTTTACACATTGTACCAACATCAAAAAGATCTAATGGACCTTCAACTAGTAAAAGAAATGAATTTAAATCTACTCACTTATACAACTATAAATGATTTAAAATCTGCTTACATGATATCCAAAAGAACTCAGATTTAAATGTCATATAAGCATTTTATATACTCTTATGTATATAGATACATATATAAATACATTTCTCCTTTATAAACCTACAACTAGCTATTCTAGAAATGAAACCAGATTGAAATGAATATTCCACTAAATGTATATTTGAACGTGTTCAAAAGAATATATATATATATACTAACCCTACATATTAACAAAATTGGGAACTTGATTTATAACCTCATCAAAAAAAAAAAAGCATATGTATATATATTTTAGCATAGATATACATACATAAATATGTGTGTGTGTGTGTGTGTGTGTGTGTGTGTGTGTGTGTGTGTGTATGTGTATATATGCACATATATACATATACATATACATATACATATAATATACATATATGTATGTATGTATGTATATGTATATGTATATGTATATGTATATATATACATATATATAATTAGATACTCTTTTTTTAAAAATAAATATAGGAATATATATATATATATATATATATATGTTAGGGTTTCTATTTTCTTTTACAAGGGAGTTCAATTTAATTTTTTTGAGGGAAGAAGTGCAACAGGGCACCATTGTTGCAGGTGTTGACTATGGTTAAGGACGTAGTGTTTAAGAAGGGGCGCTTGATGGGACGCGGCCCACACATCGCCCCCCATGTACCCTTTTTTTTTAATAAGTTGTTTTTGGTTTAAATTTATTTGAAAACTGATTCACCCCCCCCCCCTCTCAGTTGTCTCCAGGACCTAACAGAGACACCATGAGATATATTGTATGTCCACAAAAACAGATCTGAGAGATCGCATATTGTAGGACTTTCTTGAGGATGAGTGGTATTTACAGGTGTGTCAGCAATCTCAGAGAGCCCTAGAAGGAAAATATGTAGATTATTTAGTGGAGTCTGATGGACTACTATGCCATAGAGGGAACATTTATGTACCTTCTCCCAGGAAATTGCATGATTTCATCACGAGTGAGGCTCATAGAGAACCCTATGCAACACATCTCGAGGTTTAAGATGCATGCAGATTTGAGATAGTTGTATCATTGGTTGGGTATGGGGCAACACATTGTAGAGTTAGTATCCTGATGCCTTGAGTGCTAGAGAGTTAAGGTGGAGCACCACCATCCAAGTAGATTTCTCGAGCCTCATGAGATACCAGAGTGGAAGTGGGACACAATTTCGATGGATTTCATCTTTGGTCTTCCTATGTCATCTCGTTGCCATGATGCCATCATGGTGACAGTTGATAAGTTGACCAAAGTGGATCACTTCTCACCCGTTCAAACTACTTTTATAGTGCCAACAATGGCATAGGTTTTCTTGCGGGATATTGTCAGACTTCATGGCATTCCATGCAGGATCATTTCAGATAGGGCTTCCCTCTTTCCTTCCTTTTGGAAGGCATTACAGGTAGCATTGGGTACCAAACTCAACTTTAGCACAACCTATCATCTAGAAATAGATTGACAGATAGAGAGGGTGAACCAGGTATTGTAGGATATGCTATGTATGTATGTCATAGATCATTAGACTAGATGGGAGGAGTACTTTCACTTGGTAGAATTTTCCTATAACAATGGGCATCACACTTCCTTGGGATGCCATCATATAACACATTGTATGGTAGATCATGCAACACACCTTTGATTTGGGACCACATTAAGGATAGAGTATCCATTGGTCTAGAGTTATTATGAGATATGGAGCATCAAGTGGATTTGATTAGACATCGCCTTAGAGAGGCTCAGGATAGATAGAAGAAGTATGTAGATGCAAGGAGGATAGATCGTAGCTACATGGCTGGAGATATAGTTTTCTTGAGGGTGTGACCGCATAAGAGTCCAATCCATTATGGAAAAGCTTCTAAGCTCACACCTCACTTTGTTGGACCATTTGAGATCCTAGACAGGATAGGACTAGTTTCTTATCATCTAGCTTTTCCACCTATCCTTTCATGCATCCACGATGTGTTTCATATGTATGTACTAAGGAAATATATTTATGATGAGTCTCATATTCTAGATTGGGATGCCTTGCAGGTGGAGTTAGATGGGCAATTGGCATTGGATCCCATTCACATTTTGGCTTGTCGGACACTGTCTCTTTGAGACCAAGAGGTGGACTGGTTAGGGTCTAGTGGGATTGTTATGATGATGTTACAAAATCATGGGAGGATGCAACTCAGATGAGATCTCAATATCCCCATATTTTTGATGAATTGCGAGAGGAAGTTCATGCCTAGAGGGGAAGGGTGTGAGGCCCTACCTTGAGCCCATCATAGCAATTATTTATTTACACTATGGACTTATCATTTGATACATTACTTTCATGTACTATGGATTTAGAGACTATTTGACAATTGTTTTGGTATCATTGGATATAATATATCCCATATTATATTTGCTTTCGGTACTTATGTTGAAGATGTTATGATTCATGTATGCATGCCTAATTGATGATTTCTTTATATGATTTCAATGATGTTGCAATTGAGTAAATGGTCACATATGGATTGTTAGGAAAAGTAATTGGATTCTATCTTTATTGTTCTTTGATTAGGAGATCAATTCATGATATTATGTGAAATTGGATTCTACGTGTTTAAAAGTGTATTTCCTTCATATGTGTATGCATATTGTTTTGGACCTACTAATGTGTAGATTAATATGTGCAAGATATTACTCCATGTGGCCATGGAAATATATGGGAGAACTAGAGCCAAACCTATATGCAATTGTGAATCCAAGGTTTGTCTATTTGGAGAGACAATACCTTGTTT
The DNA here is from genome assembly GCF_030272615.1 of Cryptomeria japonica. Taxonomy (NCBI): domain Eukaryota; kingdom Viridiplantae; phylum Streptophyta; class Pinopsida; order Cupressales; family Cupressaceae; genus Cryptomeria; species Cryptomeria japonica. Next base: position 491,776,007 of record NC_081408.1, read on the forward strand.
GTAATGTGTCTATTTTCATATAAGTGAATGCATGTGTGTGTGTTCAATTTGTTAAATTTTAATTTATTTCACCTTGAAAGGGCATGTCCAGTGTATGTTGATGTGTTTTATTTTATGGTGTCACTTGACACTTGTAATGTGTTGAGAGTTGGAATGTGACATCTTCTTGAGATGGAAATGTGAAAACCTGTGCATTTTTCAAACCTCATTTAGTTTTCCCAAAAGGCAACTTGGTTAGGGAGCACTTGGTATGGTCAAATCATGTTTGACCTGTAGGTAAACTTTAGGTGGGTTTTTAAGGGGGTCAAACTAACTCCTATGGTTGAGGTTAAGTCATTTTTTCAAGGTCCACTTGATATACCTATGGGTAAGGGACCTTTTGGTAATAGAACCACTCACATGTGATTTCCAAGTCACTTCAAAAGTGACCTTTTCTAGATGGACAAAAATCAACTTTTAAAATATTGAGTTTTGGTAAGACAACCTTCTATTCTTGTGTTGGATGCACTTCCCCACCTTAAACCTACCTTTTCAGTTTCCTCTTTTAGAAACCTTGTAAGAGGGTTGGGAAGACCAACCTATGGTCTCTCACCATCCTTTTCCAAGGAAGTTGGAAAGTGTGAGAAGGGTCTACTTAACTTAGAATTCATCACCCACTCTCCAATCTTAGAGATCAAAAGTTGTGAAAGATTTTGAATTTGAAAGAAAAAAATTAGCTAAGGGAAAAGCTTATATCTGGTTGGAATCTAGTTGGCTTGTGTTGGAAGATCTTCATAAAATCTTCATATCATATTCCATTTGCAGGAGTTGAGGCTGGTGTATTGTCACCCTTAGGATTTAAATGCATATTCTTGATGCTTCATGTGAAAATCAACATGTTGTAAATGCATTTGTCTATGACTTGAGTTTTTGTGTTATCGAGATTTTTGGTTGAGTTGTTTCATATTGTAGTATGCTTTCATATGAATATTGTTTATGAGTCAAGACCAAACTCACCCTTGGGAGAGTAGAGTAGTCATGGGGTGAAGGAAGTATGACAGTCATAGGGTGTATAGTCTCTCTTCTGAGAAGAGAGGGAAACAATGATCTAGGATCCTTGCTGCATTTTATTTTTTAATTGGGGGTCATGAGGGGAGTATTTGTATTGAAAGCCTTGGGAGGGGGGGGGGGGGCATAAGGAATTTTTGTGGTCATGAGAGACCAAGTTTTGAAGTTGGTTTTTGGCATTGTGATGGCTTTGGTTATTGTAATATACTTGCAAATCTCCCCATGCTTAGTCCACCTTCACCCCTCTTTGAAAATATCATTTTATGACTATGTGTTAAGCTTGGGTTGGGAGTTTTTGTGTTGAATGTTTCCTCTATGTATCCTAGAAATTTTATGTGTGTTAAAGTTTGTTTGTAACTTGTTTGGTACCTAGTCCTCCCAAGCTTGGGGGTGGCCTCTTGTAGGCCTAGGTTGGGAGGTGAGCCTCCCTATTCACAACCAAAAGAGCTCTTTTATTTGAAGGTCTACATGTTGGTTGTAGAAGATGGAAGAAAAAGAGTTACCTATGTGACTGATTGAAGAGTGTTATCAAGTTGCATCTTCATGATTGTTTCAAATTATTCTTCTTTTAATGTGATTAGTGAAATCTGGAAAAAGATTGTAAAGAGAAAAAAACCTATGTATTTCATTTTCCTACTATCGAGTTTTTGAAAAAAGGATTATGTGAAAAGAATGTATTTGTTCCATTAAGTTTATTTTCTTAGTATAAAAGAAAGAGATACAAGAAATGTGTTGTTAAGTCCGTTGTAATCTTTATTTGATAAGAATACAAAGCTAAAAAAGGATTTATGTTTTAAATGGTATTGAGTTGTTAATTTTCAGATTTATGTTAATGTGAAAATCAATGAAACTATGCAATTTCCTAAACTAGTATTGCATTGTTTATATTCTATTATAAACTCATAGTTAGTTTTCATATCTAGAAAGATTATTCTTACAAAAATAATGAAAGAGTTTCCTTCTATTTTCAGCTTTTACATTTGTAACAATGTAGAAAAATAGATTGTTGTGGGAAATGATATAGTAGTTATATTTAATCAGAGATTGAGAGAAATTCTATTACAATAATAGGAAAAGATTCTTTATAATTTACCATTTTACATTCTATGAAACTTAGCTAGAAATTGAAATAAAAGAATATTAGTTTTAAACAGAACATTAGGAACAAAAGTAAATTCTATGAGAACTTAGTATTCAAGCTCTCTATTTTAAGGTTTTTGGGTCTTGAAAGGATGAAGGATATCCATAGTAGGGAGTCCTCCTCTATTTCCCATTCTCCTTTCATGTCTCTTTATTTTACACTTTGTACCAACATCAAAAAGATCTAATGGTCCTTCAACTAGTAAAAGAAATGAATTTAAATCTACTCACTTATACAACTGTAAATGATTTAAAATCCACTTATGTGATATCCAAAAGAACTCAGATTTAAATGTCATATAAGAATTTTATATACTCATATATTTAGATACATATATACATAAGCATATATATATATATATATATATATATATATATATATATATATATATTTATTTCTCCTTTATAAACCTGCAACTAGCTATTTTGGAAATGAAACCAGATTGAAATGAATATTCCACTAAATGTATATTTGAACATGTTTTTTATTGTATTAAGTATCATAAAATATCATTACAAAATTCAGTAGAATAGGCTAGAAAACACACAACTAGCTAGCAGATAGATCTCATAGTGACAAAAAAACCATGGCAGGATAGTCAGCGGGCCATATCATGTGAGCATTATACATAGGTTGCGGCTGAATAAAAAAATTACAGAGTTGGATGCCCCAAATACAAAACATATCATAGAGGAAACATGTTGTCGACTAACTAAAGAGGAAGAATGAATCAGGATCAATATTATCTCCTAAGGGGGGGAGCCACACAGTCCATCCTAACTCTCCCTCACACCACACTAGTACATTTCCTTTGGTGAACTGGTCTCTATAGGGGTGGGAAGGCAATCCTTCTAGTTCCATCTCAATGGAATCCTCTCTTTGCTATCTTGCCTCCATCTCCTACATAAATCTCATTAGCGCCTACTCAAAGTGTGACTTGTTGCTTCCCATTCAGTCTCAAGTGAACCCATGGAACAATTCTCGGATGAAGACATGTTGTAATAACCCACCATGATTCATCCAACAAAAATTGAGTATATTTTTTTTTGTTTCATTATGTTTTATTCAGTTGCATACTCTGGGCATCCATCCAAATAGGATTGGGCATTCATCCATTCGGGATGAGCTTCTAACCATACGGGTTAGGCAATTGTCCATACGGGACGTAAATTCCATCTATCCAATACGGGATAGGCATCTACCCATACGGGGTAGGCATCTATCCAAACGGGATAGGAGATGCTCTGGCCAGAGACTTAGACTCATCGGGACCATTCGGGTCCTGAGCCACTCACTAAGTACTACATTCTTCTAATAAGAATGCACCGAGGTCGCCGTCCTTAGGAGTAATAAGAAAATAATACAAGCTTGAATACCGCCTCGGAATTTGGCTTAAAGCCTCGGGAAGTCAAGCGAATCCTTACGGGATTCCTTCCGAGTATGCATTGAATTAAGTTTGATTATCTTATCTTTCAATTAGGATTCTTACTCAACCAAGTCTAGACCCCACCCACGAACGCCTGAGTACGAGGGACAACTCCGTCCCAAGACTGCCTACATACCCGCTTCGGCGCGGGATCAAGGCGTAAAGTATGTAGTTCTATTTTCTAAACTATGGTTTGATGTAAACTGATTTGTGGGTACGCAACCCTTTCTAGGGTCAGTGTCCCAGACAGTTTCTCTGCGGTTGCTACCCACGAAGGTAGCACTTAAGCGAAGGCTCAAGATGGCCTATTGCTTGTGGCCTAAACAAAATAACTAGAACCTAATTCTTATCATGAGCGTCACCCAATTTCAATCACCAATATCCCTTCGAGGTGAATAAATAAATAAATAAATAAGGTAAATTTCACGAGAGCTCTTAACTTGACCATCCCTAAGAGGGGTTTACTATGGTTTATCTCAACGGATGTGGAATTCAATTAAAAGTTATCTTATTAAATTATCGATCCAAGAGGGATTACCCGCCCCTTGGATTTTTAACTTCCAAATGTCCCTTATTACTCCCCGATGATTTATAGGGACGATGCCACAGACGTCGTTAATGCAGCTTTATTAGGCGTTAAGTGTAGTAGTTCAACACGACGGCATTACCCGTAAGCGTGACCCAGAGGCACCGTATATACCGAACGCTGCTAGTTTTGGTTTTCCAACTCCATTTGTTTAGTTTTCTAAACTAACATCATGCTTGAATATAATTAAGAAATGGATGTACATAATTTAAACCTTAAATACTATTTGAAAAAAAGAATATCATTATTCTACATATATTGGCATGGTAATGATAATTGTGAGTAATTGCATGAAAATAAGGGATACGAAATAATCATAATGCCATGCAAAAGTAACGTCATTTACATACAAAATGTAAGAATGTTTTCTCTTATCGCAAGACTTGATTAGTTATAAGGTTACAAAAATTCTCATGAGTGACCAAATTGAATAATAATGAGACTTTACTTATCTCCAAAATCATGGGTCAAATAATCCATTCATTTCTCTAAGGAATTGAAATAATACATTGAATTCAACTCTTGTTAATTCTAAGGAAATTAAATTTAACTAAACAAATGTACACAACAAAAAAATTAATTTAAATTTAATTTAAAACGATACAAAATAACTTAAATTTTAAACCAACATTTAAAACCTTCCATCGAAATTTCCCCATGGCCGAACCTTGTTTTAATTATTTGTATATAGAACCGGGGGTGGGGACCACGGGTCCCGTCACTCCCTGCGGTCCTGCATGTGCAGGCCCGTAGGGGTTGATGGGGCCACGTGGTCCCCTCCACTCCCCTGCGGCCACTTGCAGTGACCGCAGGGTAGTGGGGGGTACCACTAACCCTGCCGGCTTACGGTAATGCCATTCTGCGTTCGTGTGGTTATTCTCGGGGACTGTGCTGAACGCGGTAGTGAATGCGATAATTGACATTATAACAATAATGTTTGTGAATTAACGTTGGAATTTATATATATATATATATATGTAGATATATATATATATATATATATATATATATATATATCTACATATATATATATATATATATATATATATATATATATATGTAAATGGTTTCAAATTTCTTTACAAAGGATAATTTATTTAAGAAGGTAAGAACAGGTAAATAACTGAGTTTTTCTTGATTTTGTCTCTTTACAGAATCCAGACTTTTATTATATATTTATCTTATTCACAGAGAGAGAGGAAGAGAGATTTATCCAGCCATTACAGGAAGGGAGTTATTCTCAGACTTCTCAGGAAATTTGTTTGTTTCCAGGATTTATTCTCAGGGTCCAGGAGGATTTATTCAACTGGTATTTTCAGAGAGCTCTTTGTTCAATCCACAGAGAGTTTTCAAAAAAGAAAATAATAATAAGAATACTCATTAAATGATTACAGAGAAAAAATTGTAGTGTAGTTTATCCTTGTTTTCAAATAATTTCTTTTCTGTTCTTCAGATAATTTATATAACCAGATACAGAGGAGATAATCACAATGAAAATGAGATTTAGATAACAAAAACCAGAGAGGTGAAAAGATGGTTCTTCTTAGCAAGAATCAATCTAAAATTTTAATAAGAGGAACAATTTAAATCTGGATCTAAATTTTTTTTTTAAAAAAAAAAAACAGTGAATCTAATTCTTATCAAGCAAATTTAATCTACTTCCTTTTTATCAAGAATCTGAAATTAATAATCAATAATTTGTTCTATTTTTTTTCAAACATTTTATTCTATTCCAAAATCTGAAACTAAATTTTATCAAAAATTTGAAACAATGAATCAACAATTTATTTTGCTTTTTATCAAACATTTTAATCTACTCCAAAATCTGAAACTAAATTTTATCAAAATTTGAAACAATGAATCAACAATTTATTTTACTTTTTATCAACATTTTAATCTACTCCAAAATCAAGAATCTAAACAATGAATCAACAATTTAATCTACTTTTTTTTTTATCAAACATTTTAATCTAATTCTTATCAAAGTCTGAAAACTAATTTCACAATGAATTTCATTTTCATAAAATAATTTAATCTAATCTAATCTACAACAAGAATAAGATGCACAAAACTAAGCTTGGAGGAACCTGGATGCTTGCAAAAATGGTGTAGAGTCTTCCTTGATCCTCCAAATTGAAGAGAAATCCTCCCAACAAAACCTTGGCTGCAATGAAAAATGGACTACAAAGGAGAAATTGCAGAATTTCTTATGGAATAGCTAGCTTTTCTTTTGAAACTTGTACCTATTTTATAAAGCAAATTTCAAATTCCCACTACCTAATTATTAATTGAAAAAAAAGAGATTCTCTCCCAATTTGGCCTCCATGCAAATTAATTGGGCTTAGTGGGAGGAGTTACATGCAAGGAGGTGGAGAAGCCTCTAGAAGCTTCTTATTCCTCCTACAACATGTGCCTTAATTTGGGTGAGGAAAATAACTAATTAAAATATATATGCATTTTCCATGTGTGTGTGGTTCATTAATTTTATTCCCTTACAATATTCATTCAATAATTCATCCAAAGAGTATAAATAAAGTTTTGTATTTTAAATCAAAAAAAGTGATAAAGGAGGGTTGTGACACATGTGTTGTTCCATCATTCAGCCATCTGTCAAATTTATCCTCATCCAGTCATAGAACCATAGTGACCTGCATAGCAACAAGGTAATGAATGAGTCTCCTAAGAGACTCAGTGAGGTATCTACCCTTTCCAATAAACACATCATCATTCCTAGATTACAAAATGATCCAAAGAATTTCCAAAGAGAGAATAGACCAAAAGAGATTAGCACATTTCTTGTCACCTTTAATATAACCGAGTACCACCTCATCAATAGAAAGACATTTATTATCAACTGAAAAACCAAATAATTTCCACACCTCTTTGGCAAAATGACATTAAAAAAAAACATGTAGCACAAACTCAGGGAGACAACATAATTTACATAGTAGGGGGTTGCCATTTTTGTCCTTAAGAGGGAGCTTATGAAACAAAAGTTTCCAGGAAAAGAACTTCTTTTTTGGTTCAGTCGGAGTAGACCAGAATCTCAAGAGATTAGAGTGTCACTTTTTAGAATCCCAAGTGAGGTTCCAGATATTGTTGATATGGGTTAGGATATCTTCAGATTTAGCAAAGGTAGAGTATATTACTTTGGCCTTCATTAGAGGGAGGGGAGAGGCATCGCCCCAATAGTGGGAGGAGATTTGGGAGAGCGAAGAAGGGGCATGTGAGGAGAGGATGGGTTCAAGTGCAATCTTGAGGACATTATAGGTTTTGGCTTGGGAAATGGGGAGGTTGAATTCCGAGCTAAGGGCATCTCAAGAGATCAGGGAACCATCTTTCAAGATGTGTTCAAAAGTAACCAGTCCTAAGTTGTGCCACTTCAAGGCAGAGCATCCTTGAAGGCAGGTCAAATTCTTTCCATTATGTAGAGTGTTCCACCATATAGATCTGCCCAAGTTGAGAGAACCCTTATTATCAATAATGCCCTGGTTACTGATTAATTGTATGACATGGTTCCAAGCCCTCCATATAGACTTGAAGACTTCTGATCCCATAGGAGAGATCTCAAAATTACCAGCAATCAAGTCCCACATGGGCAATTTCTTCCAATTCTTTACCTTTTGAGGGGTGGAGCATTGTATATTATGTCCGATCAAAACTTTCCAAGGTTCATTGCCATCAAGGGATTTAAATATCCACTTGGTAGCCAGGGCAATGCCCTAAATTTTAAGGTCTTTGAGGCCCATACCCCCCTGCATCTTAATCTAACGCATCATTCCCATTTAACAACATGCTGCTTCCTATTCCCCTTCCCATCGGATCATAGAAATTTCCTGATTTGTTTTTGAGGATAATTGAATTGGTAATTACTGAATAGCTAGGCTGGGGAGTGTAAGGCCTTCCCCAAACCAAGCTTTGATTAACTTAGTTGACCATGTTTGACCCTATTAATAAATTCTTTATAATTCAATAGAATGGACTGTGTTAGACAGATAGATTGGTGAGAAAAGTAATTGAACCAAGTTATAGAGTTATTGCACCTTGTGGTGTACATTTTGATGTGTTATGAATTTGAAATCCAAAAAGATCCATTGATTGGATAATCTTGATTTAACGTATGTCAGCTATGTCTGGATTTAGAGCTTATATGATTCCATGATTTGGATAACATTGATGAATGTTGATGCTTCATTTATATGCTTTAAGATATAGAACTCTATATGATTCTAGAATAGGATAAATTGGAGATGATGTATGTCATTATTGGATTTGTAGGACTTTATTATGATGATAGAATTAGGATGTATGTTTTATGTGTGGACCAAAATTATGAGAATTATGATAATTGCTTATGTGGATTTATTTGGATATGAGATATATTGAATTGTTCAAATGTAAATTGTATGCGAAGTGTTTGATGTGTATTCTAATTCACGTGTTTAATTTTATACAAGGTTATTGGAAATTACTAATGTGTATTTGAGTGGCCCAAGAAAAGATATCCACGTGACCATGGAAATATTATGGAGAACCAAACCTAGACCTATGTATGTTCGTAAAACCAGGGTTTGTCTATTTAGAGAGACAACACCCCATTTGTGTCATATTTTATTCGTAATAGTAAGTGATGCATGTGTGTTAAATGTTATTTAATTGATTTATTTAAATCCAACAAGAGACAAGATTTCATGTGCAATTTTGTAAAAGTATTTTCTTTGTGTCACTTGACACGTGCTGATTTATGTTGGAGTTTTTAAATTTGTCTCTTGGAGGGAATTGTTTAACTATAGCTTTTTCAATTAAATTTAATATGATTCCATAATTGCCTTAGGTAGAGAATCTTTGGGGTAGTCAACTTAGGTTTGACCCGAAAATTAACTTCAGAGGGGTTTAAAAAGGGTTAAATGGACTCTTAAGGGTAGTTTATTAGGGTTTCCTAAAGCCCATAAGGTATACCTAAGGGTTAGGAGTAATTTTAGGATGTTTCAACTCTCATGTGACCATTTAGACACCCTAAAAAGTGGCTTTTCTAAGTTGTGCGAAAATTGAAATTAGAAGGCTTGAGCTAAGTTGTTAACTTTCCTTTTTGAATGAAAGTTCCCTTTCCCATTTTACCTTACCTTCCTTTTTAGTTTTAGAAACTGGTGAGAACTTTGACTAGTGTCTTCTTAAGCAAGAAAGGGAGATTTTGTGGGTAATCACCCACTCTCCATTTTTGGAGACAAAAGAATTTTGAAAAGAAAAAGATAGATTTGGGATACAGAATTTGGCTAAGGGTAGAAAAAAAAGACTTGTGGAGTTGGACTGCTCATCCACAACAAAACTAGCATACCTTTGGGAAGTTTAAGGTTGGTTCTACCTTTCTTGTAACATTTTCTTATTGCATGTTGTTTTGAAAGAAATGCTTGTGTAAAAGACTAGTTTTCTTGCATGTATCTCTTGGTAATTTATTTGGTGTTTGGTGCTTATGCAATGTATGTGTTTTGGGAGTAATCAAGACCTCCTACTCTTGGGAGAGAGGATGGTCTTGGGGGTGGTAGAAGTGACAGCCCTCGAGTGAGAGACTCTCATTATGAGAGTGATCACAAGGGATTTTATGTGACCCTTGCTGCATGGCTTGTTTATGCATTGGGGGTCATAAGGAGGAAATTAAGGCATGAATGCCTTAGGGGCATAAGGAATGTGGGGTTGTTATACTTGAGGTATTTGGTTTGCCATGAGGTGGCTATATGTTTTGGTTTTCCATGAGGTGGCTATATGTTTTACCATACTTGCAGTCTCCTCAAGGTAATTGGTCCACTACCACCCGTGAAAAGACATCACAATGTGTGGTGCAGTGTAGCCTGGGTTGGGATTGTGTTTGAGATTGTGTTTCCCTTGTCATTTGTGTTTGCATATGTGTTACCCATCTAGGGCTTGGTTCTCCGAGCTCAGGGGTGGCTACCAGTTAGCCTAGCCTAGGAGGTGAGCACTCCATGGTCATCTCTTTGATTGTAATTGCAGGTTGTTAGAAGAAAATAGGAGGACAAGTAGATGTGGCAGGAAATGGTTGTTGCAGAAAAATATTTGGATATGTATTTAGTATTTTCCTCATTTATTAGAAATGAGAGACCTATTTGTAAATTGACAAGAGTATCTTGGAGATAAGATTTAAATATTTGTAATAGTCATTTAAGTTATATTGCAAGAAAGAAAATGATTATTTCTGATTTTAGTTCCTAAAGTTTGAAATAAATATTTGTGTGTATAGGATATTTTGAAAAGAAAGAAAATTGTTATTTCCCTCACCCATTTGAAACAATTTATTTGAAAAGAAATAGAATGGATTTTGCATGCATGCAGAAGGTTGATAATAAAAGCATTTAGATCTATACATGAAAATGTAAAAGTTATCTTCTATTAAATCTGTGATTCTATGTTATGTGCGGTTTTACGTTATTTGCAAAAAATAAAGTCTACAGATAAAATAACCATCTCTATAGTTTAATTTAATAATTTCTAAATTTAAGAGAGATGTTGTTTTAGGATTAGTTAATCCTGTTAATTACTTTTATTGCAGAAAGTAAATCTAGAGTTAGATGGTCTATTTATTTTAAGTAATATAATACTTATCTAGTTGCAAAAAATAAATTCTCATATTTAGTTGCAGAGGTTAAAATTAGGAACTAGATGGTCTATCTAATTTTATTAATCGCATTTGCATATAGTTGCTGTTAAAATCATTAAGCTCTATTATTTCCTTACTGCAGAATATAAAATCTATAGTTTACTAGATTTAATGAAATAAATAGTCTCTAGAGTTGTTGTTTATAAGTTTATTAAATTCGATTATTGTTAGTAAGTAAATCAAACAAAAAATATATTTATACATTTTTGTAAATCAGATTATTTTTAAAACAACTGTGTAAAAGTTTCAAAAGTAAATTTATAACCTCTATATATGTTGTACTGAAGAGATTTCTAAGTTCGGATGCACATAATCTATATACGTATATATTTAATCTTTTATATATATATATATATATATATATATATATATATATATATATATATATATATATATATATATATAAATATATATAAAAACACATTGTTTAAATCCAGCTTTTAACACAGTATTTTGACATAGTAGAGATTAAAATTTCTTTATAGAGATTTTTGCAAATTGATTATATTATGCAAAAATATATAAATATATATATATATATATATTAAGCAAATAACAAATTAAAAAAAATTAAAAAAAATAATAAAAAAAGGGGTTTTCGAGGGCCCCACTGTGAGTGCACTTAGTGGGCGGCCCACGGGCCGCCATTGTGTGAACACACAGTGGGCGGTGTTGAAGTGCCTCCACTGTGTGAACACATAGTGGGCGGCGCCGAAGTGCCACCACTATGAGAACACACAGTGGCCCAGTGCCCGCGCCACCACTGTGTGGGCACATAGTGGGCAATGCCCGTGCACCACTATGTGGTCGCACATTGGCGGCACCTGACACACCCTTCGCCCCAACAAAAATAGAGATTGCCACCGCATCCGCCATGCCTGCCCTGAAAAAAAAAAAAAAAAAGATAAAACCCTAGCCCGGGTAGGGCTAGGGTAGAAATAAAAGAAATGAGTTATTAAAAATGAATATAAAAGAACTCTTTTATAATAAAGATTAGGGTTTACATTTTATGAAAATATTATGAAGTGTGGGTATATATATATATATATATATATATATTCTTAAGAATATAATATATGTATATTTTTATACATAGGGTTGTAAATTTTGAAGGAAAGGTCAAAAAAGGAGTAAGGATATTTAACTAGGTGGTTATAATGTGTTAATAAATTTATGAGTGTGGTTATATATATCTATAGAGATGTGTTTTTTTTTTTTTGAAGTTATATATTTTTGAAGTAATAATTAATTTAAATAGAATAGTGAGGTGTTTTAAATTAAATATTTATGATGTATTAAATTAAACGTTAGGGGATTTAACTTTTGTAGGAAATTATTGTCTATAGGGATTAAACTTTAGCCTCCTAGATATAGGTATATGAGATAAAGCTTTATAGGAGATATTCATTATGAAAATTATTTTAAATAACCCCCATTGTCGATTAGCAGTCACATGTTAATTAATGTTTAGAATAGATTTGAAACATTAAGTACTATGTGCTAGGACTAAATTTATTTATTCCCTAAAAGTGAATTATGACTATTGGAAATTAATATTATCCCTGTCTATCAATTTAGGTTTTTGGATTTAACTAATCTATTGATTAAATTTGATGAGCTATTAAATTAACTCGTGTAGTATTCCGCATTTATTTTTAAATTATTTTCGTTTACTTGAGTTAGTGGACAGAATTAAATCACTCAAAAATAAGCCATACTTGTTAGTGCATTCCATATTTGTTAATTTAATGTTTTAAGTTGCGAATTTAAAAAAAATAAAATTTATCCCATTCTTGCCCTAAAATTTGGGCATGACAGGGAGCAATAGATGTTATATGACGACAAGATTTTTGATAGACCTGAAATCGACCTGCTAGGGAGATGAAGTTGTTGTTCCATTTGGTGAGTTTTTTATCCACCTTATTCTTGAACCACTCCCACATCTCTTTCAGATTCAGGGAGAGAGAGAAAGGAATACCCAGATATCTAGAGATCGTTTTCAGTCCTCCCCATTTCAAGTCAAATTTTGTCATCCAATTAGGAGGGGAATCAGTCCATCCTAGCAAGGTAGATTTATGGAGAGCAATTTTGATTCCTGAGGCCTTACAAAAGATTTCAATATTATATAGCAAAGAGGATAAATTCTCCTCTTCCAAGGTTAATAGAATAGTTGTATCATCAGCAAACTGAACATTGATGATTTCCTCTTTATTAGGGAGAGAGATGCCTTTGACCCTAGGGGTTATATTGCAATCCTTAAGAATATAGTGCATAGCATCAACAACCAACACAAATAAGGCTGGGGAAAGTGGGCAGCCCTATGTTATTGACCTGGAAAGAATAATATTACTAGATCTGTTTCCATTTACATCAACAACATTGGAATCACATAGTAATGTTTGAACTATCCTACATAATGTCTCTCGAAACCCCAAACTTACTAACATCTAGATTATGAAGCTTCACTCTATCCTATCATATGCCTTTTCAAAATCAATCAATCAACATGGCCCCATTCTATCCCAAGTCCTTAGCCCACTCAAGAGATTCCTAGGAGTCTACCAAGTTTTCTAGGATATATCCGCCTTTAACAAATCCTGTTTGGGTGGGGCTGATTATCTTTGGAAGGATTTTAATCAGCCTATTAGCCACCACTTTGGCCAATATCTTATAGGAGACATTTAGTAGCATGATAGGCCTCCAATTCTTTAGCAATGTCTTGTCCCCTTCCTTAGGGATGAGCTTGATGACCCCTTGGTTGATTTCTTTGCCCAGGGTTCCTTTATTAATAGCTTCCAGATATAGGTTGTGGAGGTTACCAACAATCCACCTAATGTTCTTCTTGTAAAATTCCACCAAAGAGTCATCCGATCTAGGGGATATGTCATTGCCCATTGAGGAGATGGCCTTTTGAATTTCCTCTTTTGATATGGGTTTCCCTGCAAACTCATAATCCTTTGCATTAAGCTTAGGTGGGATAAATTCCTTAATGAGCACCTTGGCAGCCCTATGTTCATCATTTAACTCTTCTACAGTGAATAAATTTTGGTAGAACTAGGTGAAGCACTTTAGGATCTCCTCTGAGTCTGTAATATGGGTATTATTATCCTAGATAGTATTGATGTTCTCTTTTGTCTCTTTGGCCTTAAGCAATTGAAAGAAAATTTTTGAGCCCTTGTCTCTCGAGTCCAACCAATTTAATTTGGTCCTGGTTTTCAACCCTCTAATTTTCTCATTCTGGATCTTCCTAAGGTGGTTTTTGATTGACACCAGGGTGTGAGTAAGGCTTTCATCATTAGGAGAGTTTTGAAGATTCATCTTTGCGTTACAAAGATCTTCCTGAAGCATCCTTTCAACCCACCTGGCATCCTTGGATTTCTTTTTCCCTACTGTCTGGTAGAGGGTGGTCCAGATTTTAATGTTTAGGTTCCATTTATCAATCTTAGAGAGTCGATACGGCTCTTTCATATTAAAAAGTCTAATGAAGGCCAGGGAAGAGCAAAGATCCTCATCCTCCAAGAGCCTAGTGTTTAAGGTTAAGGAAAGAGGTCTTGAAGAGGGGGGTGACTAGATGGGGAGAGGCCTATCCCCATTAGTATGGGGTGGTGGTCTGATAGTGTGTATGGGGAGACAGAGTAGTGCTCTCCATTAGCTCCTTTACCAATACCAAAGTGGCTTTTATTGAATTAAAGTTTGTCCAGCTTGCAATAGATTTTCTTATTCAACTGTTGGTAATTACACCAGGTGAACCATATAGTGTTTAGTTGGCCTTTCCTTCCAGCAATAGGGTCAACAAGATTTAGTTCATTGATCACTCTATCCCATTGCAACCTTTCCATACCCTTCCATTCAAACTTGTTGCCTCCTTTATTTTTTATCATTGGCAGATTCAATCTTATTGAAGTCCCCGCCTACAATCCAAGGGATGTCTTCCAGTCCTGGTAGACAGTTCCACAATTCCCCCCTCTCTCTATAGTCATTAGGGGCATACACAAAGCAAATTCCAAACATTTGGTCTTCCAGCTAAATAGAAACCCAGATAGCTTTGGCATAGGGGGATGCCCCCAGTTGATCGCTTTACTAGCCCATCTAGAGTTAAGTAATATGGTTGTACCACCTTTACCCTTGGTATGGTTAGTATGAAAGGATGTAGCCTCCCTCCAAATACATTTAAGGCCAATTTGCAGGGTGAAGCCAACAACTTTTAGCTCTTGAAGAAGAAGGCAATCCATGTCCTTATGTCTATTACGGAATCTTTTGATGATATATTTCCTATCAGGAGCCTCAAGGCTCCTGATGTTCCAAGAGATTGTTTTTAGCATGGCTCACTTTGTTAGGTAGGGTCCATTTGGGATTTAAATCCCTCAAGACATTTAGGCCACTCCTCTTTATTTGTGATATTGCTAGCATCAAATGCAATAGAGGAGGAAGGTCTACCTCTCTTTTTCCTTGCCTCAGATATCTATTTGAGGCCAAGGGATTCCTTCCTAGAGGCACTATCTTTAATATTCTTAGGGGATCTCTTCTTTCTAGACTTTCTGTGTTTGACCATAGTAAACCCTTCCTATGTATCAATCGAAACTTGTTCAAAATTAGTGTTTCTAGGAGTGAAGGGGTCCATGATGATCCCCTTGTCTTGTGTAACAGTTTGCTCTGCATTCAGGACATCAATAGGGGTGATAGAAGTACAATAGGTACTACTACTAGGGTCTCACCCATCGGCCTTTGAGCCATTGGATGCACCTAGAGGATCTACTAAGATCTCATCCATAGTAGGGTTAGGTCCACTAGCTTCCACATCTATGGTAGAAATATCATCAGTTTTAATTCCAGTAGGACCCCTACATGTAGACAATTCAAGGCCTTGATTAGAGGCCCTGCTAATGGTATCTGTTATAAGTAGAGAACCCCTATCCATGTCCTCTAGGCCAAGTATCTACCACAAGGAGGCTTTAATTTCCAACTTCTTCTTATGAAGGTCTTGCTCAAGAACCTTCCTAGCTTCAACAACTATTCTCAATTTTGCCAACACAAGTTGTTGAGCATTTTGGGATCTCAAACCCAAGTGAATTTTGAGTTTATCAGAAAATTCAAAGGGGTTGAAAGGTAGGGGATGGGTGGTGGAAAGGGCATATTTAATAGCATTACTATAATTCAAGATAGAGTTAGCCATCGAGGGGGGTGAGGAGGAAGGGGGGGGGATGGATGGGTAAGGGGTAGTTGATGGTGGGGAGTAGGGGAAAGATATTTAGTAGGGATAGTAGGAGGAGGTTAAGAGGGAGCAACCTGAGGCTCAGAGGGTGGAGGACTGGAAGAGGGGTTTTTGACCTTGCTATATTTTTTATTCAATAAAGGGCATTTGCTTCTAAAGTGACCACTTACTTTACAATAATGGAAAACATCTACACCACCCATGTAATCAATTGGACAACAAAAGGTTTTATTGTCAAGGCAGATAGCAATTTTGGCGGGGTATACAATACCCAGTTTGAGGGCTATGAGTAACCTAGCATTGAGATGTGGAAGAATCGAGGGGGAGGAGTCAATTTTTACAATTTTTCCCAAGGGTTTGACAATTCTATCTATACAAGACCAGAGAAAAGGGGGAATATTTTTAATGGTTATCCATTTTGGACAACAAAGGGCGAGAATTTCATCGTTACAAGCCCTAGGGTCCCAACGTACAACCCTGAAATACGAATTCCCCACTGACTAGAACTATTTGTTGACAATATTTCTTTGTGTTTCTTTATTATCAAAAAAATTAAGAACAAACCCTTTTGAATCATTCTACAAAATGAAAAAAGAAACCCTAGCTTATTGACCCACACTTCTTGCAACCATTTATTCATGTATTGATGAGATGGTATATTATTTACATCAAAAGCGGCAAAAAAAATAGCCGAGTCCCTAAGCCTCAAAATCTTAGAAGAAATAACAGAAAGCATTGAACCATTGGGTTTAATGATGATGCACTTGGAGGGGGAAACCTCACCTTTTTCTCTCATGATATGGGCATCATCTTAATGCTGCAGCGCAGTCTCAAATCTTGCATCAACTGGGAATAAAAATTGCTTGCACTCCACCGCCTAGCTAAAGGTCTTCCATCTCATGTTCTTGTTCTTGGTGGCATGAAGAATGGATGGTTTAACCTTTCTTTGAACATATTTATCAGCCTCCATTAATTGTGGTATGCCAGCAGTTATTGTTCAAGGGCTGCCCAGTGAAGCCAAGGAGCCCTCGCATGCAGTGGTGGCCTGCAACGAGTGACACCTTTGAAAATTGTGCCCTAGTTGTAAAGCGCCCTTCCTTCCGATCAATATCTTTTTTTCATATTTGAAAATGTTCAAATATATATATATATATATATATATATATATATATATACACACACATTATTATGAGACCCTTCTATTTTTTTCAGAAAAACAAAACTAGGAATATATATATATATATATATATATAAAGTATTTCATAAATAAAAAAATATATGAAAAAAGGGTGCATGGTGGGTGGCATGTGGGTCATGACCCACTTAGGTGGGCCACAACTCACTCGTGTGAGCTGCGACCCACATAGGGGGGTTGCGACCCATCTGTGTGAGCCACAACCCACACAGGGGGGCTGCAACCCACTTGCGTGAACCAAGACCCACATAGGTGGGACACGACACACACAAGTGGGCCATGTCCCACCCAAGTGGACATGACCCACCATGGTGGCACTCTCACCAAGCGCCCCTGCTTAAACACTATGTTGTTAATGACAGTCGACACCTGCAACAATGGCGCCCAGTTGCACTTTTGCCCCTCAAAAAAAAAATTGAACTCCCTTGTAAAAGAAAATAGAAACCCTAGCATATGTTAGGGTATAATGAAATAAAAAGGGGACTCTATTTAAAACAAAAGGGAGCCCTAATAATATTATAAAAAGGAGTTTTAGGGTTGAGTAGATAAAGTGAAATCTTTGGTATTATATTTGTGTATTTATTTACATACACAAGGGGTTTGCAAATAAATACATATATAAATATATATTTGTATATATATATTTTTAAATGGATAAAAGGGACAAATTCTATTCATCCCTATACATACATACATACATATTGTAAAACCCTAAAAATGGTCATCCAAAACCATGGGATCCTAATCTTGACTAATGTGCTTAAATTCAATAAAATGCATCGAGGTCCTGAATCAAATAATCAATTTAAATCAATCATGAGAGACTGATTAATTAATTCCCAAGATATAAAAATGCAATAGGGAAATTACAATTAATTAAATTCTCATTTAATTAATTGGTCAAATTCAAAATAGAAAATCTTTTTAAAATCAAATATCTCATTTATTTAATTAAATATCTTTTGCATATTTAATAAATAAATAAAAAATGCCATAAATCTTCAAAAAAAGGAAACAAATCAAGAAAGAGGAATTATTTTGAAAAATAAATTGGAAATTATGAGCACAAAAATTAAAAAAAGGAAACAAATCGATTGAACTCGAGAAAAAATGGAAAGAATACGAGTTTCTAATTTGAACTCAATCTTATCTCTCCAAAATGGAATTAAATTGTCCAATCAAATCATTTCACTTGGATTGTGATTCCTTCGAATCAATCTCAACCATTCATTAAAGATCAATCCTGACCTTTGCTCTCCCTCTCGATCTTCCTATAAATTCAGGCTCTCATTCTTCAATCGACATCCGAGAATTTTACATCATTATCATGCTAATACTGTGTTGCAGGTTACCGAGGAAATTTTGAAGAATCTTTGCATAGTTAATTGATCAATCAACTTAGTTTTCATTTAGCTTTCATTTAATCTTAGAATCATTTAGACTTATAGTTCATTAGCTTAGATTCATTTCTTTTATCTAGATTCAATTTCTTGCATATAATCTAGCTTAGCTTCATTTAGAGCTTTGATCATTAAAGTTATGAATGACAGAGGGAAGTACTATCATTTTACTTGTTCTTCTGTGACAGTAAACAATGGTCTTTATTCGGAGGGTATAATGTTTTATTGAACCATTGGGTCTAAACAAATTTTTGATATGTTGTTTCAAACCAAGTTTTCTATATTTTCACCGAAGCGATTTGCCTAGTTTTGACTAGTTTGAAAGTTATGAATGACAGAGTGCAGTACTATCAAAATTGTTATAACTAGGATAGTCATACAGAATGAAAATTCTTGTTAGATTAGTTTAATTTATAGTTTGCATGCTAGAATTTTCTTTTGATGATTTTTTATGTTATTTTGGAAAATAATTTTTGTCTTTTAATGTTTGTAGGTTCGCTTGGCAAAGAATTCAATAATTAAACATATGCTTGCCAAAGATTATAAACTCGAACTATTGATATCTTTGTTTTGTAGGTTGCTTCAGGAGATACAAACAAACATTTTGTATTCTTAATATTTTTAGGAACACTTCAGTTTCTATAAGGGAAAGAAATTTTTTTATGTATTTTTGGGAAAAATATAGAGTAGGAGAGTATGCTCTTGTACTTTCAGACAATCAGAAACCCAAACCTTGAGATTTTTTTTTCTATTAGAGTTTGAGATCTATTGATACCTTTAGAGGGCCCACCTCTTGAAAAGCCCCTAAGGCTCAGTGAGAGGGAACAAACCAAGTGAGTTTGGTCAAAGCCAGGAATCCAACTCACTATAATAAAATGCTTATGGAGTGAAAGCCCTAGGAGATGGAATAATGGATGGCACTACTCCATTTATGGGGAGTGTCTCATGTTGAGCATCTTGTAGGGCCTCACAGTCTAAATCATGCTTGCGTGACTACATGGTTTCAACATCCTGCTAGGTTTTATAATCTAAATCATGCTTGCACAATATTTAGGTGGTCCTTCCGAATGGAACCCTTACTACAAACTTTAGGTTAGAAGCTACCTGACTCACCTCTGAAAGGAGGATAATCTTTGTGCAAGGGGATAGCTAGTTTTCCCCCCAAGATTACTTGTGATATCATGCCCCCATTAGCATTTGGAGTGGGTTGATATAGTGTTGAGAATCCATTGCGTGAGACTCAATGACCATATTCTGATTAGCTATTGGGTGTGTACCTAGGTTGCGAGCAAAGTGTTTCCTTCTTAGCCAACTTCCATAGAGTTAGCATGTTGTGCTTTTTATCATTTTACACCTACTATTTGTTGTGATTTTCATCCCTCAAAAGAATTGAAATTAAACCTCAAGACAATCAGAAACATCAAACTAAAACTAAAAGACAAACTAAAAACCAAGTCAGTGATCAAAACCTTTTCAAAGCTCGTCCTAGGTCAGTCCTAGGTCGTATGAGCCAACAACAAGCCAGTGGTTTGTCATCTTGGTCAGATTTAAATTCGTACAAACAAAAATCACTATTGCCAAATTATCATTCTAATCAAAAAGGTCCTCGTATGAGTCAGACCATTAGCTCGTACGAATCTATGTCTCCATTGTCTGACCTTGAAAGTTACTCATTCTCATCTCATACTCTGTCATACAAAAATCTATCCTTAAGTCCTGAAAGCAGTTGGTATCCAAGAGCATACCTCTATTTTCCTCATTGTCCAAACATCATCATGTCTACCATAGTTAGTATCTATGTCTGATCAAGCGTCAATATCTCGTATGTCCAATCCTCAAGTGTTGAGAAGAAGAAGCCTCAATCCAGAGGCTAAACTGAAAAAGAAGCGTCCTAGTCCTAGGAAAATCTATAAGAGGAGAAAGTTTTTATACATCAATCATTAGCTCTTCTTGTTGTATAGGGTGTTCTTGAGACATATGTGGTTATACCTTCAAGGAAAATCTAACGAATTTGATGAAGAACCCCTGAGAAGTAGGGCTTTCGCTCATAAATCCACATTTAGCTATCGCTTAAACAAGGGAGGGAAGATCAATCCTACTCTATTTATAAAAGTTTGCATAACTTACAATGAGGCTCAACCTGAACCTCCAACCCTTGAGAGAGAGAAAGAAGTCAATTCACCCTTCATAGGATAAGAATTCTGCTGAGATGACTACCTTGTCTACTTTTGTGTCCAAACTCTATCTCTCTAATCTTAGTCTCTGTTAAGCTCATTGATCTTCATTCTTCAACAATGAACATAGAATTAAACTGAGAAAACTTGGATCTCAAGCAAAACACTTGTTGATAACATACCCTTTTGGTAGTCTTGTACGTTTTGTCGTTCATGTCCTAGCTAGTTCATCAAGTGATCATCAAATCAAACCTCGATCTTCTTGATCATCTTAGGTCACATCTTAAATGGGATAGATCTTTCTTGCAACCAGATTTTGACCTCATCTCTTTATCTGAACATCACATTGAACAAACTAGCTCCAATTCGATTTGACTTCTGCATTACCTCCTATATCAATCACATCAAGTTTCCTATGCCTGTTGGAACTAGGTCTCACACAACGTCTTACATCAATAATTTGTTTGAAGATTCTCTAGTCTTTGATGAACCACTACACAACACAATGTTGGCCTTCAATAGAGATATAATTAACTATTGATTCATCACAGAATATGACACTAGTATATTTGGGGCTCAATTCCAATGGCAGTTCATCCGAATTCTGACTACAATTCATTAGACTTCCGACAAACAACGTCATCTAAAACTTGTACTCAGACATTCTGACGATGCTCAAGAACATTGGAATTTTGACTCCATCGAAGACTCTTCTGATGACAACCATGATTGCGCTTAGCCATTGGTAAAACTCTATATGTCGTCAGAATTTTGACGACATCTAGGTAATGTTTTGACAGTGCACATGACCGCCCATCTAGCGAGAATGTCATCGGAGAACAACATACTTGTCAGATGTTTCATCGGGGTTCATTGGAATTCCAACGACGTCCAACGACAACCAGGGCATCTGCACTGACGAGGATGTTGTATGTGTGATGGTTCAAGCATTGGTATAAATTGGGTGGGCGTCAGAATTTTGATGACACCCTCATTGCTTATCCGACGAGGATGTTGTCAAACATACAAAATCCTCATTAGATGCTTGGTGGATGGAAATATTTGAACTGATTGACCAATACGATAATACTAAACATTCATTATTTTGTATCAACCAACCAAACAATAATACATACAATTTGACAATCTAATATTTCCACTCGAAGACCAGCCTCAAAATCCCATGTCTGATTGAAGAATTTTGTCTCACGTTAAGTTCTTCAATACCATCAATATCCACCCATAGGTGGCATACCATAAGATGGCATGGGAGGCATTCCCATTCCACCCATACCTGGCTAAAAGCAACCTCCCATGCTGGGCATTGGAGGTGCTAGAAAAGAAAGGGGAAGAAGTTGAGCATACATATTCTGTAAACAAAATAGGCACATTTATTAGAATTTTAAAAAACTATCAGTAGAGTAGAACAAGTGCTCCTTGAGGCTCAATTAAGCAAAATGCATAGTTGTTGAGCAACAAGATCTTTCTCTTCTTTCTCCTTGGATTTCTCTTCTTGGACAACCTCTAACTTGTCCTTAACAAGCTCATCAACTTTTGTCATGTATTCTTGAATGAACTTTGAAAAATATTTTTTTTAGCTATTTAAGTCTACAAAATATTTAAAATGTTGATTAAAGAGAAACTTAAAATATTCATAGAATCATTAGAGTATATCAAGAACCTAAAGTAGGCATGTAAACACAAATTCGATCATATTATTTGTATATGGTGAAAATGGATAACAATAATAACAATATTGAAAGGCTAAATCAATCCAACCACAAAACCCTAGCCTAACAATCAACAAAGATCCACCATAACATATGAAGATTACCTAAGAAAATGCAAATCAAATGAAATCAAAAAGATTATACCATTACATGTCCAATAGGGTTTTGATCTCCATTCTTCCTATCTCCATTGATCTTGCTTGATATATTTGCTCTCAGATTTTAATATGCACAAGAGCTCAACAAAGAATGGAATGTGGTTGCAAGTAGGATCGTAGTGTAGTCAAAAAAGTCATTAGAATGCTTGATTCAGATGATTGATTAGAATGAATAGAATGATTAGGGTTTGATAATGAAGGAAGCATCTCCTTATATAGAAGACACTATATGAAATGGAGGGATAAGATTGAGAGGTGTAAAAGGAGGTCGGCTATGATTAGAGGGTAGGTAGAAGAAATAATAAAATAATGAGAGGGGTAGGTAGTGTAGGAATTAAGAGATGAATGACATGTGTCATGTGTAGAAGAGGCTAATAAATTAATTAAATAAATAAAGATTTATTTAATTAATAGAAGAAGTAAGATAATTAAATAAATAAGATATTTATTTAATTTAGGAAAATGATAATTTAAATAAATAAATGTATTTATTTAAATGAGAAATAAGGCTAGAAGAGGATAAATGAATTAATTAAATAAATAAAGATTTATTTAATTAATAGAAGAATTAAGCTTAGATAATTAAATAAATAAAATATTTATTTAATTAGACATGACAATTTTAGGTGTCTACATTATTCATCCAGGCAAGTTCCAAAGCCACATCTAGTCTGATCGAGTCATAGCATATGAACAAGCATGAAGCAAAGCATTCTTTCTTTCCCTGCAGTTCCAAATGCAAAAGTAAGCCCCATTTCAGTGCCCCAATCCAAAATAAAAATTTAAAATATACTTTATCCTGTGAGAGAGAACAACCAACTATATGTTTTACCAATTGTATACCTATTCCACAAAATACACCAGCAATTTCTCTGCAAAGTCACGATCACCCAACTGAGAACTAGTTTCCATTGCATCCTTGTAAAGATTATCCTTTTTAGACAGTGCAACATGTTAGCACATAATTTTTCAAATTAATTATGCTCTTAAAATTTTTATTTTTCTATTATTTCCTTTTATATATTGAGCATGTTTTCCATAAGAATAGTTACTTTTGGTTTTTATGTGTAGATGAAATCTTGTAGTGACAATCTCCACCCATTTGTGACTTCTCTCCAAAGATTCAACCATCAGGTGGGCATATTGAGGGTGGAATTGAGACAAGACGAAACACTCTAGGTTTCCTTTTAAGGTGAGGAGGCCTGGAAAATAGGTTCTTGGGATTGATCAAAGTGCACAAGTAATTATTAGAAAGGGTAAATCTCCCATGCAGAACAAAGTTTTTGTTCAGATTGTATTACATCCATTATAAATTTTTGTATCTTAAAGAAGGAGTTGAAAATGATTGAAATTTCACATTATCGGTATGTTATATTGATGAGGGAACTTAAACTAACAAAGACCAATTTTGTATCGAGATACCATATACCAATGAGAGAGCGTAGCAAGCCAAAGTTGTACTCATCAACAAAAGTTATACCAATCAAGGAGCAAAGTTGAGGAGAATTGATGAATCGACAAAAACTATACCAATATGACCCATCGACATAGTAAACACTAGCGGCAGCAATGGAGATTTGTCTTGCTGATAGCCGATGAGGCTATTGGTAAGATTTATATTGATGAGAGTGGTGAAAAGAATATTCCATTGGTATAACCAAAGCGATCAGTATGTGTTACTCTGAGCCACCCCGACACCTGAATAAATCATTGATGAAACATATATCGATGGAACATACTCTATCAGGAAGAATTTTCTTATTGATATGTTTCATTTCATATTACCCAATACTCGACGAAGGAGCATACTGATTGAGTGGAGTGAAGACACTATCGAGAAGACTCATGGTGATGAAGCCAGTTGCATCTGAAAGAGCTATGCCAATGGTGAAGCCCACCGAGGAAACAATGCCTATCACAATAACACTAAATGAGCTAACTCGATGCTCAATGAGAATATCGGTTTGGGATATATTGAAGAGGAAGAAAAGGAGTTATCATCTTAGGGTATCTTGATAAGAGAAAGTAAGATGTCAAAGCAGATAAAGTGTTATTCAAAGAGCACCAAAAGGGAAATATTCATCGGGGAGACATGCCGACGAGCCGTTGTCATATCAGAATTCAAAACTATTTTTTTTAAAAATCTTCTATTTAATACTTGTAGTAGATGCATATATGGTTCACATGAGGCAAATTTTATGAGAAGTTCATTATTGCAAAAGAACAATGAAACTAGAAATTGCCTTGTCTAAATACTGCATTGGTGAAAGAAGAATAGACAAATAGAACACATTGCGTCTTTGAAAAATAGGCCAGAGGATTGTAATTGCATAAATGGAAGCTTCGAGTTAAACAAGAGGGTGACCAAGAACCCTGAGTCTAAGGCAAAGAAAGAAAGAAATTAAGAGGTGCCTCCAGTCAGGAGGCTAAACCAAGACATGATAGACAAAATGCAGGAACCTGGCCCAAAATCCAGAAGGTCGAAGTAACACTTGCCGGGGAGACCAATTAGAAGTCAAGTACAAAGAGGTCGGAGATGTCTGGACCAAGGTAAGGGGACATGAACTTTTTATGTTCCACTATTTGAGGAGGAGAAAGGAGATTCTGCTCTACAATCCTTGGATGAAAAATTTAGTTAAGCTAACAGTTCCCAATGTTTTGTAAACATAAGATTGCTAGAGGTTTTAATGAGGAATTATAATTCGGTGAAGAGGTGCATTTAGATCCCAAATGGGGATGCATTTATTAAATTTTCTGCGAGTACCATAAATGAGGTTTTCAATTTAGAAGCCCTTGTCCTTTGGGAAGTTGGAGGAAGAATACCTCAGAATGGACACTACATATACCAGATGAAAAATTTCCATTCACAAGAGGCGGATAGGAAAATTAACTGAGGAAGACGGGCCACCATTCAGCATTGATTTTTTCAAACACTACTTGTAGTACGCATATATGTCATGTGGGCAAGTAGGAGGGGTGGAGGTGCTTGATCTGTCAAGCACTAGGCCACTGGTGTTAGCCTTTGATATACAAATGTATGAACCTAGGCCTTTTGACTATGCAACATATCTAGTGGAGAGGATGCATGAAGGTTTTTTAAACCTTAGGGATGATACTCATCCCAATTTCAAATTTATTCATTATTGATGCATCTAGTGTTATTTTATGGATATGTAAAGGGTTATTTTGGCCCAAGGGCCTAAAATTAAATACCAAGAATAGGGAAGGTGAGGAGCAACCCGTCCAATTGTGTACATCTCTTTGGGATTATTGATATATGAGGTCCAACTATATTAAGTTTGAAGAACTTCTTGCGATGCCATTGTACTGAATGTAAGAGATTTTATGTGAAGGGTCTATCTTTGACAGGATCAAGAGGTTCCTAAGACCCAGGGATTATGATGAAAGACACATTGTTGATCATAATTGGGGGGATTGGTTTGTGAATAAGGATTTTACATGTTTTAGAGTATAGGGATTTGAGGGGAGCCCCTACATGCTACCAAAACTAGTACCAGACATAATATCTTATCTAGAGATTGTGAGGCAATTGAGTGTGTCCAATGCAAAACATTTTGTAGACATGTGTACGCAAGCCTTCCTACCTAGGACAATGAGTTTTGGTGATTTCACCATAGTGTCAACCAAATCTTATGAAATAATTGATAAGAAGTTGATAGAAGAATACAATTTGTTTGAGCATTATGCCAGGAAAAAATATGATCCTGAAGGATACATTCACTCTTGCAAGAAGAGGTAGAACTTAGGATAATATTTGCATGTTAGTATTGAGGCTGAAGATATCTTCAGGAACATGGAGGATGCAGAGGCCCAAGAGGTAATTGATCAACTAAATAATGAACTAGTAGAAAAGAGACATAAACTCTAAGAAATTGAAACCGAGGATGAGGAGGCAGAAAGTGAATCTAATGAGAATGTAGTTGTCTCTAGATGCCAAGTGTTAGAGAAGGAAGAAGAGCTAGACATGCATGGACAAATAGAGATAGCATTAGAAGTCCATGCTCACTCTCAATTAGAGGATTTTTCTGCTTTTGTTGTTGATGATGTTTTCTATTCATTCCAAAGAATTTAAATCATTCTTGTACAATTTTAAAGGGAAGAAATTGAGGGACTCTATTCCCAACATAACACCTAATAATGAGGTTAAGTTGTTAAAGAAATTAAAAGAGTAAATTGATGCAGAGATAACCACAATGACACCTCAAAAGGGGATGTAACTTCTTACAGAGGTTGGGGTGATTTTTTTTCCGAAGGGGACCTCAGTGCTTCTTTTATCTTTGATAGTTTATTGCATTCAGAAAATAAGGATTTCAAATTGGATATACAAGGTGTAAATGATATATATTGGTTCAATATTTGATCAGGATGAGGAAGCTTTGTTGTTATGGGTTTTGTACCCTCTCAACAAGAGACCAAAGATCATTTATGTTGACAAGGCCTTTAGCCATATGATATAACTAAAAGTTGGTGAAATTGATCCAATTATTTCTACTGATATCAAAGTGGATATTTCAAAATTCAATAAAGCATAGATGGTTAGAGTAGTGAGGGAGAGGAACCAATACAAGGCATTGTATGAAGAAACACTAAGGAGAAGTGGGCAACAGATGCCAATGGTTCTTACTCTGGATAGCTCTCAATGGAAGAAAAATGTGAGGAGTTGTAGCAAGAAAATAAAAGGATATTAAAATAGATGCAAAGTGTGAGGGCATATACTATTGTTGTGTTACTAAATAAAAGATTTGAGGTTTTACAAGGCTTTCTGAAATAATTCTAGATAGTATTTCAAAAGAACATGGACAATATTGTTTCACACAACAAAATTTCAAATAGAATGGGAACAAGGTTGCATGATAAAACAATGGCCAAAGCGGAAACAAAAGAAATTAAAAAAATAAAGAGGTTGTTGACTAAACACAATAAATTTGACGAACAATTACAATTTAAATATGATGAATGCAAACACATTGTTCAACATGGTTTCCTAGAGTTAATTGATTAGAAGGGTGAGATAAAGGATAAAGATTTATCTATATCAGAATGTCGTAGTCTTCTCAATGCCACCCTTGATATTGCCCAAATTGATGGAATTGAATTGAAAGAGACTGTGAAACAAATGGAAAACTTTGTCACGCTAGAAGTCATTGGGAGGGATATCATCCAAGATACAGACACATATAAGTCAGAGAAGTACTTGGAGCATTTCTAGAAGTGTGGTAAGATGCTGGGAGACTAGACTTGATGTCTAAGTTGGAGCCCAAAGTCATTTTTTTCTATGTTTTTATAATATGTTCATATTTTAAAGACAGTTCTTAGGAAGTTAGTTTTTAGTTAGTTTTTGTTAGTTTTAGTGTTAATGAAAGGGTATGCCTTTCACTTTCAAACTGAATCCCCATCTATAAATGGAGGATCTTTTAGAACAGGTGGGGGAGATACCTCAAGTTTTATGATCTTATCAAGACAATTTTATACAACACTTATGCAATTTGTTTTATGAAAATATCAAAGTTGATGGATGATACATGTTGAAATCATCTGGTTTGATTATCTATTTTCAATATAAATTTTAAGTGTTCTTCAATCTGAATGGTATATACTTTTCAATTGATTGATTAGTTCCATGTGATAAATCTACTTTATTAGATTGCGTCAATGTGCTATCTTAGGCTATTGTGATCGAGACTAATTTCTAGTTTGAGCATCAGTTTGAAAGGTTGGTTGGCAAGTTTCAAATTGTCTTATTGGTCTTTCAGAGAAAAGATAAAATTCAATAAGACTATCTACATTTTATATTTCAATTACAATCCATATATATTCTTTTGATGTGATTGTCTTGTTTTGAAAACAAGTTATTAAAACTATCTCCATGGTTATACATAGGATCTTTCAATTTGAAATAGTATGAAATCAGTAAGGGATGAAGGCACTAGTCTGTTGTTGATCTGATATAATTAAATTAGGTATTTTCAGAAGCAATCTTCATCAAGGAATCATACTTTTAATTTATACAAGCACAACTTTATATACATTTATATGTAAGCATTTCATAATTTTCAGCAAGCAATAAATATAACCAAACAAAATTCAAGAATCATTTGCCTCCTCGAAGGGTCATTGGTTTTTTCAAAATTCGATATAGAAAAGCCTTTAACTGACAAATTTAGGATTCATGTATAGGTTCACCCACCTTGGTTTAGTGAAGCCTGAAGTGCATGGGGAATTTTATCTGAGGATCATTCCTGTTTGTTGGCCAGAACTGATTTGAAACCACCAAGAGAAGTGGCAAAACTCTTTGGTTTCCAATCTGTGGTTTTGGGAACCAACACAACAGACTGCCTCCATCTTCCTACTTTCTTGTAAGTGAAGGCAACAATACGATGAAATTAAAGAATTTCATGCTTCTCAACCTAATTGAAATTCAAGATCATTAGAAAACTATTCAAATGCTAAATGGTTTGTGAGTTCATCTTTTAACCTATTTTCTCCTTTTAAGAAAAAACAAACCTATTAGATTCAGAAATGAACTGAAGCTACCTTTAATATAGTTCAAGAAATAGATCAAAGGAAAACTATTCTAGAAATGATGTGAAATAAAAATAGTGGATTAGGGTTAGTTCACATATGATGTTTCACCTTTTACGTATGGTGGGCCCAAACATCTGCAATGCAATGTGATTAAGATTTTTATAAAAAATATCATTTCCTGCAAAAATAATCATGGGATCATTAGTCCAAAATGAGTGATCAGTAAGTAAATTACAATTAAACTATATATAATAATAATTTTGAAGTACCCGGAACCTTTTGTATCTTCAAGGGAATGAATTCTTCATCGCTTACCACCAATGTGGTCTGCAAAATTCCCGTACTAGCAATACAGGAAGATCTAGGAAATTATGGTATGTTATCACTAGTATTCGCCTCTGGCGCATCCTCATGTGCATCTCTTGCTGCAGAAAATGAATCCACTATGAAATGCCCCAAAGAAAGAACACTTCAAGGAAAATAAACACATAACAAAAGAGAGAGCAAAAGAGGGATCTACCAACAGTGGGCGAGTCAACATGATGAGTAGTAAAGGACATCTGCATGCTTCTTGTTGCTGACATTGTAGTTGGCAATATTGATGTGGATAACCTCGAATGAGGTGGCGTTTCCATAGGAACATTGGCAGCACCTGAAGAATAATACATTAAATATATGAAAACTGCAAGAATCAAAAAACAAGGATGAACCTTTATTAAGAGTTGTAAAGAAATATGAACCTTTATTAAGTGTTTTATGCTAATCTTAATGATACAACATTATGAAGGATGATAAGGAAGGTAGTTTTGATGCAAGACAAAGGTATGGAAATTTGTGACAAGAGGGCAGTGTAAGTGATAAACTAGTATATTCCTTACAAAAGATAGTCCATGGAATCTATTTATTTAGATTGCTTCAATGTGCTATCTAATGTTGTCAAACTTCACGCCATCTTATTGGTGTTTATAATGTCCCTACTTTTAAATATAATTTGATAATAGTAAATTAAAATACAAAAGAATTAAAAAAAAAGAAAATTAAATTAGAATATTAAAGAATATAATTAAAATAATTAATTAAATTTAATTAAGTTAATGAATCATCAAAAGACATGGAAGGAAAAGATGTGACTCCCTCAACAATGAGATATAAAAGGGAGAAGAGAACCTCATTTGAGAGGGGGGAGAATTTGGAAATGTGGAGTGTAGATTTGATTTAAATAAGAAGTGTAGTTCTGGATTATTTTCCAAAAGAATATGGACAATGTTGTGTCTCGCCATAGGATCAAGAATAGATTGGGTGTGAAGTTACATGAGAAAACTTCATAAGGAGAAGATGCAGAAGAGATTGATAAAATTAACATTCTCCTGGAAAAACATGACTAACTTGACGCCTAATTGCAAAGAGAATATGATGAATGCAAGGACACGGTCAAACATGGAATTCCTACATTGGTTGATCAGAGAGGGGAAATTAAGGATAAAGACAAGTGGATTTCTGAATGTCAAAGTTTTCTTGATGTTTCCCTTAATGTTGCCCAGACGGATGTGATTGATTTAACAAAGATCACATCACAAATGGAGTGGTTTATCACTTTGGAAAGCATTGTTCGAGATGTCATCTTTGATGCAGATACTTTCAAATCAGAGAATTATTTGGAGCATATTCAGAAGTGTGGTGTAGTTTTGGGTAGTTAGCCCTTTTTTCTAATGAAACAAACTATGGTTCTTTAAGATCTTTATGTAATATGTTTTCTGTGTCGGTTGTGAGTTAGGTTAGTTAGTTAGTTTGTAATTAGGATTTAGTTAGTTTGAGTCTTAATGAAAGGGTATGTCCTTTCACTTTCAAACATAATTCTCTTATATATATATGGAGAAATTTTAGATAGATGAGATCATGTTATCATCATTTTTCAAGACATTTCTAATGCAACATTCCGAGTTTTATTTTTTGGAAATGCTACACTGGTGGAGTACATTATCAGTTGATTCTCTTATGTTCTCTATTTATATAAAGATCATATGTTCTATTTATCAATTGATTCTCTCATGTTCTCTATTTATATGAAGATCAACTGGTCTATTTATCTTTGATGACATCTATTTGTTCAATCATTTGATTAGTTCCTTGAGATCAATCTATTTTCTTTAGATTGATTCAATGTGCTTTCTTATATTTTTATGATTTAAAGTAAAGTTATAGTTTGAATATCAGTGTGGAGGATTGTTTTTCAAGTTCCATTATGTGTTGTTGGTCTTTCAAAGAAAAGTTAAAAATAACAAGACTAACTGTAACCTTTTAATTTGGTTATAACTCATATAGATGCCCTTGAAGTGATAGTCTTGTTCAAGAGCAAGTTAAAATTGTCTCCCGCGATATACATATAATCAATTAATTGAATTAGTAAGAAGTCAATATGGGGTGAAGGCACTGGTCTGATTATAATTTTGAAGTGGTTAATCAAGTATTTTGAATAGTAAGATTTATATTTATAATTTATTAATAAAGCAGTTTTTTGTTCAAGGCAGTTATATGCAAGTTACAGGAAGATCATAGAGTTTTAAATTTGCTATATAAAAGCCTTAAGTTCAAGATATAGGTTTACCCTCCTAGGTTTAGCGAAGCCTAAAGTACAAGGGAATTTGATCAAAGTGATCATTCCCATTTGTTGGCTAGAATTGGTTTGAAACCATTAAGAGAAGTGGCAAAACTCTTCGGTTTCCAATCTGTGGTTTTGGGAACCAATGGGTGTGTCTCTTGCCAAAGGGCATACATGGTGAAGAGGTGTGACCTCTTTCTCACATTGAGATATATAAAGGAAAGAAATCAGTAGCTTCCATAGACATCACTAGTGATTAGATTAGATCAAATGAGAACTTCTAATTGTACAACTAAATAATTTATTAACACTTTAATAAACTATTATTACAATCATATATACACACAAAACTTATCATTATTCATTCTAAACAGAGAGAAATAGTATAGATAGGGAAAGGCCCGCGTAAATAACACTAGCATTAAAAAAGCTAGTTCACAAGTCCAAAGAAGGAGTAGTTTTAATGTATAGAACATGGTCATCACTTGAACTACCTACAATACCCTGATCATGTCCACCAAGTTGATGATGACACATGAAATTATGTAAAAACAACATGTACACATTTTAGTTAGTGACATAAAAGAGTATATAATATAAACCATTACTGAACTTTTGTTATAATTAAAGATTTCATTACTACTTACTCGCATGTGTTTCTGCTACTTGCATCAATTGATCTAGCCTATCTTTTATCTCATCAGTCTGAGGGTTCATGCATACCAAAGCAACAATCTCTATTAATTTTTGTGATAGACATTTTTATCACTTCTATAGGGTTTGTGGAAATTATGTAGTCCTCATCGCTTAATACTATGATGAGGTGTTGATGTAAGGGAGGTTCCTTTCCCTTTCCCCGAACATCCATTTGTGACAATAATATTATTAACACTATCAAAATTACTCCAAAACACTCAAGCAAATAACATAATAATGTAACAGTTTGCTTTTATCTAATTTTTACAATTACAATGAGGTTTACCTACTCGGGAGAAGTGTCGGGACCTACATCCTTGTATGTGCTATGTGACGGATCTAGGTCACCCTGTGACAAAGAATAAATATAAACACGTTAGTGAAATGAAACCAATAAAATTAGCAAAAAAACTTAATAATAAGCTGGTATATTGGAGTCATTAATTGGAGGTTGGTTTAAATGGTACATAGTACGTACCACCCCCATGTTAGTAACCTTGTTTGTATCTATATGTTTCAAATTGTAATTTATTATCAGCTCTTCCCCTGCACTTATTGATTTTATCACACATGCGAATACACGATTTCCCTCGTGTGCCTCAAATATGCAATTGGGTTGCTGATTAGTTGACCCAAGTCGCATACTATTTATAAAACCTACAATATTACCTGTTGCTTTTGGCCTTCCATTAATGTATATAGCCACTCATTTACTTTGATCATTATCTTTCTGTTCTATATAATTTGTTGAGAGTACATACCTATGCATACTTTTTTTGTATCGAACAATCTACATCCATTTTTTGTAATTGTAACAAGGTCTGACATACTCCATCAATTCAATAGCTTTGTTGTAATAGACCTTTATGCCACCTATGGAAAATAGGCCCAAACCATGTAATGATGATGGTGCTATGCGATATTCCTCTCGTTAACACAAAAATCAGTGTTTATTGGAGGAAGTTCCTTGGGTACCCATTATTTTTGTAGATGTTTGTACCTCAAGGGCACCTCGATGTCACCTTTGGTCTCATAATTATGAGAACCAAAGAACTCTCCACCATATAACCCTCAGGATGTGCTCTTTGTCAAACCAAAGCCTTCAAAAATTTCAAGTGCCTCTCAACAATCCATATTGACCTAGTGTATACAAGTCCACACAATTCAATCTCCTCAACTTGGTGTATGAGGTAGTGTTCTTGTGCATTGAAAAAAGTTGAAGGTAAAACTTTTGCATTTCACACATTAAATGAGGAAATTTTCTCTTCCAATATTTTATATCTTCTTTATGGATTTCCTTAGATGACAACCACCTAGAAGAGATTCAAGATGCAAAAATATATAAACGAGACTTTACAAAATAATATATAATATATTACATAACAAGTAAAAGAAATCGCAAATATGTTATCTATACAACAAATTGAACAAAGATCACTAGTTACCTCATGTATTTTGCAAGATCATATATGACTTACTTGACATTATTGTCAAAGTTGTCTGGGAGAGATAGAGGTAGAACGTACTACAACAATTATCAAATAATCTTTTCATTGTTTTCTAACATAATACAATGAAAAGTATATGCATAGTATACAAATATTTAGTAAATAAACAAGAACATGAATTACCTTAATGAAGGTATGCCAATCATGTGTTTTCATCCCTGGCCCAAATTCACTTTTCTTTGATATGAGGTTATTTATGTTCGCAGAAAATCCTGTGGGAAATCGAATTTTTTTGTATGACTTCTTTTATAGCATTGCTTTGTTGGTCTGTTAATAACCGAGGAAGGGCACTTATATTAATTTGGTCTCTATTTCTATTTGATTGAATGATGTTTTTCATTGCATGATTGGATTCCTGGATGTCACTACAAATTTTGACAATTTTTCTTTGTCATGCCTTCCCTCCAATATTTTCCATAATGTCTCTGTTATATTCTTTCCAATATGCATAGTATCAAACAAATGCACAATTTGTAGCTTCTCGTAGTAGGGAAACCTACTAAATTGTCTTAGATAACTTTTTAGTCCTCTTGGAAGGTGGTCATTAATGCCTTGATGACCTTCATGATCATCAGTTACATCATCAGTAAATAAAACACAATAGAAAAATACAAATTCCAAACATAAACCATTAGATGGAATGACATTACCTTGACGATTAATTATATTATATACCACCTTCCATAGGCAAGGTGTCATTCTTTTTGGCTTTGATGTAGTCTCTTCTTTCCCATTGAAAAGATGTTTTTCAGTATTTTGATACTTATGATTTCTGTGGAGGAAGTTCCTATACTCATCAAACACCTGCTTTCCTAAACTTTTTGAATGACGATATTTCATCTTTGGACCACAAACTGGACATGCAAATTTTCCCTTTGTTTGAAGACCTAAAAGATAATGTATAATTGGATAAAATATGTTAATTTTTATAATTTTAATTATAATGTGCAACTTGAACACTATAACATACAACAAAAATGTGTTCGTCCTGGGGCATCATGTATTGTCCATACAAGCATTGCATGGAATTGAAATTGTCTTTGTCCTATTGGTCTAGAGACATCACACATAGTGACACCATTCCATAACTCCAACAACTCATTGATAAGAGGCTCAGTATATACATTCATATCTTTAACTTGGTACTTACCTAGTTGAATGAACAAAAACATTACATAATTATTATGACCATTTTACTGCAATATTTATAATTAAATGTAGATGACTATTAAATGATAAAATACCTAGAACAATCATCACCAACATTATATTCTCCTTATTTATTGACATCCATGGAGGAATGTTATTATTGATAACAAAAAATGGCCACACCAAGTAAACAGATATCATCTCTCCAAATGGATTGACACCGTCCACTGCCAATGAAAGCCTGAGATTATGAGTTTCTTCTTTAAAGTGTGGCCACTTTTCCTCTATGTCTATAAATGGTGAACCATCTATAGGCATTCAAATAATGTAATCTTGACTTCTATTGCATGCATGGTAATCCATAAATCGTGCCAAGCTAGTGCACCTCAATAATCATTGCATACATGGAATAATGGGAATATAACAAAGAACCTTGCGAGGCACCTTTTTTGTTATTTGATCTATTTGATATCTACTGATATGACATTCAGGGCATTTTGTTGCAAATTTATATTATTTATGATATATAATATGATTATTGGGACAAGCATCTATTGCTTGATACTCCATTCAAATATCTTTCAGAATGGAAGGTAATTCTCGGTATGAGCAAGGTAGAATATTTGATGGTGGTAACAAAAACTCACCTATCAATCTACAAAATATTAATTTGTTAATATAAAGAATATTATTGGTACATGATTCACCCTTTATTAACTATAATGACATATACGACATACCTTAACATACGTGAGATTGTTATGTTGGATAAACCATTCATAACCTTGAAGTTGTTGGCAATATGAAGGAATTGATTATGTGTTGCATTGATGTTTTTTCATTGATGTCAATAGTAGTTGTTATGTTTGGTTACCGACATATAGGTTTTGGTTACCGACAGAAGATCTAGTGTTACCGGTAGAAGGGACCATCTATGAACTAGTGTTCAAAGATTGAAAATGCAAAATCATTAACAGAACTGGTTTGGAGATTGAAACTAGTACTCAGACTAGAGGTAATATATTTCACTTGAACACTAGTGATAAGACATGTTTGATTGCTTATATCGATGAGAGTTGGTTATGGCATAAGAGGTTGTGTCATGTTAATTTTGATTGTATTGTTAAGATCAATTCAACAAAGGTAGTTAGACATATACCTAAGATTATAAAGCCTCATAATCTGGTATGTAAGGAATGTCAATTGGGAAAGAAAGTTAGAACTTCTTTTAAGAGCATACATGATAAATCTAATGATGTGCTTGATTTGATTCATACTGACTTATGTAGTCCAGCAAGGACCAGAGGCTTTCAAGGTGATAGATATTTCATGCCAATAATTGATGATTATTCTAGAATGATGTGGGTGACTTTTCTAAGGGAGAAGTCTGAAGCTTTTGAGAAATTCAAGATCTTTAAAGCAATGGTTGAAACAGAAACTGGATTGAAAATCAAATGTCTGAGATCAGATCAAGGTGGTGAGTTCACTTCTCATGAATTTAACAGTTATTATGAGATAAATGGAATTAGGAGATGATTATCTACACCTCGAACTCCTCAGCAGAATGGAGTAGTGAAAATGAAGAATAGAACCATTTTGGATGCACCAACAACTATGATGATGGAAGCCAAATTGCCTCACATCTACTAAAGAGAAGCAGTGAGTACAATAGTCTACACATTCAATAGAGTTCATATCAAAGGTGAAACCGGTAAGACTCCTTAGGAATTATGGTTTGGACATACACCTACTCTTAAATATTTCAGAATTTTTGGATGTAAATGTTATATCAAAAGTGATGATTCAATTCAGAAGTTTGATCCTAGATGTAATGAAGGGATATTTCTTGGATATTCAATTAAGAGAAAATCATATAGATGTTATAACAAAAGATTGCAAAAATTGTGGAGAGCACAAATGTGAAAGTGGACGAGAAATACAAAGATCAATCTATATCATATGGCAGAGAACCGATAGTGGAAATGATCATAAGTAATTCGATAATTTCTCAACCAGTACAAGACACTGAGACAGTTACATCGACACAATCAAAAAATTCAACTATGACTGATGATCAGATTAGAGAACCTGAAGTTTAGAAGACACCAAGGTATGTAAGATTAAATCATTCTGAAGATCAAATCATTGGAGACAGGAACAAGGGAGTTATGAAAAGAAGAAGAATGGAAAATGAAGAGGTATGTCTTATTTCTTAAGTTGAACCGGCATCTGTTATTGAAGCTTGTAAAGATAAATATTGGTTAAAGGCTATGGAAGATGAATTAGATCAGATGGAAAAGAATAACACTTGGACTTTAGTTCCCCAGCCTAAAAATAAGAATGTTATTGGAACTAAATGGGTTTTTAGAAATAAACTAAATGAGGATGGTCAAGTTATAAGGAACAAGGCTAGATTGGTTTGTAAAGGATATTCTCAAATAGGAATTGATTATGGTGAGACATTTGCACCTATAGCTAGAATTGAAGTTGTTAAACTATTTCTTGCCTATGCAACATATAAGAATTATAAGGTCTATCAAATGGATGTTAAATATGCATTTTTTAATGGTGAACTTGAGGAGGAGGAAGTATACATTGAACAAGCTGATGAATTTTCACTGACACATGATAAAGATATGGTTTGCAGGTTAAGGAAAGCATTATATGGATTGAAACAAGCTCCTAGAGCTTGGTATGCAAGGTTGGATAAATATCTTTTGAAGCTTGGTTTTACTAAGGGCAGTGATAACAGTAATTTATATTACAAGATCACTGATGATGATATTCTGATTATTGAAGTATTTGTTGATGATATCATTTTTGGAGTTGAAGACAAATTGTACATGGAATTCTCTAATATTATGAAGGATGAATTTAAAATGTCTATGATTGGTGAGATGATATTTTTCTTAGGTTTGCAGATTACTCAGACTAACAAAGACATTTTTATCTGTCAAACTAAGTATCTAAGGGAATTGTTGAAGAATTTTGGTATGGATAATTCCAAACCAGTAAGTACTCCTATGGTGACAAGTGAGAAATTATCTATCAAAGACACATTTGCATTGGTAAATTCGTCAAGGTATAAGTCTATGATTGGTGGCTTTTTATATCTAACTCAGACTAGACCTAATATTATCAATGCAGTAAGTATTTTTTTAAGATATCAAAGTAATCCTACAAAAAATCATGAATGTGCAGTAAAGAGGATATTCTGGTATTTGCAAGGAACAACAAAATATAGCTTATGGTATTCTAGAGATGATAACTTCACTTTATGTGCATATACATATTCAAATTGGGCAGGAGATATTGATGACAAGAAGAGCACTTCTGGTGGAGCTTTCTTTCTTGGAAAGAAATTTAGTTTCATGGATTAGCAAAAAACAATCATGCATTTATCTATCTACAATAGAAGCTAAATATGTTGCAGCATCAACTAATTCTACATGGGTCTTGTGGATGAAGCAAATGTTGAAGGATATCAAGGTAAATTGTAGTGAACCGGTAGTTATCTATTGTGATAACTCTGTAGCTATTGACATGTCTAAGAATCTAGTATTTTACTCTAAGACTAAGTACATATTAATAAAATATAACTTTCTGAAGGACAAGGTGGAAGAAAAGGAAGTCAAAAGGGTTTATGTGAACACTAAAGAACATATTGTAGATATATTCACTAAACCATTGTTTAAGGAATCATTTGAGTATTTGAGAGACATGTTAGGGTTATCTACCCCTCTAGAAAAAACTTAACTGATGGAGCAGTACATTAGTCCAGCATGCATCATCAATATTATCTTTTGCTCAGGATTGATGTAGTGGTGCTACTACTCAGGGGGAGTAGTCAACTTTGAGATTCACAAATTTTTTGATATCTATGTCATATCTTTAGCATTGATGTCAAAGGGGGAGAGATACATGATGTGAAAAATAATTTCATATGGGAGAGATTCAGATTGGACTACACTCCTCAGGGGGAGTTGCTATGATTTTTCAGTTTTTCATTGTTATATCTTCTATGAGAAATTTTTGGCATTTCTTTGCACTTAGATGTTTTATTTTTCACATCTAGTGTTTCCATCAATTCCAAAGGGGGAGATTGTTGGAAATATAAAGGAATTGATTATGTGTTGCATTGATGTCAACACTAGTTGTTATGTTTGGTTATCGATAGACAGGTTTTGGTTACCGACAGATAGGTTTTGGTTACCGACAGAAGATCTAGTGTTACCGATAGAAGGGACTATCTGTCGGACACTACCGACATGTTTGGATCAATGGAATATGTTTGGTTTGATGTGTTACATGTTTCTAAAGTATTTTTTGGTTAGTTGGTATTGACTTGGTGATCGGATGCTATCATACACTTTAGTAAGCCTATACTAGTAAGGGTTTAAGGTTTTACCAACAGAGCTTTTACTGAGAATCTTTGACATGATGCATAAGTGGTGTTGGTGCAACTTCTAGATGGAATTTAGGATGCAGAAGATGATCTTTGTTCATGCTTCGACTGATTGGAGACATCACTTTGGCATGGTGGATCTAGATTAGGTCTGACACCTATCTAGGTTATGGATCGATATCATGTAATGTGTTTTCTACATGTTACCGGGATGATTTATGGATTGGTTAATGTTGTTTTGGTCTAAAGCTGACATGGCATATCATTGTAATGTTGATATATATAATATCTTTTAGGTGGGTGACCTAATTGGTTTAGACCTTAGGGTTTGTATAAATTAATGTAAGATCTCATTGTAGATCATGGGAATGTGATGGTCGTGGTCATGGAATGAAATATCATATGTGAAGGAGATTTGGTCGATCATAGGTAATCAAATTAGGTTTATGTAAGGGGTCAAAGGCCTCTAGTATTGAGATTAATCAGGACTGTAATCAGGCATGGCAGATGCTATCTCTATCAATTCATTCTTCTGGATTATTTTCCAATTATATTGAGGTGGTTATAACCTCTTTGTAGTCAGTGTGACTCCTTTGTAATGAGCAGTATGCTCTAGGAAGTGTGCCTTCCTACATGTGCAGGCCCCTCATTGTATCACATACTTTCTGCAGAAGTATTATTTGACTATGGGTAGGCTTCCCACCATGGTTTTTCTCTTTACCAGGTTTTCCACGTACAAATCATGGTGTTATGTGGTATGGTTTCATTGTGTTAATTCTTTGTTTCATTCTTAAGTTTTATTGCTTATTGGTATCTATTTTTGCTATCCTGGTATCCATGTTTATGTGCTTCGGTTAAAGGTTATAAAGTGGTTTGATTAATATAATCTTTTGACAACTAATTCCCCCCCCCCCCTCTCAGTTGTCCATCGGTTATTCTAAAAAAAGTTCACCAACAACAATACAATGGAGAGAAGAGTTGTTTGGGAGCCTTCATAAAGGGGCCTATATG
Organism: Cryptomeria japonica; assembly: GCF_030272615.1. NCBI lineage: Eukaryota > Viridiplantae > Streptophyta > Pinopsida > Cupressales > Cupressaceae > Cryptomeria > Cryptomeria japonica. The sequence goes on from NC_081408.1 coordinate 491,816,660, forward strand.
CCTTCTCAAGTATGGGTAAATCAAGAACAACATCAAATTCATCTTCATCATCATGATCGGTTGTGCCAGTACTAAATGTGTCATGGATTAATGTATTTGTACCATCATCTTCAATTGTGTTTTCTGGCACATGATCGTCATCTTCCATGGGATTATTATCTTCAACTTTTGATATTCATACCTCCATGTTCCTCCACTTCGAAAAAAATATTCTTCGGGTTGTGTTGGTCCATATCATGTGCCTTGGGGAGCTCAACCTACATAAAAATTATCATCATAAATAAACCATGATCATGATCTCATCATAAAGTGATTTCTTATGTATATAAATTGTTAAAATGATATAATGAGCAACTTTCCAATGGATGATAATCATGTCGCCCTTCAATGTGACCATGTTGCCTACAATGTTTCTTAGTTGTTTTGATTAGAAGTCTTCTAGTCTTTAAGCCCTTATAAATTTTGTAGGGACAATAACATTTTCGATCACCTTTTCTTTTCAAGTTAGACTGCAATCTAGCAATTGTCTCCTTATTTTGTTCTTCACTGATATTTTCTGACATGGTCTTTCTTCACATGCAAAAAAATCGGGCTATTGAAATTTCAGTGCATAAAATTCACAAACTACACAAAGGATATCGCAAGTACGGAAGTCTTCGTAGAACTAGTTATATAGAAGTTGAAATGTTACTTAAACTTAGACTCTCTTCAAGTATGCAGACTATTTTATTTAGATAGTTTTCATGGCTAAAAAAGAAGCTAGATTTTGGCAAGTTGATGAAAAATATTTGAGTTTTAAAAAAAGAGAAACCTTTTTATTGTGTCATCCAATAGAATCAACTTAGGAATGATGAATTTACAAAGAATTAAATCAAGTCATTCATAATGTATTAAGGTTTTAAATTGAGAATTTTAAGGTTTTATCATTCATAATGTGGTTTTGAGTCAATGGAATTCAGGCTCATTCCATATTTATCCTGCTAGGGCATAAGATTTCTTATAATTTATACAACCAATCAACATGAAACCAAATTCATATGAAAGATAATTGAATTGACTATTAGAATCCAAAATATGAAGAAACTTAAGTGGTTACTATTACCTGTTTTCGCTATTGGCTCAATCAGGTAGAGATATGATGTTCCATTCATGAATGAGAAGGTGCATTTTTATTCTACTGAATTGTATTTATGATTATTTGAAAAGAAAGACAAAAGATTGCAATATAATGTTTCATTATTCAGATGCATATTAAATAAAGAAAACAATTTTTTTTGAGAAAAGTAATCTTTTATTGATGAATGTACAATGTCTCACACAAGCTGCGAGACTAACTGGTGTGGTGCATATAAGTAAAACACTATACATTTGCAGATGCAAAACATTAAAGTAAATGCAGGTAAAGAAGGGTGACTCGTCATTGCCTGAATGATGAGCCCTCTTTGAGTTGCCTTGTAGTATCTTTAGTATGTTGTCCAACTTGCATCTAGTTTGTTGCTACCATGTCGCTTTCAAGTACTTGCATTTGAGAAAGACAATTTGTTAGAGTAATGAAAATCATCATCCATTATCTGCACATGCATATGAAAACATACAATCCATCTCTTATGTGCATCACAATAGCTAGTATGCCAAGAAAAATAGTAAATATTAGGTCAAATCATCAACAAGAAATCACATTATGAATTGTTTTTGTCTAACTTGTTTGCTTCTTGTGCAGACACAAGAAAAGTAATATGGTTGTTTTACATGAGAAGGTGGCAATGTGGCTCTCAAGAGGGTTGATCCCATCTCATGTAAATATTTCAAAACAAAAGAAGACATTTTCAAAGAATAGAGCATGTTTTGAGCACATAGATGCAAGTTATGAAGCCTTACAGTTTTCAAAAACCATTGTTAGCGGATAGTCAAAGCCAAATCTCATATAAAGAGCAAGTCATCTCAAGGAGTCATATGCATCATGCTTTTGACATTAAATCCTCAACCATGAATGAAATCAAAAGAGAAAGCAGAGGTTCAGGGACAAACATATACCAATAATTAAAGAGAAATAACAACAATATACAAGTACAGTCAATATGGACCATGATAAAACGTTCTGTCAAGAGACTCAAATTGATAGAGAGCTCCAAGGAATGAAGAGTATGATAAGAACCTAATAAAAAAATGCCAAAATACTAAACATATTGGAGCAGTCACATTATATTAAGAGCAACCAACTCATACTTCAAAGGGCCTAGTCACAGGGTAGTAAGATGGTTGGTCACAGTCAAGAATAGCAGTGGGATCTTCTACCCATAGAGCTCAACAGTACACAAGGACACCATTTGTAGCCAAAAGGAAGTCCCATTTAGTCATTCATGAAGATCACAACCTTGGAGTTTTAGTAACATTTATGACAAAGACAATGATCATTTGCAAGCCTACAATATCATTAAAAGACAAGAGAAGTAGAAGACAAAACACAATGAATTCTATTATGTATCAGTCTAAGTATGCAAGAGAGTTTAGAAGACAGATCGGTTCCATTAGCATTTTCATTGAGGTGAAAAGCAATAGTGAGAAAAGTGCAGTCCTTACACCAAAATAGTTAGAAAATAAGATGCAAGGAGTAAAGTTGTAGACCACACTATCGAAAGATAGTAAACCTGTAGCAGCATATACTAACCATCAAATAGAGAGGCAACCCATCAAGAATGATAGTTAAAAATCATTGTGAAAGTGATACCAGAAAGGTGCATCATTATTCAATACTTATCACAGACATGATGATAAGATGAATACAAAAATATTAAGTCATGATAATAGAAACTCATAAAGCTTCTCACAACCATGATCTGAATCGAAGGGGCAAAGTTAAAGGAGTTGATCACAGTCCTTATTGTGTAGTATAGTCATAGTGTAATAAGCAACTAAGAGATGCAAGCAAATGGAGATATCTCTATGACATATTTTAGAGAATGATGCAAGTAAAGATACTTCTTGAACTAAGAGATAATCTTCAGATCAAATGTAGTCACCTACAACCCAAGTAAAGGTATAACTCAAAGCTTTTATGATAAGAATATACAATAATATATAGTCAAACATGTCAAAAGTGAAGTCCACAATGAGAAGACAATTTCAGGATAATGTGGGCAACTTTAATACAAGATAGAACAACCATTGGCATTTAAAAAAAAGTCATATGGCAACCTCATGAGAAACACTAGGAGACTACTGTTTATAACATCATCAATGAAGCATTATAAGTTCCATACAAAGCTACAATTTAATCTCTGACATGAAGAAGTCATCAAAGACATAGAACATCATATGAAGTTTTAGAAGTTTGAGGAACATTCATAATAGAAGGGGTTACACAACAATAATGTGCAGCTAGCTGATATTTTTCATAGTCAGTAGATCAGTTTGAACAACCAGTTGATAACAAGAGAATTATAAGATACAATGACCACAAGTAGCCGCATACACTAATAGTCATTCTCAACAAACAAAGTAAAGCACAAAGAGTCCTTATTCACTGTTTCAGTTTACAACAAGTTACCCACAAAGGTCTAAGAAGGACAGTGAATAGGTCTTACCAAGAATAGTCAAGTTAACAACAAAATAGTAGTATCTTCTTCTTAAAAATACTGCAAACCCTCATATAATGAAGACTACATCATCAAAGGTTTTTACTATCAAAATGACCTATAGTCTAACCATATATCATACAAAGAAGGCCAATGGTCTAGTATAGCTCACAGGAATAGAGAAGAACATTAAGATCAAGTCACTAGTTTTTCTGCGTATATACAATGAAATATAAAGGAGACATGACAACCTTGAGATGACAAGAAAATAGAAAGTAAGAGAAAGAAAACTCTTCATGATCATCATCTAGGAGATAGTTTGCAGTCATGATAATAGAGCAGAACAACCCTTGAGAACAGTGAGTGTGAGGAGGGTTTTCAAAGAAAAACAATAGCAATATATGATATCTTCAGTCAAACATGAGCAAAGGATCAAGTTCCTGTCAAAATATTTCTTGTCAAAAGCATTAAAATTAGTTCAATGATCAATATAATGAGCCAAAGGATCATGTCAAGCAATATGAAAGATTAGTAGCAACTATTTATCAGTCAAAGGAGATAACAACCCATGAAAGGTTATCAACATTTAAGAGAAATAATATATATATAGCCTATATATCGACATGAAGATTGTCAAAATGAGAAAAGTATATAAGAATCCTGCACACACAGAGCCACCACAAGCATAATAATGAACAGAATGAGACTAGTCATTATAGTGATTAGGTTACAATGACAATCCCCATAGCAGCAATATCACAATCTTCAATCTTCAAAATGCATTTTCAGGGGAGCATTCTAAGAAATTATCTAATAGTGTTGACAAATAGAGGGGTTTGAAGCAAAAGAAAGAGAACCTTAAGGTCTTCATGGTGGCAAATGAAGTGCAGAAGACCTTAAGGGTTTCATGGCGGTCAGACACCACAAATACAGTTGGGAAAGAATAGAGATAAATCTTTAAAAGCATTGAGCTATCTACAATATTATTCATGGAGATTAGGTCATTTACCTTATTACCTCTGGCGGTTATCTCTTGCAAAATGATCAGAAAATAGAGACCTCAAGCTGCAGGGTATTTCTTCATAACCTTAGTTTTCCCAATGGTGGCCACCTTAAAGCATCAAAACAACAAATGCAAAAGATGAAGTATCTTTTCATCTTTTTACTCTTCTTTGTTGCTTAGCTTTTACAAACCCTAAGGAAACTCGATAAGCATAAAAGTCTTCTACTTTTATTAAAGGATTTATTCTTATTTTCATATCGTGGTTATCCTTTCTTTTAACTCATGGAAGTGTTTGATTAACACTTAATATAGGTCACATAAGCCTTTTAGTAAATTCATTTGCATTTATTCTATGATTGTGAATCTTTATTCTAAAAGTGATATTCATAAATCCCTTAGGGAAAAGATACTTTTTAAATGCAAATAGATAGAGGATATTCTTGAATGTTGTGTGAGTAAACTAGGAAAAGGTCTTAGTTTTCATTGAGTTAATGCATAAATCATGGAGATGATTGAAGTTGTGTTAACATGAGGGAGTGAAATTAGGAATTTTGGCCACCTAATTAGCAATTTGAGTCCAATTGGAGATTCTTAGTGGTTGAAGTTTTAGTCAAGGAGTATTTTGAGGAAATCAACTACTTGATTCTTGGAGTTTCATCCCTAATTTTGAGGGGTTTTCAGTTATATTCGAGTCAAGGAGATGGTTTTCATTTTTTACTTCTCTTTTGGCGGTTTGAAGAGGATAATCTTTCAGTTAGCTGCATTATTAGAGGAAGGGCTTGGAGTTCATCCATTTTTGGAGCCAAAATTCAAATTTGAATTTTGGAGGTAGATTGTATAATTCATTCCTTCTCAGCCATTTTTCTCTAGTTCTGGAGTTTGTTGTTTTTCAGCAGTAGAGATCTTTGCTCTTGTAACTCATTTCTTATGAGTATTTTTGATATTTCTCAAAAAAATATTTAGATTTTGGTAAGTAGTCCTACATATTTGGAATGAAGATAGCTCCTTATTCTCAGTAAAGAAGTTGTTCTCCTTCTCATTATTCTTGGTTTTTAAGTGTTGTTTGTGAATTTTATGGTAAAATATTATTTTATCATTTGTTTCATCAAATTCCTTCAATGTTGAATGCTAAGAATGTTATGTCTTAGTGCAAGTCTATGTTATTGTTTTCATTCTTTTGCACCTAAATTATGAGAACCTCATTATTCTCCTTTTTGTATACATCAGAAAGTTAGACCCTTTCATAAGAATCATTTTTGCAGGAATAAGTAGCAGAGTTGTGAGATTGCATAGCTTCAATACTTGAGCATTTTTTGTGAGTTTTTAAGCATTTTAGATCATCTCAGTCATTGGTGGATCACCTTTTGAGAAATGGTTTCATTTTTTGCATATTATTCTATCCCTTTTCCAAGTCAGTTTTAAGTTAGTATTAGGTGGTCAAATAGGAAGTCGGCCTATAATCCGAAGGTATTCTCTCATAATAGGATACCCACAGCCTGAGAACAGTCCAATGTGTCACAAGATTGTAGGAAATTAAAGTTTGCCTCGGGTTAAAATTGACATGACAATAGTTTTTGGCATGGCCAGTGGGACTATTGGACTTTATAGTTCATAGAAGGCCATTGTATTCTGTCTTAGTGTGTGCAGCACCAAATTATTTTTCACACCCGGAGACTCAATTCTTTGGTGTTCTAGCATTCCAACCTTCCTAGCTTATGAGAAAATACCAGACTAGGCAAAGTGCAGCCTCAGTCAATCATACCCAGCTATCACCCCCAAAAAGGAGAGCTAGGGTAGTTAACAAAGTTCCAAATCTAGTAGTTGGTGTGCTACCTGTTATTCCTAATTCTTACCCTGGTTTTACAACTTATAATAATCCATTTTTTGCAAGTTCTTCCAATCAGAATACAACAAATACCACTAGTTCTAGCAGTGCTGCTACTTCTAACAACAATATGGCTCTTAATTAGCCCCATAGGGTCCATCCATTTGTGCCTTTTAATTAGGGTAGTCCTTTAAATTTGGTTCAGCAAGATGACATACCAGCTGCAACACTTAAGAGTTTTTCATTTTTCAATGGATAGGATTAAACAACAACCATTAAAAATATTAGAGATGTGGCTTCTTTGTGTGGAGTGCATCAAATTAATGCATAAAATATTGCTTTGAGGCTTTTGATAGCCTCTTTCAAAGGGAAAACTCTTCAGTGGTTTAGGGGTCTACTTGTGAACTCGATAACTATGTGGGATGAGCTGGGACAACTTTTGAATCATCATTTTGAAGACAAGTCGGGTCATCTCTCATTGGTGGAGCAACTCACTACCATCAAAAGAGCTCAACATGAGCATATGATGGACTTCAACTATCGATTTCAAAGGACCTGGAATCGGATTCCAACATTGGTAAAACCTTCTAATGACTAAGATTTTTTGTTTTACCTAAAGTCTTTAAATAGTGGCATTGCACTCATGATTCAGTCCATGCGAGGGAATAATCTACCAACAACATTTGATATTGTCATTAGGGCTGAGAATAGTCTCATTCAAGCAAGGAAGATAGCACCTAGACCTCCCATGCCAATTTTTGTTGATATACAACCCATTACCCCCATAGTTCCACCTGTTTTAGATACTGTACCTTCTTTTCCAGCATATAATGCTCAAGTTGTAGCTCAAGAGCATATTGTCCCTAGTCCTTTGTAGGAGTTAATGAGTATTAAGGAGCAAAATGCTAACCTACAGAAGACTTTGCAGAACTTTGGTAATGAGTTTGTTAATATCAAGAAATCCCAAACTCAACCATCTTACCAAATTCCTTTCCAATCTCCCTACAAGGCCCTGTACTAGCCAAACTCTCAAGGTCAAGGAAGGAATTTCAACCAAAGGCCCTTTCAGCAGTATAATCCTAATGCACCTAGTTCCTCAAGGGACATTGTCCCAGTCTAGAACAACTTGGTAGCTGACTATGAGTGGTGTTTTCCTTGCAACCAACCACATAACAAGTCTACATACTCCAATGGCATGTTGAATCAGACATTGATGGTGCAAAATAGTGATGTTGTTCCAAGAAATCAGTTTTGGGAAGTTAATGAGAAACAATCTCCACCAATGGAACAAGGTAGTTTTGATGTTACCTTGATGAATTGATAAGGTGAGGAGTTTTGTGGGGTTAATTAGCCTCAAAATCAGTCATATATCCATGTAGCGGCCAACACAAGATCCAAGAAAAGGGTTGTTGACATGGGGCAACAGAGTGATAAGAATAATAATCAGCCTTCCTGTCATGCCCAAACTTTTGGGCAAAAACACAAAAAACAAATTTTTTTTTGAACACTTAAATATATGCAAACTATGCTTAAACAATTGTGACAACTTAACAAGTTGTTCCAATGAAACCTTAATTGATATAAAAATGGGTTTCTAAAGTGAGCGATGAAATTAAGCTTAACTAGAAGCCTTAGGTTTCGATAAAACTCCTAGACGATTGAATAAGAATCTTACTTACATAACAATTACGATAACTCCTAATATCAAGTGGAACAAATTAATTTTATAAGGACAATAATAAATTCACTCAATTGTCCCTTTCATTTCAGTTGCGAAATATAATACTTAATTAGATCAACCTCTACTACATACACATTAATATAATTACTCGATTCAATAATTATTCATCTAGGTAAAGGTATATCAAGTATTCCCCAATACATTGATATTATAACCCCTTCATTTATAACTTAATTAATTATTAAATCTATTAATTCAACATTAACACGATTTCAATGTATTAATATTAATTATTAGATCAAATAAATTTAAAGTGCCAAATGTTATTATAATAATTAAATTATTAAATAAAAAGTTTTACTTGGGATAAATAAATTCACAAGATCAAGTTCATTGACTTATTTTAGAAATATATATAATTCCACCTACAATATCCTCTCTCAAATAAACATTTAATAACCTATATTAAATTCTTCCATTTAATTATAAATATCATTAAGATTTCTAAACATATCTAAACAACTTAAATCAAGTTGTATTATGTTAATCCTCCAAACATTAATATAAATATTTAATATTCAACCTATACGTTACCTCTAGGTTTGAATTATATCATTAAACTTTAAAACATTTCCATTAATAACCCTTTTAATTAAATTACTTGAAAAGAGTATATTAAAACAATTCCTAAATTTAATAAATATTAATGTTCAATGTTAGACATTTAAAGAATACTTCATATACTAATTTTAATCATCAAACTATTTAATCTTCTCATTAATAAACTTTCCAAACTAACCTATTAAACTGCATAATAACTTAAGCTAAATGCATATTGTCATTTCAAATTTTAGAGGAACATTTGCCCTCCTTTTCTCACATTATTCACACTTTTTATAATTATACCTCTTTTTAAAAAAAACCCTAACTAGGGTTGTTTTCTTTTACTTAACCCTTATCTCATTCCTTTCAATAACTAACCTTAACCTGTATTTGGGTTAGGGCTTCTTTTCTTATCAAACATATTTTTTTTTGTGCTTGACAAGTGTGTGTGTGCAGGTGAGATGGTGCGAAGGAGGCCTATGGTAGCAGAGGGTGTGGTCATGGCCACACACAGAGGGCCGAAGTTATTTCCTGTTAACCCCCAGCCGCAATGGTTGTTCGAAGGGGAGCCGAGACTGATGGTCGTGGCGCCCACCAGTGGGATGTCCCACTAGGTGGGTCGTGGCCCACACAGTGGGGTCGCGGTCCCCTTGGTGGCCGCGGTGCCCACTATGGGGGTCGCGGTTCCCTTGGTGGCCATGGCCCGTGGGGTTACCAAACCCCAAAACTGCACTATTAAAATTTTATTTATGATATATTAAAAAAAAAAATGAAACAATTTCTAAATGCTTTCAAATACATAGATTAATATATATATAGATTCAATAGCAAGTTGCATTAGAATATTTAATAATCAGAGAACTAAAGTCAGGTATCTTTATTTCCTGCTTATTAATAGTCTCTTTTTTTTTAAGTATATATCTCTTTTATTTTTCTTTACAGATGCAGTTATAAAATAATAAAAGATTGTCTATCAAGAATATTAAATTAAAATAGCATATCAAATAGTTATTTTTCTTTTTCATTCCTTTAATAGATCTAATGTGTATAAAAATCTATTAAGCATATACTTGATTTTTAAATTACAAGGTAATATGCACTAACTAGATTTCTTTTGATTTAAAAATAACAATCCTTAGATTCTTTTACTTTCCACTAACATGCTTTTACATAATGAAAAATCATGACAATATTATCTTTATTCATAGCTGCAAATAACTCTTTCTAAAAATTCATTTAAATAATAAACAAATATAATGTATTTTCAAAAATAACTATTAAAATATCTATTTATGCTTTCTTTGAGTTTAAACTATAAATGCAGTTCAATATTTCATTTCTTATTTTAAAAGACTACTTTATTAACATTTAGATTTACACTTCTTTTTGCACAACAACACTAACAACTGTTAACTATTTCCATTTCTTTTCAAACGCTTAATAAGGCATAAATAAATTTATTTCCTAATATATTGCAACAAAAAAGTATCAATGAAAACTATCTCAAAAACTATACGGAAATAACTCTATGTCTTTATTCCTTTCTTTGCAAGAATATGCTCAAGTAAATTTACATCTTTATTTCATAATAAAACTAAGATAAATAAATACATTTAATACATTTGATAACTTTTACAATAGGTAGGTCTCAACCTTAGCTTCTCATTCCTACTAAATGAGGGCTTCCCAATTATATACATTTTGCAGCTAAATACAAATGAAATTAGGATCAACTCATAGCCTCCTTTTCTTTTCTTCTCTTTCCAAGAAAACCTGCAATACAAATTTTTAGGTTGTGACCATGGAGGCTCACCTCCCAACCTAGGATTACTAGAAGCCACCCCTGAGCTTGGAGAACCAAGTCCTAGATGGGTTACACTCAAGTAATGCACAAACAAGCATGACAAAACTCACAACAAACATATTCCCATCCCAAGGCTTAACATCATCACCAAATGTGATTTTTACATGGGTGGAGGTGGACTAAGCACCTTGAGGAGAAACTGCAAAATAGTAGAACACAAGCCATCTCATGGCAACCAAGAAACACATCACAAGTACAACTTGTCCCAACATCCTTATGACCCCCAAGGCATACAAGCCATAATATATCCCCTTATGACCCCCAAATGCATAAACAATAACTATGCAACAAGGGTCTTAAAAATCCCTTGAGACCACTCTCTTCCAAAGAGAGCCTCTCGCTCTAAGGCTGTCATACAAACCTCCACCCTAAGGTCACTCTACCCTCCCAAGGGTGAGTTGGCCTTGAATACTCCCAAAACAAGTGAAAGATCACATATATTTCTTCACAAATAAAACACAAAGGAAGAAAACAACTATACTCAAGCAATCTTTCAAAGAAAAATTACAACATACAAAGAAAGAGGTTAAACCAACCTTAAATCTGCCAAGGGTTTACAAGGGATAGTTTGGAGTAGATCTACCCAAATCCACACTTCTTTTTTTTCAATACTTAGCCAAAAATTCCTATACTACACTTGTTTCCAAAACTTCAAGAACTAGTCTCTAAAGATGGAGAGTGAGTGATTTACCTCCTAAGTCTCAATCCCTTGCCTAAGAAGGCTTCTCTCATTCTTTCCCACCTCTTGGATAGAGTGAGAGCTTTCATTAGTTGGTCTTCCCAAATCCTTACACACTCCCGAACCAAGGCACCTCAAAAAGGGAAATGGAATGGGGAAAAGGAATGACACATACCAAGAAGGTTATCTAACCAAGGAAGAATCCTCCAATTTTTGAAGGGTCAAATCAGTCACATGGGAGTGGTTACATGCTTAAAACTACCCCTAACCCATAGGTATACCCTATGGACCTTTGGAAAAGCCCCTAAACTAACCCTAGGAGTCCATTCGACCCCTTAGAAACCCATCTTAAGTTAACCTACGGGTCAAACCTGAGTTGACCACTCCAAGGACCCTCTACCCAAGGCAAATTTGGGACCACACTCAAATATTTGAACAAAAGGCTTTGGTTGAAACAATCTCCCTCTAAGAGACATGTCAAAATCAAAACACTATTCAGCATGTGTCAAATGACGCAATAAAATACATTACTTAATTACACATGGAAATTGTATCTTATTGGATTAAACAAATTAATAAATACAATTTAACACACATGCAAACATTTACGTTTACGAATAAAATACGATACATATGGGGTGTTGTCTCTCCAAATAGACAACCCCTGGTTTTATGAACGTACAAAGGTCTAGGCTTGATTCTCCATAATGTTTCCATGGTCATGTGGATAATTTTCCTATGCATCTCAATTACACATTAGTAATTCCCAAATAACCTCATATAATTTTAAACATATAAATAAGAAATACAAATCAATTACTCTGCATACAATTGCCATCATACAAATCAATTTACCATATATCCATTGCAATCCACATAAAGCAATTCACTGAACGCTATTATCATAATCCTCATAAATTTCAACCATTCATAAGACATGCATCATAGTTCTAACATCATAATAAAGTTCTGCAAATTTAGATATAGCTGGCATACGTCAGATCAAGATTATCTAATCAGTGGATTATATAGAATTTCAAATCCATAACACATCAAAATGTACACCGGAAGGTGAAATGATTTTGTATCTTGGTTCAACTACTTTTCTCACCAATCTATCTGTCTAACATAGCCCATCCTATTGAATTATAGCATATATTAATAGGGTCAACCATGGTCAACTAAGTTAATCAGAGCTTGATTGGGGAGGGGCCCTACACTTCCTCAAGTACCCAAGCTTAGGCAGGGTCTTCCTCTGCTCAAAATATGCATATTCTTCAGATATTATAGCCTGTGGTGACCAAAGATCAACCAAAAAGCCAACCTTAGCCAACACAAGTGCAAAAAAACACTATTGTTACTAAAGGACAATAGAAGGTTAGTATGACCGATTTTAACATTTTTGGATCAGTTGAAGAAAACTCATGTTAGTGTGACAATGTGGGATTCCCTAGCTCTACTTGGGTAGAAAGATTTGTTACAAGATGCTTTGTCTAGCTTGTCCTTGACTGTCCAACCATCTAATTAGCAAGCTTTTAAGGTTTTTCTTACCAATAAGCCTCAATAGAAGAGTGAAAAATAGTCTCAACAGTCCAAGGTAAACAAACCATCCCCCTTTTATGCCACTTTAATCATTGGCCAACACCTAGTACATAACTGCATGATAGATTCAAGTGCAAGTAGCTCAGTCATGCCTAAGCAATTGGTTGAATAGTTAGGATTTATTTATGAGCCATTGAGTGAGGGTGTGGTGCAGTTAGATGGGACTGTTGTAAATATTGTAGGGGTCATTAAAATTTGAGTCTAACACTCCATGCTTGCCCCAATTTTTCTATTCTGCAAGATGTATATGTGATAGACTTGCCGCCCTACTTTGCAATTTGCTTGTCAAGAGACTTTACAACTAAATTAGGGGGTTATTTGTCATCTGACTGGTCACATCTATTTTTTAGGACTAGGTATAGAACTAAAGTTACTATTAAATCATAAGCTTTAGCTAATGATCACATAGAACCCTATGCCCCTAGTGTTGTCAATGCCAATTTGACAATTCATGAGCAAGATGACCAACCCATTCCGTGTGATCCAAATACCCCTATTGATGACATTCCTGACATTATTATGGATGAATGGGCAACTGAAAAATCTTGTTGGCAATTGACACTCATTGGATTCATTTTGTTGTCATTGATGGAAACAAGATTAGATGGGAGTCACATACCAACATTAGGAGGCATTTACCGACAGACACCGCCATTGAGAATCCAGGGTTACAACTGACACCGGCACCAACATCCAACACTTCAGGGAAGCCAACATCAAGGAAAATTTATTTATAAAAATCATTTTGTAATTATTGTATAAGGCCGACATTGTATATCTTTTGTATTGTAAGTCAACATAAGGCATCTTGTTTGTAAAGGGTATATAGGTCAATGTGTTAGGTCATTATGACATGTAATTATGTAAGAGTAGAAGTTGTGGATAAGGATTGTGGAATGCGAAGATCATTTGTATGCGAATGTTGTATCATGCAGTGATCTGTAGATGTTTATAAGACATTCTTGGAGGGAAGGAGATACCAGTAGTAGTGTTCAAGGTTTATGAACTAGTACATAGAAGAGCTATAATTGGAACTTTTTTTGGCATAAGAGATGCATTTTGTGAGTTCATTTTCATTTTTTTCCTTCTGCAAAAGCTTGTAGTCAGTGAGACTCTTTAGTGATGATCAGTGTGCCTTCCTGCATGTGCAAGCCCCCTCTTTATATAATATCTTTTATATGGCCAGTGAATTGATATTGTGGGTCACAAATCCCACCATATTTTTTCCTCATTGAGGTTTTCCATGTATAAATTGTGTGTTATGGTGTTCATTCATGTGGATGGTTTATTTTCTTCAAGTTATATGTTTATTCATTTACCGGTTTATATGTGTATGGTATAAAAGCATAAAATATTATCTTACCGATAGAACACTGATTCACACCCCCCCTCCCCCTCTCAATGTTCTTGGATCCCAACAATTGGTATTAGAGCCTGGTACCTCAAAGGAAGTTTAACATCTCGAGGAAGATCCTGAAATGTGAATCTTTAGGCATGGATATGGAGAAGCAACTTGAGATGGATCTTAAGGAATATGATGCTGAAAGGATGAAGAACTTGAAACTACAAGATGAACTGAATTCTGCAAATGAATTCATTCTTGTCTTGCAAGAAAGGTTATCATCAGCTCAAGCTAGGAGGAAGAAACTTTTGCAAAAACAAGATGATCATAATGCACTCAAGGAACATTGTCAGAAGCTAAGTCAAGCAAACATGCTCATGAAAAATGAAATGCAAGACTTGACTATGAGGATGTCTAAGGATATTGAGGATAGAAAGAAGAAAGAAGAAAATATTGCTACATCTTTGAAGAACAAATTTGAGGAATGTGACAGATTGGCTCATGAGAATGATATGTTGAAAACTAGTTTGGTGCAAACCTAAAATAATATCCAAGAACTTGAAAGACAAGTAATATCTCTAAGAGATAATATAACTACTGAAAGTGAGTACAAAGAAAAGTTTAGGATCAATGCTGCACAATTGGATGACTTATTGAAGAGACAAAGGCAAAGTGATGATTCTAGAGGACTTGGATTTATACAAGGTGAAAGCTCTGGTACTGCAGATCGCACAATCGGTGTGAAGAACTCATCAAAACAAAGGAAACTAGTAAGGCAATCCAATGCTTATAAATTTAATGGTAGATGCTTTGTTTGCAACAAATTTGGGCATATGGGTAAACAATGTAGAAATAGAGAAAATCAAAACTACAATTATGTTCTCGGTCAATGCACAAATTGCAAGAAATATGGTCGTAAATTAGAAGACTACAGAATGAAAAATTTCATGCATGTGGAAAGTTTGGACATTTGGCTAATCATTCTAGGTCAAGGAATGACATTGGATATGTCAAAGCAATTTAGAAGAACAATGTTACATGTTATGCATGCAACAAAATATGTCATATTGCTAAGTACTGTAGAAGCAAGACTCAACCGGTTAGCAATAATCAAGCAAATGAGAAAGGAAAGTAGAAGGTAGATGAAATACAACAAGATCACACCAAGATATGGGCTAGAAAATCTGAAGGACCAAGTGGACATGCAACAACACCGGTAACTCCACCGATAGAATAGGGCATTCCTCCACTTATAGGAAATTCCACTGATAACTGAGGCATAAGAATTAGGGGTTGGAAAACTCATTGCAAATCTTGGATATTCTATTGGAGGAGATCTAAGGAGATCTTGAGAGTTGTGTTCATCATTGATGAAGGTTCACCCAACATAAGACTATGAAAGCAACATCCGTAGGGCAGATCGTGAAGCATTTATGATAGAGAAAGATTAGGGTTTTTTCATTGATAAAAGGGGAAAGTGGATTC
Source organism: Cryptomeria japonica (assembly GCF_030272615.1). Taxonomy (NCBI): domain Eukaryota; kingdom Viridiplantae; phylum Streptophyta; class Pinopsida; order Cupressales; family Cupressaceae; genus Cryptomeria; species Cryptomeria japonica. The sequence continues at coordinate 491,832,319 of NC_081408.1, forward strand.
ATTTTCACTCACCCAGTATTCAAGCATTTGGAATGAAGAAAGGTGAATTTCAGGCAAATTAAGAGCGAGCAAAGGCATTGTGAAAGGATTTCGAGCATAAGCACTCAATCTCCAATCAACGTTCTCTTTTAGGTATTCTTCGAAATGATATTTGGATCTTTAGCTCCTACTTTCATTGTGAATCCCACCATTGTCAAAGTTAAGGATAGGCCAAGACCCATCTTCAAGGAGGTTCCCATGATAGCTAAGAAGGAAGACTCTGTGGGATCATTTTCTAGGGTTCCTAATAGCATGATGTATATTGTAGACATAAGGGCATACATTCATTGCACCTTGGAGGATCTAGGCACAAAGGAGATAAAAGGAATGTATCAATCGATGATACTGGGTAGCTTCGGAACCATCAAGCTGGAATACAAAGCCATTGAGGATCTAGGGTTAACCGGTATCCTATACATACTAGAATTCAAAGATGAGATCAATAGATACATTCTAAGCAGGGTTCACAACGAGTTTATCCGGTTGGATCGGCCTTACATGATCACCAAGGAGGCTATTCAAGAAGTCACCGGCTTACCCAAGGTTAGACAAGAACTAGACAAGGAGATCTCTAACACAGAGGTTGAGAAACTCACCAGTGCAACTCATGACAACAGATCAATGAGGATCAATACAATCATTGACACTTATGTGAATTTTGCAAGAATGATAATAGGTTATACGGTAACTCAATCTATTCGATTGAATTTTGTCGCTATTTATTTCACTCATGTTTTATATCAGATGTTGAAGAATGATGCAAAATATGATTTATGTGAATGGTTGAGGACTAAATTGATGTTGAATCTTGGAAAGATCAAGGATTTTAAGAAAGGAACCTTTAGATATGGAAATCTCATTGTTTGTGTGATGATTTACTTCATGCATGAGCTACCTGGTCTAGGGAAGAAGTGTTGGGATCATGAAATACCAGTAGGTATGTAGATCAAGGAAGCAATCACCAGTCTTGGTACTAGCAGAGATGAGAAACTTTGAGGTTATTTCAAAAAATTTCATAAAAACATGAGGTAGAGGGAGAGATTATCAAAGAACATTGTGGAGAAGTACTCCACTGATATCTATTTCATGGTGAAAACTAATGAAACCCTCATGGAGGAAGCAAAACCAAGGACCATATGGGTCACAGAGCTTGGATATGAGGTGGATGATAACATTCTAAATCTCTATGCAAAAATGCTGCTAGATGCCCCATTGGATGACTTTGGCACTACAAAAGAGAAGGCCCTTGAAGTCAAAACTAGCTTCAATAGGAAGAGAAAGGAGAAGAAAATAGAAAATATGTCTGCATTCATGTAGAATGTCATTCACATAATAGATACTTAAATGGGTTCTGGATCCAAACCGGCGGCAAAACAGGTTAATGGATAGTACTCTAGAAGTGAAGAAGCCTGAAGCTTATATTTCTACCATCACTTCTGACTCTGATCCAAAGGACAATGAACCTATAGCTTCCATAAGGGTACAAAGGAAGAAAGTGGATGAACCACCGGTAGAGGAGAAAAAGGTGGAGCCAAGGAGGAAACTTGTTAGAAAAGTAACAAAACCTACTGCACCCCCACCTCCGGCAAGGAAGCCTACACAAAAGAGAAAACCAGTTACATCCACTCCGACAAACCCCTAGCAAAAAGAAGAAGAGTGATGATGCTACTAAGTTTGGTAAGGCCAAAATGACCTGTGCTGAATTAATTGATGAAATTACAGGATGGAGAAAAATGTATCTATGTATTATGAGAGTTTGGAGGAAAATGAACAAAATGAGATAGAAGAGGCAATTTTGTTGCATATAGATATTTATAAGAAATCCTTATTAGAAATTTTGAAGGAAATACCTCTATCATTGTACAATAAACTAGATTCTAGAAGACTTGATACAGTCAAGAGGGATAAAGAGATCAAAGAGGTAGAAGTTTTGAATTTATGTGGTGCTATTAGTAATGAATAAATGAAGAGATGTATAGATGTTGTTAATAGGACAATTTTTAGTAGCAAAACCTGACAAATAATCCTAATGATGGGAAGAGTTAATGAAGTTATAAATGAGACTAGTGAGGGTTGGGCAAAATTCTTCCAGATGAATCTAGACTTTCATACATCTCATGAAAATCTTGTCAAGTCGACAACTTCCACCATTCTGGATAAATCAAAAGGGAAAGGTATTTTGGGAAGTTCTGAACCAATTTTGAATATTTCGGCAAAAAGTAAGGGAAAACAAACACCACCAGAAGATAAGGAGAGTGTACAATCCATACTGGCAGAAACTATTTTTGAGAAAGGAAATGTACAAGATATTGAGAATATTGTGGATAATACTCCACTGGCAGTAATTATTGCTACACCAAGTGGCGAAACCACCGATGCAAAGGAGGTTAAGGTAAAGGTAAAGGGAACTAAGACTACACTGACAGTAAGGTTGAGAAGAAATCAATAACTGAGATGAGTCCCACTGAATTAATGATGGTAGCCACTCAAGAGCTACTAAAGGAGAGATCAACAAATAAGGGAATAATAGATCAATGAGTTATAATTTTGCACAAATTAATTCCTGATTGTTTGATTGAGAATGAAGCAAGCCCTTTCGGCAAGCTTAAGACACTAACAAAGCACATATCTAACAATTTTCAATCATCGCAGTAGATATCAGATCGACAGGCACTAGAAAGATTCACTATAGCTAAAAGAGAAGCCTTTGACCAAATCATTGTAACTATGAAGAAGAAAATTGAAGATAAACTCATTCTTATTAACAATTGTTTAAAATAGTGTACACATATTTAAAGGGTTTGTTGTAACATAGAAATTCTTACACCAAATGTAGATAGAAAATTGAAGGAGTTGCATGATAAGATAGCTAACATTGCAAATTATTTTGATGGATTGACCTCTCTAACAACATCTATTTATGGTCAAATTTTGTCTTTGGAGAATCAAATTTTTGCTTTGGAGAAGGAGTGAGAAAAGATCATTCAGAGAGAAAGAAGTCTTAGAGGATTGATGAGTCCAAGACTTGATCCACTGGGTGTACATAAGAGAGAGTGTATGGATATGATTTCTAAACCTACACCGGAAGAAGTATCAGAGAAGTAAACACTTGCACACTTAATAAGTGGACTAGTATCCATATCTAAAACCTTCAAAACTGGCTGGGATACATACCTACAGTTGCTGGATAAGGCTTACCCAGAAATTTTGAAGTTAGTCAAGCTCCGTTAGAGTTATCAGTATTTATTCATTCGTTTGCTCTTAAATCTTTCAATTCTTTCACCAATTTTGGCATTGATGCCAAAGGGGGACTGTATATATGTGAAAAATATTAGGATATCATAAGCGGTGTATTGCTCAGGGGGAGCATATTTCAGTTGGACCGGCAGGGAATCCATTTTTCACATGAGTGTTGCCATCAATGTCAAAGGGGGAGATTGTTGGCAATTGACACTCATTGGATTCATTTTGTTGTTATTGATGTCAACAAGATTAGATGGAAGTCACATACGGCATTAGGAGGCATTCACCGATAGACACTAGCATTGAGTATCCAGGGTTACAACCAACATTGGCATCGACATCCAACACTTTAGCGAAGCCAACATCAAGGAAGATTTATTTAGAAAAATCATATTGTAACTATTGTATAAGGCCAACATTGTATATCTTTTGTATTGTAAGTCGACATAAGAAATATTGTTTGTAAAGGGTATATAGGTCAATGTGTTAGGTCATTATGACATGTAATTATGTAAGAGTAGAACTTGTGGATGAGGATTGTGGAATGTGAAGATCATTTGTATGCAGATGTTGTATCATGCAATGATCTGTAGATGTTTATAAGACATTTTTGGAGGGAAGGAGATACCGGTAGTAGTGTTCAGGGTTTATGAACTAGTATTAAGTAGAGCTATAATCAGAACTCTTTTTGGCATAATAGATGCATTTTGTGAGTTCATTTTCATTGTTTTTCTACAATAGAAGCTTTTAGTCAGTGAGTCTCTTTAGTGATGAGCAGTGTGCTCTAGGCAATGTGCCTTCCTACATGTGTAGGCCCCCTCTTTATGTAATATCTTTCATATGGCCAGTGAATTGATATTGCGGGTCACAAATTCCACTGTGGTTTTTTCTCATTGAGGTTTTCTACGTATAAATTTTGTGTGTTATGGTGTTCACTCATATGGATGGTTTATTTGCTTCAAGTTATATGTTTATTAATTTACCAGTTTATTTGTGTATTGTATAAAAGAATAAAATCTTATCTTATCTTATGGTGTTTCATGAACAAGGTTCCATTTTCCCAAACTTGATGAAGGATGCAAGACAACAAGATAACCAGTATCAAAATGAGTTTTGGAAGCTCTATTTTAATGGGTCAAGAAGTAAGAATGGTGCTAGATGTGGTTGCATGTTGATTTCCCCTATTGATAAGTATTATGTAGCTTTCAGGTTTTCTTTCAGTTGCACCAACAATATAGTTGAGTATGAGGCCTTAATACATGGTCTACAATGGGCAAGGAGCAGAGGAATCAACTATTTGCAGGTATATGGTGACAGTGAATTGATTGTCCACCAAGTAAGAGGTCTCCATACTACTAAGAATGAACTTTTGAAGTTCTACAAGCATATATTGTGTGAGAGTTGAGAAACACAACACCACAAGAGCCCAACTCATCTTTGCAAGTTGAATAACCTGTTACAAGGAGAAGCAAGAAAGCAAATAACAGATAAAACAAATACACAGAAAATATGCTCAAAAAGATGAGAGCTAAATATTCACAAAATGTGTATTGTGATAATCCTTATAATACAATGAAAAGAATAATCGTCTAATAGGTCAAGAAACCCTAAAAAGCAAAACCTAGGTTTGCACATAATAATTAATAAAAGAATTAATTATTATGCACCTAAAGTTAGCTTAAGTGTAAAAGAGATAACGAGAACTTAAATAATTAAACAAATATTCTTTAATTAATCAAGTAAATACCCGAATACTCTAACACACCCCCTTAAGCTAGACTTAGGGAGAAGCTAAAACCTAGAACAACTACTAAAAGCAAGAAAGATGGGTCCAAACAACAAGACCTGATCAGGTACCCAAATACAACCAAATCTCTATGAACTAGAGAAATAGATAAAACCACGTGGGAAAAAACTCTACTCCAAATAGAGATGGAAAAGGCAAGAAGAAGGACTACAAAAGCCTCCAAACAAGAATGTTCCAAAAAGATAGGAACAAGAGAAGATCAGAAGAATCACTGAAGCATGAAGAACCTACAAACAATGTCATAGAATAACTATTGATCTGAAGAACCTCCACTGAAATAGAACATGACTAGGTAGAGAAGACTGTAATCTGTATGAGTGCCCTCAAATCACACTACTCAAATCAGAAGGCAAACAACTGAACTTGAAGATACAGATGGCATGAGAAACCAAAGCCTGAAGAGCTAATAAATCAAACCATGGAAGCACTAGAACCAACAAGACAAACCTCCCCATAATGCTGAAGAGGGAGAGGGATAGGTACACTGAAAAGAATGACCATTAAGAACTGCACGACGAAGAACCAGAAACATCAAAGGCTCAGAGAAAGTACATAGTGTCGTGGAAGGAACACTCACTTGACACACAACATGTAGTGAATAGTGTGGAAGGAACACTCACTAGACAAAGGTGGATGACAAACAAGGAAAACATCAACCCCCTCATGGTGCTTTATTAGTCCATATAAAATAAGCCACAAGATGTGCAAGATCCCAAGTAAACAATGCATGATGACACTTTATCTCAGTGTGTGTGCATAAAAAAAGATACAATGATAAGAAGACTGGAAATATAAAAGAGAATCAAAATAGAAACATTCTACTCAGAGAAGAGATCCCAAGACCTCAAACAACCAAGATATCCACAAAGTGTTAAAAAAGAAAAAAACTAAAGAAAATATTCTTGGAGAATAATCTGGAAAAAAAACTCATATGGATGGAAATTATACAAGACAAGCGTTCCAACAATATAAAGTTTTTGAAAAATGAAGTTCGGATGCTCATTCTATGGCTCCTAGAGTGCAAAAAAGAGACCCCACTTTGACTAAAAAAAAATAGTCAAACAAAAAAATTGGAAAAAAAATCCAATATCACAAGGTTCATAACCAACTTTCCGATGCTTATTTATTTTTGAAAAAATGACTCCATATCCTGAAGATATGGCTAAAAATGAAGCCCCCATTAAAAAGACAAGAGGGAGGAGGTTCATGTTAGCATATGTGCAAGAGTATGATGACATGATGATATTGTATGTTGTCATTGATGTCAATATGTTGAGAAGTGAACTGGTATATTGAAGTTAAGCAACAGGCAAAGAAGAACCGGTATGGTGGTGTAAACCAGTACATGTGCAATAAGTGAACTGGTATGATGTTGTGAACTAGAACCGGTATGTCAGAACAAGAACCAGTACATGGAATGTGGTAGGACTACCAGTTGGTAGTCTTAGCTTCAGGGTTTCCAGTTGAAGTGTTCCAAGCCTGTGTGATTCAACCGATGACATTGTGTGATGAGTTAGCATTGTAATGGAGAGCAGATCATGTTGCCATGTCAGTCTCATGCATGTGAAGGATCTTGCATGAAGGAGATTGATCCTATCTACCTCAAGAATGTGCGAAGTCTTTGCAAACAGTGGAGAATGCATGATGGGTTATCGCCTCCATGAAGTGGTGAAGAACAAATGATGGAGAATGTCTTGAGATCTATTCAAGACCGTTGTATTGAAATGCAAAGTGCTCAATGGTTAGGATTGAACCAATCAATTGCTCAACCTAAGTGTTTATAGTTTAGGGTTTATGCTGCCGACCTATCTGTGTTCTATAAGGTCGATGTTGTGTTTCATGTTGAGGTTGTTGGCAAATGTTGTGTGTGTATCTAAGTATAAAGATACATGATTCTTGCCAGACTAGATGAGAGGATTGATACCTGCATAGTGTGTGTGCAGAAGGAAGGAACTAAAGTGGATCTACATTGGCATTGAGTGCTATTACCAGATCACTATAATACCTATTGATCTTTAACTACGTCAACAGTTGGAAAATCCCTTAACCGGGTAGCTTTAACCAACTTGCTGTAAATCCTTTAACAGGGTGACGCAAAGCCATTGAGTTCATAAAATCCTCTAACAAGGTAACCTCTAATAGGGTTTAACCCTTAACCGGGTATTCTAGCCATCCCTTAACCGGGTGATCCCTAACAAGATCGGTTCCTAATAGAACCTGTTGTAACAGTCTTTAACCAGACTAGGCTCCTAACAGAGTGGCCTTCTAAAGAGTTCAAAAATAGCTTGTGGGTATTCATCCCCGCCGTGGTTTTTCCCAGTTGGGTTTCCACGTGAAAAATATGTGTGTCATGTGTGATGCCTCTTTCATGTGATGCTTTGTTGTTCTTTGTCAAGCGATGAATCATGTTATACTAGTATTTTATTACATTTCTGATGGTAGATTATTTGTTTATGCATAAGGACAAAATGGAAATGAGGAAGTAGGTTGTGGAAAGCTAAGAAGTTTGACCAGTTCATGTCTTTCATAGTCTCATTGTGTTTAACCAGTAGTAGTTTTGTGTGAACCGGTGTTAGAGATTGCCAATAGTTTACAGTCTGCAATCAAACTGGTTAGGAAAAAGTTTTTTGTACCTATACCGATTCACCCCCCCCTCCTATTTGGTACTCAGTGTTCATCATTGAGTTATCAATTGGTATCAGAGCATCCTCCAGGTCCTCTGTGTTGTAAGCTTAACTTCTTGAGGGAAAGATCCTATTGTAATGATGAAGAGGGAAGGTCCAAAGTTCAATAGAGATAACTTTAAAATATGGAAGGACAAAATGAAGATATACATCAGAAGCATGGGTGCTCAATATTGGAGCTATGTTGAGAATGTTTATGTTATCCCTACTGGTACTCTCACCGATGACAAAAAGAGAGAGATTCAGGAGAATGGGCAAGTCATGGAAGCCCTAATTAATAGCTTATCTAACATTGAGTTTATCGATGTCCAGGATAAAGACAATCCCAAAGAAGTATGGGATACTCTTGAGAATATCTATGGTGGTGATGAGCATGTAAAACAAGCTAAGGAAGAAAGCCTAAGAGGGAAGTTTGAAGACATGCAGATGGTTGAAGGTGAGGCCTTTCAACAATATGGAATACAAATCAAAACCGTTGTTGGAGATATCAAGAGTGCAGGTGGTAAAATGGAAGATTCCACCATTGTTAGAAAAGTTTTGAGATCTCTATTACTAGTCTATGCAATAAGGGTTGTTGCTATTTAGGAGTTGAGATCAATAGATAAGACTAAGGTATCCCTAGACTCCATCATTGCAAAACTAACAGCCTATGAGCTAAATAGTTTTGATGGCAGTGTTCAGAAGACTGAATTAGCTTTTAGAGCATCTACTGCACCATCTAGAAAAGGAAAAGAAGCAAGCACCAATGGTGAACCAAGACAGAGCAAAGAAATGGATGATGAGGAGATTCCTATGGAATTTGAAGCTCTTGTTGCCAAGAGACTTCCTAAGGAAACCAACAAATACAGAGGTAAGCTTCCTTTGAAATACTTCTCTTGTAATCGGATAGGACACATAGCTATAAACTATCCTAATGGTGATAGCAAGGACAAACTGGAAAGGTTCAAGAAATTCAAAGGAGGAAACCAGAGAAACTATTTTGTAGTAGTTGATGAAGGTGTCACAGATGAGGAATCAAAAGATGAAGATATCGTGTTTGTTGCAGTCAAGGAGGATGTGTCAGACAAGAAGGCTCTTGTCTCCCACTTTGATAATTCCAATGAGTGGATTATTGATAGTGGTTGCTCTCACCATATGACTGGTGATCGGAGAAAGATTATATCCCTGGAAGAGTATGATGGTGGTGTGGTTCACTCTGGTAATGATGCACCATGTATGGTCAAAGGCAGAGGGTCCATCTCTCTAAATGGAAAGAGCAGTGCTAACAATGTGTATTGGGTGGAAGGTCTCAGACACAATCTATTGAGTGTTGCCTAGCTGAATGATGGTGGACTCACTCTGGAATTCAAAAATGGAGTTTGCAAAATCAAAGGAAAGAATGGTGAACTGATGGCCACTAGTATGCAGACCAAAGGTAACTTATTTCAATTGAATGCAAATATAAGTACCTGTCTTATGGCTAAGTTTGATGATAGCTGGATATGGCATAGGAGACTCTATCATGTAAAATTTGATAACATATTAAAGGCCAGTAAGATCAAGGCAGTTAGAGGACTACCAATGCTGAGCAAACCGGAAAATCCTTTGTGCAGAGAATGTCAACTAGGGAAAATGTCTTCCTCAACCTTCAAAGGTAAATCTTTCACTGCTGACAATTTGCTTGATATTGTGCATACTAATTTGTGTGGTCCTATGAAAACTAGGAGTGTGTAGGGAGATAGGTATTTTATGATTCTAATAGATGATTTCTCAAGAATGATGTGGGTCACATTCTTGAAGGACAAGTCTGAAGCCTTTGGAAAGTTCAAAGCTTTCAGAGCACTAGTAGAAAAGGAAAGTGGTAGAAGAATCAAGGAGTGGAATTCACTTCTGGTGAATTCAACAAATATTGTGAAGAGAATGGAATCAAGAGGCAATTATCTACCCCCTGGAATCCACAATAGAATGGCCTAGCAGAGTGGAGCAACTAGACTATGGTTGAAGCAGCTAGAACTATGTTGATCCAAAGAAAGGTTGCTAACACCTTTTGGAGAGAAGCAGTGAGCACTGTAGTCTACACAATAAACCGGGTACTCATCAAAAAGGGAAAGGATAAGACTCCTTATGAGTACTAGACTGGTAAGACACTAGTGGTAAGCTACTTCAGAGTGTTTGGTAGTAAATGTTATATCAAGAGGAGTGAACATCAGAGAAAGTTTGATGCCAAATGTGATGAGGGAATATTCTTAGGGTATTCCACTAAGAGAAAAGCTCTCAAATGTTTCAACAATAGGACTCAGAGAATTGTTGAAAGCATCAATGTTAGAGTTGATGAAAACTCTGAGAAATCTAAGGAAACCAATGGAGAGTATGTAGGAGATGAACCAGTAGTAACCTTCTGGGAACCGGTTACAAATTTTCCCAGTACCAGCAACTGTGCTCCTACACCGGTAGATGCTGATGAAGATGAGGATGATGAAGAAAAGCAAGAGGAAGCTGTTAAGAATATACCTAGGTATGTCAAACTCAATCATGGTCCAAAGCAAATCATAGGAGACAAGGATGCAAGAATCCTTACAAGAAGAAAGGTCAGAGAAAACTCATGTATGATCTCTGAATTTGAGCCTAAATCATTCAAAGAGGCACATAAAGATGAAGATTGGATAAAGGCAATGGAAGAGGAACTTGATCAGATAGAAAAGAATGGTACATGGTCCCTGGTACCCAGACCGGAGCATAAAAATGTCATTGGTACCAAATGGGTTTTCAGAAATAAGCTAAATGAAGATGGGACAATGATAAGAAACAAAGCTAGATTGGTGTGTAAGGGGTATGCTCAAGAAGAAGGAGAAGACTATGGAGAAACCTTTGCTCTAGTAGCCAGATTGGAAGAAGTTCGTATGCTTCTTGCATATGCAGCTTTTAAAGGATTCAAGGTATACCAAATGGATGTAAAATCTACATTCCTAAATGGAATACTTGAAGAGGAGGTGTATATAGAGCAACCAGATGGGTTTGCCCTATCAAAAGACAGTGACATGGTCTATAGGCTACACAAAGCCTTGTTTGGACTAAAGTAGACACCTAGAGTATGGTATGAATGCTTGCACTCCCATCTTGTGAAGATTGCATTTGAAAGAACAAGTGAAGATAGCAATATCTATTTGAAATTACAAGGAGATTAGATTCTGATATGTGAAGTATTTGTTGATGACATCATCTTTGGAGGAGATGACAAGATGAGTCATGATTTTACAGATGAGATGAAGAAGGAATTTGAGATGTCACTCATAGGGGAGATTAAGTTCTTCATTGGACTACATATTCAACAAATGAAAGATGGAATCTTTATTACTCAGTCCAAGTATGTCAAAGAGGTGTTGAAGACCTTTGGCATGGAAGACAATAAACTAGTTGGTACACCAATGGTGACTGGTTGTAAACTATCAAAAGAAGATGACTCAGCACTGGTAAATGAGAAGGAATACTGATCTATGATTGGTAAGTTGCATTATGTAGTGCATAGCAGACCAGACATTGCACATTCAGTGGGTATTGCCACTCGGTTTCAGCAAAGCCCAAGAGAATCCCACTTGGTAGTAGTCAAGCATATTCTTAGGTATCTAAAAGGAACTATTGACTATGGGTTATGGTATCCATACAATATTGAGTTCAACCTAAAAGTGTTCACAGATGCTTATTGGGTTGGTAATGTAGATGACCAGAAGAGCACAATTGGTGGTGCATTCTTTCTCGGTGGTAGACTGGTCTCATGGATGAGTAAAAAGAAGAGTTGTATCTCTCAGTCTATAGTAGAAGCAGAGTATGTTGCAGCTTTTATGAACTATACCCAAACTATTTGGATGAAGCATGTATTGAATGGCTTCAAAGTTCTTGTAACTGAATCGGTAAGTATATTCTGTGACAATACAAGTGCAATTAATATTTCCAAGAATCTAGTTTTACATGCTAGAACCAAGCACTTTGAACTCAAGTATCATTTCTTGAGGGAAAAGGTTCAGAACAAAGAGGTGGCATTGGAACATGTTTCCAGTAATGAGCAGTTAGCAGACATATTCACCAAGCCTCTACTGAAGGTTACTTTTACCTATCTAAGAGGTGAGTTAGAGGTGTTGCCCCATCAAGAGGTGAACTAAAAGTATGTGCTCCACATCAGTCTAGTATTGTAGTGTCCAATCTTTTTTTTAGGATTGATGTGTTGAAGGATGCTACTCCTCAGGGGGAGCAGTGTAGTGGAATAGGGAAGCTTGTGCATCCACTTTGGCATTGTTGTCAAAGGGGGAGAAGATGTGAAGAGGGGAAGATATTTGCAGCAATAGGGAGAAGATGTGATGCTGAGTGATATCATTGTATATTGCCATCAATGCCAAAGGGGGAGATTGTTGGCATATGTGCAAGAGTATGATGACATGATGATATTGTATGTTGTCATTGATGTCAATATGTTGAGAAGTGAACCGGTATATTGAAGTTCATAAAATCCTCTAACAAGGTAACCTCTAATAGGGTTTAACCCTTAAGAGGATATTCTAGCCATCCCTTAACCGAGTGATCCCTAACAAGATCGGTTCTTAACAGAACCTGTTGTAACAGTCTTTAACCAGACTAGGCTCCTAATAGAGCGAACTTCTAAAGAGTTCAAAAATAGCCTGTGGGTATTCATCCCCACTGTGGTTTTTCCCAGCTGGGTTTCCACGTGAAAAATATGTGTGTCATGCATGATGCCTCTTTCATGTGATGCTTTGTTGTTCTCTATCAAGTGGTGAATCATGTTATACTAGTAAGTTATTACATTTCTGATGGTAGATTATCTGTTTATGCATAAGGACAAAATGGAAATGAGGAAATAGGTTGTGTGGAAAGCTAAGAAGTTTGACTAGTTCATGTCTTTCACAGTCGCATTGTGTTTAATTGGTAGTAGTCTGGTGTGAACTGGTGTTAGAGATTGCCAGTAGTTTACAGTCTACAATCAAACTAGTTAGGAAAATTTTTTTTGTACCTATACTGATTCATCCCCCCCTCTCAGTACCTGTTTGGTACTCAACATTCATCATTGAGTTATCAGTTCAGTGGCAGGAGCTTGGCAAAGGTGGCCAGTGGGCGGTGTGTTGGTGGCAGGCAGGTGGCGCCTCAGCGGCACTCCGGTGGTGGAGCAAAGGCAGTCGGGCGGCGGAAAGGGGCCGCGGGCGAATCGGGCAAGCTGAGTGCAAGTGGAGGAAGTGGGCTGCAATAGCAACCAGCTAGCGGTGGGGAGGAGGGCTCTGGCGAGGAGGAGGGCTCCGGCAGGGAGGCGGGGACTGAAAGGCAGGGCCGACGAGAGCTGACAGCGGCGGCGAGGCCTAGTCTGACAGGGCCGACACTAGACTGTCAGTTTAGTAGGGTACAAAGACCTATGCCCAAAAAATAAAAAATCGGCCTACATGTCATAAAAAGGCAAAAAATATTTTTTTTGAATTTTTTTCTCGAACTACATGTTAGGGCCGTACGACCTAGTACTGAAGAAAAATCACCCCCAGATGCTTAGGAGTCAAAACTAGGCAAGTTTTATATGACTATTGGGGTTTTTGGGCCTTCTGAGCACAATGGTGAGGTGCGTTTAGGCCCAAAGTTCTCAGAAAAAGGCCTATCCCTAAGTACAAAAGAAAAACTTCCTGAAACCCTAGATCTGTTTCCAATGCAAAAATTCTCAAAACAAGAATAGATAGCTGCAGATTTGAAGCTATGATACCATGTGAGAGTTGAGAAACACAGCACCACAGGAGCCCAAATGATCTCTGCAAGCTAAATAACCTGTTAGAAGGAGAAGCAAGGAAACAAATAACAGATAAAACAAATACACAAAAAATATGCTCAAAAAGATGAGAGCTTAATATTCACAAAATGTGTAATGTGATAATCCTCTAATAGGTCAAGAAACCCTGAAAAGGAAAACCTAGGTTTGCACATAATAGTTAATAAAAGAATTAATTAATATGCACCTAAAGTTAGCTTAAGTGTAAAAGAGATAAAGGGAACTTAAATAATTAAATAGATATTGTTTAATTAATCAAGGAAATACCCGAATACTCTAACAGATTGTGGGATCTTATTAAAGATTTTCAAGCTTTTAATCTGTTGTCCATTAGACTAGCTGCAATAGGAGCACAATATGATATTCCAAGTGATATCAACAATACTAATAAACAACAATATGTAAAAGTGATTTTTAGGTCTTCTATTCCTAACTTTGTTGATCATTGGCAAGTTTTTGATAGTGATCAGTAGATTATTAACTTTTTGAGAGAAGAAGAAGAATTTGTAGGTAGCAATCAAGAGAAGCTTAAGCAATAGTATGATGACCAAATCATACAACTGAAAATAAACAAGCTACCAAAGGGTTTGGTCACATTGGAGTCAATTTTTAATGAAGATGACCAAGTGAGAAAAGAAAAATCCATCTTGTATATCAAGGAGGAACATTATGAAAATGTTGAAATTTTTAAGGATAAGTTGTTAAAGCTTGGCAAGTTGTGTACTTTAGAGGAAATGCATGCATTTGTTTTACTTTGCCAAGAGTTTAGTGACATATTTGTTTGGTATTATTTTGATTTAAAAAGATTTGACCCTATTATTGCTCAACATACCATAGAGCTCAAGCCAAATGCTAAACCTGTGAGGCAAAAACAGAGACCTCTTAAGCCAAAGCTTGAGCCCCTTATGGCCAAAGAACTTAATAAGCTCATTGAGAGTAGCATCATTTTTCCTATTAAACACACCTCTTGGGTGTCAAACCTTGTCCAAGTCAGGAAAAAGAATGGTGAAATCAGACTTTGTGTTGATTTTTGAGACCTCAATAGAGCCTCATTGAAGGATAGATATATCTTGCCCTCTATGGAGCAGATTCTGCAAGTTGTTGCAGGTTCTAAGAGATTCTTTGCTAGATGGCTTTTCAGGTTATAACTGAGTTTTAGTGAAGGAGGAGGATCAATTTAAGACATCATTTACAACCAAATGGGGCACTATGGCATATAAAAAGATGTCATTTGGTTTGTCAAATGCTAGTGCCACTTTTCAACATTCCATGGATATGGCATTTCATGGTTTGATGTATAAATTTGTACTTATTTATCTAGATGATATCACTATTTATTCCAGAAATTCAGGTGAACATCTAGCTCACCTTAGAAATATTTTTGAGAGGTGCAGGGAGTATGGTATATCTTTTAACCCAAAGAAATGTGTGTTTGTTGTTCATGAGGGTAATATTCTGGGTTATGTGGTGTTGAAAGAAGGCATTACTATTGATCTGGAGAGTGTAAGTGCAATTCTTTCTCTTCCCCTACCAACACACAAGAAGGGATTGCAAAGCTTCTTTGGTAGGGTTACTTTTGTTAGGATTTTTATTCTAGATATTGCAAAATTATTAAAACCTCTAACTTCTATGCTAAAATAAATATTCCTTTCAGCTGGTCTAAGGATGGGAAGAGAAGTTTTGAGCTCATAAAAGAGGCACTTGTAGTTGCTCCTACTTTGCTGAACCTAGATTTTTCAAAGGAACTTATCTTGTATGCTTATGGCAGCATTGACAACATATCAGCTATGCTGGTTCAAAAGAATGAGCATGGTTTAGAGTAGTCTTTGGCTTTTCTTAGCCAAGGTGTTAAAGACTATGAGGAGAAGTATTATTTTGTTGAAAAACATGTTCCTTCTATTGTTAGGAGTTTGAATAAATTTAAGAATATGTTGTCTAACAATAGGATTAAGTTGATGGTTGCTCACCCCTCAGTTAAAGAGTTTTTGCTTAGCAGGGACCTAAATGATAAGAGAGCTGGCTGGGTGACTAAAGTAATGGAATTTGATGTGGATATTAAGGTCAAAAAGTTGGTTAGAGGTAAGGGATTATGTGAGTATCTTGTTGATCACACAAACAGCAATGAAGAGGGTGAGGATAAAACTGTTTTAGCTCTTCAAGATGAAGAACCAGCATTTGTTCCTATTCTGCCTACTAGCTAGGTAAAGAAATGACTCATTAATTGCTGACCGGTGAGTGTCCTCATGGATTGAGTAAGTCAAGATGAAGGTACTATAGAATTCAATCCATTCCCTATGTACTCTTGAATGGTTTTCTGTTTAGAAAGGATTTTCATGGTGTATTGTTGAGATGCATAGATGCTGATTAGGTTGATAAGGTATTGCATGAGTTTCATGAAGGATCAGTAGAAGGACACTTTTCAGCAAGAGCTACAGCTCTGAAAGTTATGAAAGGAGGCTATTATTGGCCTAATTTGTTCAAAGATGCACATTCTATTAGGATAACTAGTGAACAACTGAGAGGGGGGGGTGAATCAGTTGTTAATAGATTATAACTTTTAATCCACAATATAACCTTAAACAGATCAAGTACCGGTAAAAGCACAACCAAATGTCGATAGAAACAAATATCGGTAAATAATACAACTTAGCAATTAGCCAAATAATCAATTTAAGGCAACCATACCACATAACACCATGATTTGTACATGGAAAACTCAGAAAGGGAAAAACCATAGTGGGAAACCTACCCACAGTCAAATGATACTTCTACATAAAGTATGTGTTACAATGAGGGGCCTGCACTTGCAGGAAGGCACACTACCTAGAGCATACTTCTCATTACAAAAGAGTCTCACTAACTATAGAGAGGATACAACCTTCTCAAGATAAATGGACAACAATCCAATAGAGTGAACTATTGGAAATAACATCTACCATGCCTGATTATAGTCTCGATTAAGCTCTATGCCGGAGGACTCAATCCTCTTCTGAATCCAATCTGATCACCAATGATTGATCAAATCCTTTTCCTGAGTGATATTACAATATTTACACATTACATTCTTTGACCATGACCTTTTTTAATAACCATGATTATTTACAAAGAGTTTCTACCTCTTATTTATACAAACCCTAAGTCCTAAACCAATTAGGTTGACCACCTAAAGATATTACAATAAGATCATTACATAATTCCTTTTTACAATGATATGCCATGTCATCTTAAGATCAAAACAATAATAGAAAATACATAAAACATATCAAAACATCTAGGTAACATGTAGAGTACACGCTAGCATGATACCGGTCCATAACGTAGATAGGTAGTGGACCTATTTTAGGTCCACCATGCCAAAGAAATTGAAACATGATCAACGACCATCTCCAGCATCTTGAAATCCATCTAGAAGTTTTACCAACACCACTTATGCATCCTATCACAATTCCTTATTGAAAGCTCTGCCAGTAAAGCCTTAAACTAGCGCTAGTAAGAGTTTACCAGTGTGTATGATAACATCCAATTACCAAGCCAATACCAATTAACCAAAATATGCTCATGGAGCATGTAACACATGAAATCCAATATACTTAATTGATCCAAACATGTCAGAAGTGTCGACTAGATCATCTCTTCTATTGGTAACACTAGATCTTATACCGGTAACTTGTCTGTCGATAACCATCCATATCCACCAGTGTAAACCTGTATGTCGGTAACAGCTAGTGTTGACATCAATGACAAAACTTTAATTTCATACATATTCAATTCTTCCATAATGCCAACACTTTCATGGGTTAGAAAGTGTAAAGAATATGCCATGTTTGCAGGAAAAGAGAAGTTGGCAGCTTTGCCATTGCAACCCATTTAGGTAGAACAACCCTTAATGAAGTGGGGTTTGGATTTCATTGGAGTCATAAATCCACCTTCAAGTGTTGGCCACAAGTGGGTGCTCACAACCATTGATTATTTTACTAAGTGGACCGAGGTTGTGACACTAAAGGAAGAAAATGAGACATCCGTTTTGAACTTTTATGATGAGCTGATAATTAGATTTGGTGTTCTAGAATCTATAGTTTTAGATAATGCTCTTGCTTTTGTAGGAAGAAAAATATCTGATTGGGCTATAAAGAATGGTGTTTATCTTAACACCTCATCTAACTATTACCCATGGGGTAATGGACAAGTTGAGTCCACAAATATGAACCTTCTCAAAATCATTAAAAGAACCATGGAAGGAAATCAATGAGCTTGGCATACCAAGTTCAAATCAGCCTTATGGGCTGATATAATCACACCAAAGAGATCCATTAGAATGTCTCCATACATGCTTGTGTATGGGAAAGAAGCAAGGTTTCCTATCTCACTTGAGTTTCCAGCCCTTGATCTAGCTAACTAGTTGAATATGATTGAAAAAGAGCCTATGAAAACAAGATTATCTGAACTGATTAAGCTAGAATAAGTTAGAAATGAGGCAATGAGGTAGATTGAGAATCACCAAGCTCAAATGAAAAGATCTTTTGATAAGAGGGTTTCTCCTAGAGTGCTAAAAAGGTGATATTGTCTTGAAATGGGATGAGCTCAAGAGGAGGCTAGACAATCATACAAAGTTTGATGCTTTTTGGAGCGGGCCTTACATGATTTTTGAGTGCAAGCAACACAATGCCTTCAAGTTGTCTAAGCTGGATGGTGAAGTTGAACCAATCCCAGTCAATGGGATTCACCTCAAGCATTTCTTTTGAGGTATGTCTAAAACTTGTACATACTTTAGTTTTTCTAGTTGTAATAAGTGCTTTGCACAGTAGGTCGGTTTACAGTTTTGTTTTCCCCAAGTACCTAGTGCACAGTTCTTTAAGAGCTTTAAGGAGTTTTATTTACTATTGTACTACACTATAGTTATTAAAGGGAAGAATCCATTATATGAAGCAGAGAAAATGTGTATTCACTACCACACATAGAAAATACTCCCTTTGTATAGCTATAGTATGCTACAACAGTGTTTTTCAGAGTTCTTTTGATGTTACCCTATCCTACTTCATTGATTATAGCTATATCATCCATGACAACAAGGTATTTCAGCTTACTATCACAAACCACATACCTGTAAACAATGAAGTTGGACAGGTTTTGATGAGTTTTCAAAGATCTTGCTATGTCAGATTGTGTTTTTAGTTTTCTACAAGTTTCAGTGACTCTGTGCCCAATAGATAGGTTTAGGTAGTTGGTCAAGATGTTTAGCAAGCAAACATATGGCAGATATCGCCAAAAATGTTACCTATTTTTACTACTGGCTCAATCAGATAGAGTTATGATGTTCCATTCATGAACGAGAAGGTGCATTTTTATTCTACTGAATTGCATTCATGATTATTTGAAAAGAAAGACAAAAGATTGCAATATCATGTTTCATTATTCAGATGCATATGAAATAGACAAAACACAAATTTTTGAGAAAAGTAATCTTTTATTGGTGAATGTACAATGTCTCACACAAGCCATGAGACTAATTGGTGTGGTGTATATAAATAAAACACTATACATTTGTAGATGCAAAACATTAAATTAAATGCAAGTAAAGAAGGGTGACTCATCATTGCCTAAATGACGAGCCCTCTTTGACTTTCCCTATAGCATCTATAGTATGTCGCCCAACTTGCATCTAGTTTGTTGCTACCTTGTCACTCTTGAGTACCTGCATTTGAGAAAGATAGTGTGTTAGAGCAATGAGAATCATCATCCATTATCTGCACATGCATATGAAAACATACAATCCATCACTCATGTGCATCACAATAGCTAGTATGCCAAGCAAATCAGTAAATGTCAAGTCAAATCATCAACAAGAAATCACATTATGCATTGTTTTTGTCTAACTTGTTTGCTTCTTGTGCAGATACAAGAAAAGTAATATGGGTTTTTTACATGAGTGGGGGGAAATGTGGATCCCACGAGGGTTAAGCCCAGCTCATGTAAATATTTCAAACAAAAGAAGACATTTTTAGAGAATAGAGAACGTTTTGAGCACATGGATGCAAGTTATGAAGCCTTACAGTTTTCAAAGACCACTGTCAGAGGATAGTCAAAGCCAAAGTTCATCTAAAGAGAAAGAGAGTAACATATATAATTATTCATCTTAAGGAGTTGTTTGCATCATGCTTTTGACAATAAAGAATCAACCATGACTGAAATCAAAATAGAAAGTAGAGGTTCAGGGACAAACATATGCCAATCATTAAAGAGAAATCACAACAATATACAAGTACAATCAGTATGGACCATGATAACATGTTTTGTCAAGAGACTCAAATTGACAGAGATCTTCAAGGCATGAAGAGTATGATAAGAACCTCATGAAAAATTGCCAAAATACTGAGTAGATTGGAGAAGCCACATTATATTAAGAGCAACCAACTCATACTTCAAAGGGCTTAGTCTAATGATAGTAAGAATGGTTTGTCACGGTCAAGAATAGTGACAGGGTCTTCTTCTCATAGAGATCAATAGTACACAAGAACACAATTTGCAACCAAAAGGCAGTCCCATTTAGTCATTCATGAAGGTCACAACCTTGGAGTTTTAGTAACAATTATGACAAAGACAAAGATAATTTTCAAGCCTACAATATCATTAAAAGACAACAAGAGAAGTAGAAGACAAAGCACAATGCATTATATTGTGTACCAGTCCAAGTACGTAAGAGAGTTTAGAAGACAGTTCAGTTCCTTTAGCATTTTCATTGAGGTGAAAAGCAATAGTGATAAAAGTACAGTCCTTACACCAAAACAAATAGAAAATAAGATGCAAGGAGTAAAGTTGTAGACAACACTATCGAAATATAGTAAACCTATAGCAGCATATTGTAACCATCAAATAGAGAGGCAACCCATCAAGTATGATAGTTAAAAATCATTGTGAAAGTGATACCAGAAAGGTGCATCATTAGTCAAGCCTTGTCACAGACATGATGGGAAGATGAATACCAAAATAATAATTCATGATAATAGTAGCTCATAGAGATTCTCATAGCCATGATCTAGATCGAAGGGGCAAAGTTAAAGGAGCTGGTCACAGTCCTTATTATACAATATACTCATAGTGTAATAAGCAACTAAGAGATGCAAGCAAATGGAGATGTCTCTATGACATATTTTAGTGAATGATGCAAGTAAAGATACTTCTTGAACTAGGAGATAATCTTCAGATCAAATGTAGTCACCTACAACTCAAGTAAAGGTATCACTCAAGCTTTTATGATAAGAATATACAATAGTATATAGTAAAATATGTCAAAAGTGTAGTCCACAATGAGAAGACAGTTTCAAGATAATAGGGGCAACTTCAATACAGGATAGAACAACCATTGGCATTTTAAAAAAATAGTCGTATGGCACCCTCATGAGCAACACTAGGAGACTGCTATTTGTAAAAACATCAATGAAGCATTATAAGTTCCATACAAAGCTACAATTTAATATCTGACATGAAGAAGTCATCAAAGACATAAAACAACATACAAAGTTTCAGAAGTTTGAGGAACATTCATAGTAGAAGGGGTTACTCAACAATAATGTACAACTAGATGATATCTTTTATAGTTAGTAGATCAGTCTAAACAACCAATTGGTAACAATAGAAATATAAGATACACCGACCACAAGAAGACACATACACTAATAGTCATTATGAGCAAACGGAGTAAAGAACAAAGAGTCCTTATTCACTGTTTGAGTTTACAACAAGTTACCCACAAAGGTCTCAGAAGGACATTGAATAGGTCTTTCAAGAATAGTCAACTTAACAACAAAACATTAGTATCTTCTTCTTTAAGATTCTCAAACCCTCATATACTGGAGACTACATCATTAAAGGTTGTTACTATCAAAATGACCTGTAGACTAAGCATATATCATACAAAGAAGACCAATGGTCTAGTATAGATCACAAGAATAGAGAAGAATATTTAGATCAAGTCATTGGTTTTGCTGTGTATATACAATGGAATATAAAGGAGACATGACAACCTTGAGATGACAAGAAAATAGAAAGTAGGAGAAAGAAAAATCTCCATGATCATCATCTAGGAGATAGTTTTCTATCATGATAATAGAGCAGAACAAACCTTGAGAACAATGAGTGTGAGGAGGGTTTTCAAAGCAAAACAATACAATACATGTTATCTTTAGTCAAACATGAGCAAAGGATCAAGTTCCTGTCAAAATATTTTTTGTCAAAAGAATTAAAATTAGTTCAATGATTAGTATAATGAGCCAAAGGATCATGTCAAGCAATATGAAATGTTAGTAGCGGCCATTTATTAGTCAAAGGAGATAACAACCCATGAGAGGTTGGAAACCTATAAGAGAGATAATGTATATATATCCTATATATCGACATGAAGACTCTAAAAATGAGGAAAGTATACAAGAATCCTGCACACACAGAGCCAACACAAGCATAATAATCAATAGAATGAGACTAGTCATTACAGTAAGTAGGTTATAGTGATAATCCCCATAGCAGCAATATCACAATCTTCAATCTTCAAAATGCATTTTCATGGGAGCATTCGAAGAAATAATCTGACAACGGTGACAAATCAAGGGGTTTGAAGAAAAAGAAAGAGAACCTTAAGGTTTTCATGGTGGCAAATGGAGTGCAGAAGCCCTTAAGGGTTTCATGGCAGTCAGACACCACAACATACAATCGGGAAAGAATAGAGATAAACCATGAAAAACATTGAGCTATCTACAATATTATTCATGGAGATTAAGCCATTTACCTTATTACCTCCTATGGTTATCTACTATAGAATGATCAGAAAATAGAGACCTTGAGTTGCAGGGTATTTCTTCATAACCTTAGTTTTCCCAATGGTGGCCACCTCAAAGCGTCAAAACAACAAATGAAAAAGATGAGGTATCTTTTCATCTTTTTACTCTTCTTTGTTGCTTAGGTAATACAAACCCTAGGGAAACCCGATAAGCATAAAAGTCTTCTACTTTTATTAAAGGATTTATTCTCATTTTCATATCATGGATATCCTTTCTTTTAACTCATGCAAGTGTTTGATTAAAACTTAATATAGGTCACATAAGCCTTGTTATCACTATTTATAAAATGGGTTTTCATTTCCCATGATTGCCTAGGTTTTTGAAATTTTGAGTTAGGTATGCTATTAACTGCTTCAAATCTGTTTTAGGTCTTTAAGGGTTAAGGGTTTTAGTTTTAAATCACTCAAATGTCTGATCAAAACCCTTTGGTTTCTATTCCTGCATTACTTTATTCACTTAAGTAATGGGCCTTGGGGTCATGTGAAGTGCCCCCCCTTGTTATCTACCTAGGCGGTCGTTAAATAATCATAAAAAATCTATGCCTTATGTCTTTTTCCTTCTGATGTTGTCGGGTCCAGTAAGTGTTGTGCAACTTCCAGATGAATCTACGACTTTCACCATTTTGTTAGGTGAAGTTGCAGGTGTGTTAAGCTATGCGAAATAGCAAAAGGAAAAAGCATGTTCAACTATGTGCATTAGATCAAGTTTAACAAGACTCCACATCTCTCAAGATCTAACAGCTAGCATTGATTCACAGCTGAAATGAGCGAGTAAATTACCTTTCACGAAATGGTGAAAAGATTTGGTAGGACCCAGCGGTGAAGACTTTTCCACAGCTAAAAGGTGATCAAGTTCAAAAGAAATCGACGGCTTGCGTTGTTTCATGGTTGATAGATGCTCACATGTTATGCCCTACGAAACAGCGAAAGGTTTTTTGGCCTGGGCAAAAGAGGTTTATAAGAAGCATAACAGATGTGTAGGTTCTCAAAGATCTAATGGCTAGTGCAGTTTCACAGGAGAAAGATGCTTGAAAGATAGCTTTGGTGAAACAACAAAATGACATGGCCTTCCAAGCAAGCAGTCCAACTGGTTGAGATGGTAAGTAAGATAATGACACATGGCCGAAAATGAAAGTGGTCAGCAAATCAGATCTAAGGATTAAAGGGTGGGTCCAAGAAGATGAGTCATACTACGGGATAAGAAGTGACCTGGTAGATACAGGTGGCAAAGATGAGGTGGGTCCCGATGTTTTCTCTCGGTGAATAAAAAGTTGACATGTTAGTTCAGGAATGACTAGAAACCAAGTGGATAAAGCTGAGCCAGACAACCCATGTCTGTTGGATTCAAGTAGGTTGTTAAGCATCAAGCAAGTTTGATATAATCTAATGGTCCATGTGTGTTCATGAAGGTAAGATGCTAGTGTTTTAAGGGCTACGAAATGGCGAAAGAGCTAGTGGGCCCGAAGAACAAATAAAGCATAAAGGTAAAAGAGGATCAACTCTATTTTGATCCAAGGGTTCTCATTGCATTGTGGCTGCAAATCAAACAAGGATTAAGGCCCACAAAATGGCAAAAGAGAAAGAGAGGTTCTTCCTGACATGATGTGGAGTGACAGTTGTTACTTCTTGTAAAGCTTGATGGTGATGTGTCAAATGAAACATATTTTCAAAAGGTGATTAAGGGCCTGCCAAGGTGTAACTGGTGGTTATACAGGAAGTAAGACACATGGTTGACTTTGAACTAAACCTAAAGAGTTTTCTAGGGCTAATGGCCGAGTGCCATGTGGCATTTGTTAATTGGTAAATAAGCGGGGAAAGCAATGTTTGGATAAAGGTCTCACTTAAAGGATGGTCATCTCAAGATTTATCCAATGCTTCTTGTTGTTTTGTGGCTCGAAGATGTTAGCGGATTAACCTCTACAAAATAGCAAAAAACCGCTAGCTGTCAAGATGAGGCGCAGTTAGAGAAAAAGTTGACGGTCCCAGTAGGAGTTAAAGGTCAGGTGGTTAGAGTTCCATCTGACACTTGGCATAGCTTTGTGAAAGGAAAGTGCTCATGGGATAAAGCTTGTGAAATGGAAAAGGAGGTAGGGCCTGATGCAAAGGCAAAGATGTTAAAATAGTGTAAAGACCGATCAAGTCTCATTTGATCGGACGGCTGGTGTGATTTCATTTGGCAAAATTGCTAGAATGTTATTCTCTATGAAATGGCGAAAGAGCGAAAACAAAATATAAAGGCATGTTGTTGTTAGGTCCCAAAGACAATTGAGACGGGGGGGGGGTGAATCAGTTGTCTAATAAATTCAAACCAAAAACTTATTAACCAACATAATGCTTAATATCGATAAACCAGTTAAGTATGTCAGTAGTCAGTGTTAATAGTAAATTGCTATACTAGTAAGGATTAATGCATGAAACATACAACACAAAGTCATCCACAACACATGACACCAATATTTGTATGTGGAAACCCTGTAAGGGGAAAAACCACGGTGGGAAACCTTACCCACAATCAGATGATACTACTACAGATAGTAAGTGTACAAAAGGAGTCTGCACATGCAAAAAGGCCAACAGCCTAGAGCTCACTGCTCAATCACAAATGGGAGTCACACTGACTATAGTTGGATGGTTAAATCCAATAAGAATGTACTGCTCAAAATAACATCTTCATATGCTAGATTCAGTACTAGTGTAATGCTGATATGCTTCTACAAAAACCTAACTTCACCTTCAAATGATATCTTCATGTATACCTCTTCTTGATCTCACATATACCTTCACTCAATTCTTTTTTCACATTCCACACTTGATCTTACAAATAAGATCTTACATTTATACCATACCCTAAGACCAATTTTAGTAGGTCGGCTCTACAAGATATTACAATAAAAACATTTTGCAAATAATATAATATCCGATGCAATAATTGATTAATCATGTCAGCTTAATGTATTTACAACAATAATAAATCATCTTCATAGCGTGCCATGCTGATCTGGAAAAGATAAACCCGTCGGTGTAACCCTAGATAACCTGGACCTATTTGCCGGTAAAAGCAAATATGAAAATATGAATATACCAATTATTATTTCTTCAAAATAGAGCATCCACATGATGTCTTTAACATTAACAAGTGTCTTCCATATCATTCCAGGCATCGGTGAACAATATATCCTGCCGATGAACCATATACTAGTAACTGTTGTACAGTTTACTATTTGCCGATGAATGTTGCTAGATCTCCAAAGTAGGTGTAATCAGTAGGTGTTGACATCAATGACAAAACCATACCAAAATACCAACAATCTCCCCCTTTGGCATTGATGGAAACACAAGATGGAAAAACCATCAAAGTGCCAAAACAGAAATGCCAAATACAAAAACCAACAATCTCCATTTCTCCCCCTGGGAGTAACAATACCAATCTCTCATACCAATTTCTCCTTAAATGTGTTTTTCAAAATCTCTTCCCTGAAATCTCTCACATTATGTATTTTTCCATAGATATCTCTCCCCCTTTGACATCAAATGCCAAAGTCACAAAAGTCACAAAATACCAACCAATTCAATATACCAACTACTCCCCCTGAGAAGTAGCTTCCTCATCAAATACCGGAATAAAAGATTTGTCCATTTAATTCTGTGGGTTGATGACATTCATCAACTGTCTAAGTCTCTACTAGTGGTGGTATGACTCCAAGCTGATCTCTGAGATACTCAAAAGTCTCCTTAGGCATAGGTTTTGTGAAAATGTCTGCAAGTTGTTCTTTAGTATTCGCATAAACCAGTTTTATCTCTTTTTCTTCAACTTTTTCCCTTAGAAAATTCAGTTTGATAGAAACATGTTTTGTTTTAGAATGTAATACCGGATTTTTAGATATATCAATTGCTGCAGTGTTATCACAGTATATAGTAATAGGTTCCTTGCATTTTACCTTTATGTATTTCAACATTTGCTTAAGCCAAAGTACCTGTGTATAGTTTGTTGCTGCTGCAACATATTCTGATTCTGCTGTTGATAAAGATGTACAACTATGTTTCTTACTCAACCAAGAAACTAATCTCTTTCCAAGAAAGAATGCTCCTCCAATGGTGCTTTTTCTATCATCCACATCTCCTGCCCAATTTGCATCTGTGTATGCACATAGATCAAAATTTTCATCTTTAGGATACCATAATCCAAGATTTGTTGTGCCTTGTAAGTACTGGAAAATCCTTTTCACTGTTGATTCATGATTTTCCCTAGGATTGCTCTAAAATCTAGAAACAATACATACTGCATTCATAATATCAAGCCTGGTTTGTGTCAAATACAATAAACCTCCTATCATAGATTTGTATCTAGTTGGTTTAATAGGTGTAAATTCATCCCTTTGAGATAATTTGTCATTTGTAGTCATAGGTGTGCTTACCGGTTTAGAATTCTCCATCCCAAATTTCTTTAGTAGTTCTTTCAAGTACTTGGATTGAATAAAAAATATACCTTTATCAGTCTGTGAAATCTACAATCCTAAAAAGAATTTTATTTTTCCAATCATAGACATTTCAAATTCTTGCTGCATTTCAAGAGAAAATTCTTTACATAATCTATCTTCTCCTCCAAAGATTATATCATCAACAAATTCTTCAATAATCAAGATGTCATCATTAGTTACTTTGTAATATAAATTGCTATCTGCATTTCCTTTAGTAAAACCAATCTTTAAAAGATACTTATCCAATCTTGCATACCAAGCTCTTGGGGCTTGTTTCAATCCATATAGAGATTTTCTTAACCTGCAAACCATATCATTGTCATCTATCAAAGAAAATCCATCAGGTTGTTCAATATAAACTTCCTCTTCAAGATTTCCATTCAAAAATGCACATTTAATATCCATTTGATAAACTTTGTAATCCTTGTGAGCTGCAAAAGCCAAGAATAATCTAACTGCCTCAATTCTGGCTATCGGTGCAAAGGGTTCATTGTAATCAACTCCTTCTTTCTGAGAATATCCCTTACACACTAGTCTTGCTTTATTTTTGACAACCTTGTCATCTTCATTAAGTTTGTTTCTAAATACCGATTTGGTTCCAATTACATTTTTATCTTTAGGTCGGGTAACTAATGTCCAAGTATTATTTTTCTCAATTTGTCCTAATTCTTCTTCCATATCTTTGATCCAAAATTTATCTTCACATGCCTCATTGATAGATGATGGTTCAATTTGAGAAATAAGACATACCTCTTCATTTTCCAATCTTTCTCTTGTCATAACTCCTTTAAATTTGTTTCCAATTATCTGATCTTCAGAATGATTCAGTCTTACATATCAGGGTGTCTTAGTTTGTTGTTTTTCTTCAATTACTATGGAATCCTCTGATGATATCGAGGTAACTGGATCTTCATTCTGTACCGGTGGATTCAGTGTAGGTTCATTTGTCACAATTTCTGTTGCCGGTTCAGAGTCTATATACCTTGAAGTTCCTCTAAATTATTCATCAATCTTTACATTTGTACTCTCAACAATTTTCTGCAATCTTTTATTAAAACATCTATATGCCTTGCTCTTAGATGAATAACCAAGAAATATTCCTTCATCACTTCTAGGCTCAAATTTACCAATATACTCATCTCTTCTAATATAACATTTACTTCCAAAAATTCTAAAATACTTAAGAGTAGGAATATTACCAAACCATAGTTCATGAGGGGTCTTACCGGTTTCACCTTTGATGTGAACTTTGTTGAATGTATAGACAACAGTGCTTACTGCCTCTCTCTAGTACACATGTGGTAGATTTGCTTCTGATAACATCTTACTGCATCCAAGATAGTTCTGTTTTTCCTTTCAACAACTCCATTCTGCTGTGGTGTCTGAGGTGCTGGTAACTATCTTTTGATTCCATTCACTTCACAGAATGTATTCAAGTCCTTAGATGTGAATTCTCCTCCTTGATCCAATCTTAAACATTTGATTTTCTTACCAGTTTCATTTTCAATCATTGCTTTGAACAGTTTGATCTTTCCAAGTACTTCTGATTTTTCTCTAAGAAAAGTAACCCAACACATTCTAGAATAATCATCAATAATTAGCATGAAATATCTATCACCTTGTAAGCTTTTAGTTCTAGCTGGACCACATAAATCAGTGTGAATCAAATCAAGAGCATTATTGGATTTTTCTGGAATACTTTTGAAACTAGCTCTAACTTGTTTTCTAAATTGACATTCCTTACAAATTGTATTATGAGGTTTCACAATTTTAGGTAGATCTCTAACTACCTTAGAAGTACTGATTTTTACCATGCAATCAAAATTTACATGACATAGTCTCTTATGCCATAACCAAATTTCATCTGTATGTGCAATTAAGCATGCCTTTTCACTATTATTCAAATGAAAGATATTACCTCTAGTCTGATTACCAGTTGCAATTTCCAAACTAGTTCTATTCATGATTTTGCATTTTCCATTTTTAAATTGTAACTGAAAACCTTTCTCAACTAATTGACCAACACTTAAAAGATTATGCTTTAATCCTTCAACATAGTAGACATTGTCAATGTTATGTTTACCAACAAGAGATATTGAACCCTTACCTTTGATTGAACAGGCTTTGTCATCTCCAAATCTTACTAAACCTCCATTGTATTCTTGAAAGTTCAAGAATTTACCTTTGTCTCCAGTCATATGATGTGAGCATCCCGAGTCAATAATCCATTCATCCTTTGATTCAACTTTAGCTGCTAGGGCTTGTTCTACTAGTTGAGCAATAGGTTTCAGTTGATCTTCTATTATAGCAACAAAAACCCATCCATTGTCTACTGGATCCTCATCAGAATCATCAGTCACACCTTCATCAACAATGTAACAAGATTTATCTTTGTTCTTAAATTTGTATCTCTGATATTCAGGATTAGGTTTGTATGTTCTTCTAGCTTCTTCTCTTAGTCTAGCATGTCTATCAGGGCATCTTGAAGCCATATGACCAATCTTATTGTAGTTAAAACATTTAAAGGGTGCTTTACCTTCATACTTACTTTTAGTTGGACCTTTTGGCATTTTCCTTGCAAACAGTGCTTCAAGTTCATCAAGCTCTTCATTCTCCTTTCTAGTTTCTTCAAGTTCTCTTGCATAAAAGGCTCTCCAGTCTGATTTTTCAAATGATGGAGCAGATGATGTTGATGCTTTAAAGGCTAAATTAGTCTTTATAGTAGCAACAGGACCAAATTCCTTAATTTCAAAAGCTGAAAGTTTTCCAATCAATGTATCCCTAGCATTGATGTATTAGGCATTGTTCTCAACTCATTTATAGTAGTAACTTTCATTTTATATGCCGGTGGCAAACCTCTTAAGATTTTTGAAATAATTTCATCTTCACTCAAGGTTCCTCCACAACATTTAATACCCAAAACAATTTCATTTACTCTTTCCATAAAAGCAGAAATCCTTTCATCTTCTTCCATTTTTAGATGTTCATACCTGACTCGGAAGCTTTCAAGTTTTGCATTTTTGACTGTGGAATCTCTTTCATTCAGTGTTTCCAAATGATCCCAAATAGCTTTAGCAGTAGACCTATCTGATAATCCCATGATTTGTTGATCTGATAATGCACTCAAAAGTGCTTCTTTTGCTTTGCAATCATTCTCTTCATCTTTGGCTAAGGTAGTTGGAGCAGTCTGACCAGCTACAGTAGCAGTATAACCATTCTTAGTAACTTCCCAGATGTCTTTACCGATGCAATTCAGATGTGTCTCCATTTTGATCTTCCATATCCCATAGTTGGTTCCATCAAGTTTAGGACTGTCCTTTCTAAAATAATTAGTAGACATTGGATCTCCTCAAGTTGTTAAACTTTTGCAAAAGAGGACTAGGCTCTAATACCAATTGTTAGGTCCTAGAGACAACTGAGAGGGGAGGGGGGGGTGAATCAGTTGTCTAATAAATTCAAACCAAAAACTTATTAACCAACTTAATGCTTAATACCAGTAAACCAGTTAAGTATGTCGGTAGTCAGTGTTAATAATAAATTTCTATACCGGTAAGGATTAATGCATGAAACATAAAACACAAAGTCATCCACAACACATGACACCAATATTTGTACGTGGAAACCCTATAAGGGGAAAAACCACGGTGGGAAACCTTACCCACAATCAGATGATACTATTGTAGATAGTAAGCATACAAAAGGATTCTGCACATGCAGAAAGGCCAACAACCTAGAGCTCACTGCTCAATCACAAATGGGAGTCACACTGACTATAGTTGGATGGTTAAATCCAATAAGAATGTACTGCTCAAAATAGCATCTTCATATGCTGGATTCAGTACTGGTGTAATGCTGATATACTTCTACAAAAACCTAACTTCACCTTCAAATGATATCTTCGTGTATACCTCTACTTGATCTCACATATACCTTCACTCAATTCTTTTTTTGCATTCCACACTTGATCTTACAAATAAGATCTTACATTTATACCATACCCTAAGACCAATTTTAGTAGGTCGGCTCTACAAGATATTACAATAAAAACATTTTACAAATAATATAATATCCGATGCAATAACCAATTAAACATGTCATCTTAATGCATTTACAACAATAATAAATCATCTCCATAGCGTGCCATGCTGATCTGGAAAAGATAAACCTGCTGGTGTAACCCTAGATAACCTGGACCTATTTGCCGGTAAAAGCAAATATGCAAATATGAATATACCAATGATTATTTCTTCAAAATAGAGCATCCACATGATGTCTTCAACATTACCAAGTGTCTTCCATATCATTCTAGGTACCGATGAATAATATATCCTGCCGGTGAACCATATACCAGTAATTGTTGTACAGTTTACTGTTTGCCAGTGAATGTTGCTGGATCTCCAAAGTAGGTGTAATTAGTAGGTGTTGACATCAATGACAAAACCATACCAAAATACCAATAGTTGTGACCCGTTGGAGTGAAATTTTTGAATTCTTCTATGAATTCAATTCTAAAAGGACGGTCGAAGCATGTGGTATCAATGTCGCAGTTAAGAGCCCGACTACTGCATATGATCTCAGATCAATTGAATGAAGGCATCATTTTGAAAAGTTGTTGTAGAGAAGCAGTTGCAGAGCAAATTTCCTCACTTACAGAGCAAATTTCTTCAGTTGCAGAGCAAATTTCTTCAGTTGCAGAGTGGATTTCTTCAAGCAAAAAATAGGCTCTCTTGTACTCTTGTTTGGCAACTACTTGATAGTGTGTTTTAATTGAGGTTTTGATTTATTACAGAATAGTTGGGGATAGTAATTAAATTTCTTGCATAGTTTTTAAGATGGAACCTAAAAGAGAATTCTTAGGAAAGGTTAATTACCAGGAGAGGGCTATCTGTCATGATTTCCTAGAACAGTTGACAATGTCAACTAATGTGGTAGCAAAGGTCAAAGAACTAGTGCCAAGAGCTCCTCGCCTAAAAATAGGAGAGGGATTGTATGACAAAGGAAACTAGCTAAGAGACCCTCAAATTGGGTTGTCTGGGTTGGGATTATTTAAAGTTGGATTTGGCATGAGAAACTCCCTAGCCCCAATGAATAGTATTTGGGAGCTGGATGTAGGCAAACTGGTGGTCCCTGGAGTATTCATGGATGTGGATCTCCTAACTCAGGTCACACACAATTATGACCCAATCACAAGAAGTGTCAAGGATATAAGTGGGAAAACCCTCATTGAACTAAATAATGAGGAGTTTAGAAATTCTTTTGGGCTTAGTGAGTTTACCAATTTTCTAGAGCCTATTAATTTTAAATCACTAGCTCAGGTTTACAGTGTGCAGAGGAACCACCTTAGAAATGGGCCTCTTAAAGAATTCATTGTGAAGATAGGTGGGTTAACCATTGTAGGACCTAACACTGAGGAGCCTTTTTCTTTAAATTTGTTTACCCTTAGGGCCAAAGGATTATATTGGTCACTCTGCCAAATATTAGGAGAAGATGCTGAGGCAAATATGCCAACTCATTACATGTTAATGATTGCTCAAATTTTGAATCCTTCTTTCGCAGTAACCTTTGATTATGCTTCCTTTATCACTGATGCTATCCATGAAGGATTGATAGGAATAAAGAATGCGAAAGTGGATAGGCCTTTTGGATGGTACTCCCTGCTTATGCATTTTTTTATATTCAAAGGTGGTGACTATTTTGCAAGTGGAATGGATATTGTGAAAGAGAAAGATGGAGAGAAGATGCCAGTGCAATTATGGAGTACAATGCTATAATGGGATAGAGAAGATGCAAGCTTCTTAAAGTTTGATAAGTGTTTTGCATCTAAGATTAGGACTCTTATCTGTTCAGAGAATCAAAGAGTCCCTAAGGTTTTTTTGAAATTCATTATGCCAAAAGAGTTTGCCGAGAATATCAAAATTGTCCACAATTGGGGTCATATCTACTTATACCCTATCTCCACAATTTTTAGAGTATATGGTTTCAAAAACACTCCTTT
This sequence comes from Cryptomeria japonica, assembly GCF_030272615.1. Classification (NCBI taxonomy): domain Eukaryota; kingdom Viridiplantae; phylum Streptophyta; class Pinopsida; order Cupressales; family Cupressaceae; genus Cryptomeria; species Cryptomeria japonica. Next base: position 491,865,186 of record NC_081408.1, read on the forward strand.
TTTGTTGCCCCATCAAGTCCCTCTTAAAGTGGGAATTGCAGAGATCCTTAGGCAGATTGGTAGCGTGCAAGAGGTAGAGCTAATGAGCAGAGGTAAAGGGACCATTTTCCCTACAGTTACCATAGCACATGAATTTGTAATAATAAAAGGAGGTTGGAAGTGTTTTGAAGATTTCCTTCAACCATACCATTTGTCAACTGTAGTATCCTGGTGTGCTGACCCAGAAGATTTCTTCAATGACATGTTCAAAAAGAGGGCAATATGCAAAGGTAGACCCCACCAGTTCCAGTTTCGTGAAGACCTCATTAGGAATGAGTTTGACCTAGATGAGAAAGAGTTGAGGAAGGAAAAGTGGGTGGCCTACAAAAAGGCTTTAGACTTTGTGCACTAGTTTGACACTAGCTATGACCCTTTGTCTAGCTTTCACCCCTTTGAAAAGGAGATAAAATTCTTAATTCTTTGTTTTGAGGATGTGATGCAAACATTGAAAGAAAAGAGGGAGGTTGTAATTAAGAACAACCCTGAGAAAGCAAGATTAGTTCTAAATAAGTCTGTATTTACTAGAGTAATCCCTCCTTGTGATTACATGTTGCATAAGAAGTCCAACTACAGTGTGTTGATGCCAACAACAGGGGAGCCTTCTACCTCAAAAGGGAAGAGGAAGATACAGGATGTCATTGACATTAAAGATAGCCCAAAGAAACAGAGAGTGGGAAAAGAAGTACAATCTTATGAACCCTTGTATTCCCCATCTCAATCCCCTATTCATATAGGAGATGAACAGATAGTAGTTGAGCAACTATTAGAGTTAGGCAGTCTTGGAGAGATAGCATACACATATGATGAAGTGGAAGACGGAATGCCAGAAGAGTCCCTTACGACAGAGATGAATATCACTACTAATGAGTTCAAAGGCTAGGAGTGGGATCCTGAGATCAAGCAAGCTAGTGAAGATTTCTTGGCTGATAATAACTTTGTCACATCAGGAGCTTTCATGTAATTTGTGTGGAAGCAGAACATTGATAAATTTAATGCTAGGTGTGAAAAGAGGAAAGGTGAGAAGCCTTACAAAGATCCAGCTGTGGTGGAAGAGGAGATAAAGCAAGAAATGTTTGATGAGTTTAAGACCATCACTCCCAAGCAGGGAAGAGGCATGGTAGCATAGGCTGGGGTACTCATTCTCCCCGAATGGGACATAGCAGATGCCTTAGTTTTAGAGGTAGTAAGAAAGGAGACCAAACCTATGGAGGCAGTCACTTTCAACAATGACAATGCTGCACTAGTCATGTGGTCTCTTAAAAGAGATGAAAATAAGAGGAATAAGGACACCCCAGGGTCAAGTTACCTTGGAGGAATGATAGTAAAAAGAGTGCAGAGCACTGGGGTAGTGGAAGCTACTAGCACTATGCTAGAGACTACAAAGTTTAGTGTTGCAGTAGTAGAAAGAGAGGCTAAGGAAAAGGCAGATCTCCAAGTTAAGTTTGAGATAATCTTAAAAGCTTACAACAGTGCCAAGGAAGAGTTAAGGGGTAAAGATAGCATCATCGGCAAGCTACAAAGCCAGTTGGTAGGACAATACCATCAAGGTGAGTCCTCAACATTGATGATCTCCTCTTCTCCTGCAAGACCTCCACCTACTAGCCTCATTATTGAATTCCCACCATCTCCAGCACCTTCTAGTTTTCAGTTGATTGAGATCACTCCCCATGAGTTGGAGAATTTAAAACAGGCTCAGGCCCTATATGCAAAGAAATATGAAGAGAGAGTAAAGGCTACAATTTTAAGTTTTGTTGACACCGTAGGATCCTTACTAATGTCTAACAACATGAGTAAGATTTTGGAAATGTGGAATGAGTTAAATGGGGACAAGGTTGTATTAATGCCTATTTTTGATAAATGGAGACCCAGAGAGCAGGATATAGAACTAATTTGTGTATCCTATGATGAGGCAGGGGCTGACCCTATTATTAAATCTAGAAATGATATGACAAAGGATTTAGTAAAGTTGGCAGAAGGAGCAGATAATGTAGATAGAAAGATCAACTTGCACAAGAAAGAGTACACTAATCAAGTTTTTGAATTACTCCCAGGAGGTTTTGTCAGCCTAATCCAATTAAAGGACAAACAAATATGGCTTAAGGAATTGGAAGCCAAATTGTCACTAAGAATAAAAGGAATTGTTAAATCAGAGGATGCCTCCACATTTGTCAAAACAATTGAAGAGATTGAGAAAATCAAATCTCATTATGGTTTCCTGAATTCAAAGGTCAATAAAATGAGGAATTCTTGGAAAAGATTAGCCAAGACAAAAAAAAGAGTGATTAACTTCTCATGGCCCGTTGATGAGGTGTATCAGGAATGGACAAGAAAGTATGTAGTGCTTGATTTGGAGTAGTTAGAAAGTGTTACAATAGAACAACAAGAGGAAGAAGTTGTGGATGTTGAAAGAGACTTGTAACCGCATTTGTAAAAGGTTTTGTAACTTCTTCTTAAGAAGTATTGATTGTAACAAACTCTCCTAGAAAAGTCCGAAGCTATGTGTGCATCCATATTGTTATAAATGGATACCAGGACTAGTAAAAAAATGATCGCAAGGAATTGTAAGGAGACACTGCAGAAATTTATGTGAGCTTTTTTCAAGTTTTGATGGAGAATATTCAAATGGTTTTGTAATACTTTCAGAAGAAATATTAATACACAGACCATTGGTTTTGATTTTAAACTTTGTGTTGTCTTTGAGTATGCTTGCAAATGTTTACTGTTTCATTCTAAGTAATCAAGGGTTATTCTTTTTGAATATGGGTTGCAAGACAATTTTCAGTAAAAATATTTCTTAGCTTTTCTCTTTAGGAGGGGAATTAAATACGCAGGAACCATTTTTTACCAGTAAGTTCTTTGTGGGATACTTTGAATTTTGATGAACACAGTTTAGTCTGGTATGAATAAATTCTTATGTGTGTCGGGCATATATAGGGGTCTACAGAAGCCAAACTGATGGAATATGTAGAGATGTTTGATTGTGGAAGTATTGTTTGAACTTAGATGACTTTGTGACCTTGGATAAGGCACTGATATGTATTAAGGTTATCTTCTATGCATCTTGTAGATCAATACTAAACATGAGTACAATTTTCATTCCTTTGTTTTAGTTAGTTTTAAGGTGATGAGATCCACTGGTTTTTGGACTGGTTTGCTGTGGATTTATCTTTTAAAAGTGTGAATTCAGTTCACAAAGGTATACACTCTTGAACTTTGGATAAGTTTGAAGTGTAGAAGGTTAATCAAACCTTGTCATATGTTGTCCTGAAGGTTTCTTTCTCTTTAATCTCTCTTCTACATACAGAGTTATCATATCACTACTAGCATTTTAAAGTGAATCAGATTTTGAGAATAACAAAAGTGGTGACTCTACTAGGGAGAGTCGCAATAAGGATCTAGACACAGATTTATGGTTAGATTTATAAGGAAGAATCATTGTGTGTTCATGGAATATATTGGTGCTTCGGTGAATATAGCAGTGGTGTCTAGAGGTCCCTTTTTGGAAGTTCCCTCTATTTTCTTTTGATATTTGATTTGGTCTAAAGTTTTGCAACATTTTATTCTAAGCTTGTTTTCATAATTCCCATAGTCTTGTGGGTGGCGACTATGTTATCTTGGAACCAGTCCTTGTGAAATACATAAAATTCTAAAAGGAAGACAACCATAATGCAAGGAGGAAAAAACACCAAATCATTCATGAAGAAGCATCCTCGTGAAACTTTGCAAGAAGGTTTGCCAGAATAGTCATGAAGAGGTTAGAAGAGATCAGTGCTTCACGAACCATCAAATGCTACTTGGGTGCAAAAGAATAATAATACCGGTAAGGTACCTGATCGACCTGTTTATGCAAATTTTAATTCTTCTTCTAGAGAATTTGAACATGATATATTAGGTTTCCTTTTTGGATTGTTTGGGAATATAGATAATGCTCATGCTTTAAATCAAGATATAACTCATGTTAGTGTGTCTGTGAGAGATAGGATTAGTTCAAATGCAATCAGACATTCTGTTCCTAGAACAATTGATGGAAATATCAACTTGATTGATATAGATCAAGTCAATATATCTGACTCTGATGAGAATTTCCCTGATGAAGATAAAGTGTCACAAGAAATAGAAGATTTAAATAGGAGGGTTAACTACTTAATCTCCTTAAGAGAAAAAAAGGAAGCAAATAAGGAGAAGGAGGTCAAAGAAAAACTAATGGAGAGAGATAGGCTTCTTAGACAGATAGCTAATCTTGAAGTGTTGGCTAAGGAAAAATAAAAGAGTGATGAGGAAGGCCCTATGATTAGAGAAATTCTAATCCCTAAGGCCAAGCCAGCATATAGGTTAGTAGTCCAACCAAACAAGGAAGTGCTTAGTGATTCACAACCTCCTAGGAATAATGTTGATAAAGGGAAGTAGAAATGGGTGGATGATGGAACTAGATCTAGAAATACAGAGGAGATTTCTCATAGGCTATCAGCACATGAGAGAGAGATGGAAAGAATGAGGAAGGAAAAGGAGGATCTACAAATGGAGCTAGAGAAAGTTGAGTTGGAAGCAGCTAATCAGGAAGTCAAAAGAAAAATTAGTTACCTAAAAGCTCCCCCTATCATTTTTCCATCAGAAGATCTTAGTAAGCCTGATCCGCAACAAATTTCCCTTCCCTCGGTTAAAATTTAGCCTACTGTGTCTACTAATATAGCAACAGTTAGTCAAATCCCTATGAATAATCAACATAGCCAAATATCTCAGTCCCCAATTCCAAAAGTTAGAATGAACATGGGAAACAATAATGTTGCTAACCCTTTTCAAAGGAGACCTATCAACTTGGAGTAGTATAGATAATTGTTCTTTGATGGGATCCCAGGATATCCCAACCATGTTCCTATTGAGTTAAGAGACAGACTCCATAAGTTTGCTGGAAATAATGCAATTAGTGCTGAGGAACATTTAAAATCTTTTGGGGACCTAATAAATGATTATGAGATAGTGGATGAAGATGTTATAATGAAATTGTTTGTTTAGTCCCTGGTTGATGATGCAAGAGATTGGTATAGAGGTCTTCCAGCTAATAGCATTGGGTCATGGGAGGACTTTAAGAATTGTTTTCAAGAACAATACGGTGATAAAACAAATGTGAGCTTCATGCTCAATGAATTTAGTAACATTAGAAAAACTGATAATGAAATGGTCACCGATTTCAATGCTAGATTTCAAAAAGCCATGCATAGGTTGTATCAGGTGATGACGTTAGATGATAACATGTGTTTGAACTCCTATTATAATGCATTTGATTCTAAAATGGCCTATATCTTAAGGGATAAAAATCCACATAACCAGAGGGATGCATTTAGGATTTCCATTAATGTGGAAAGCAATAGAAAGGCATCTGGGAAGTTAGGAAGGAGAACAGATGGTAGGTTATGGCAGGAACAAAATAGCAACATAGAAAAGCTGCTAAGGAGGAAGACAAGATAGAAAAGTTGGTTATTGCTATGAAGGATCTGACTGCCAAGGTGAACAAAAATGATATGCCTCATTATAACTGGCAAGATAGACCCCCCTAGACTGCATGACATGCCTTATAATACCAATTGGAAAGATGGCAAACCCCAAAATGAGAAGCCTAAAATTGCTCAGAGTCAAGATACCCCAGATCCCTTAAAAGGGAAAAATGTCCATAATATAGAAAACACTCCTTGGTGTATTGCTTGTGATGGGCCACATTCTCCTCATCAATGTGCAGTAGCTCAAGCCCTTGAAGAGTCCATGAGACAAGAAACTGAGCCTGATAGTAACATGTTTGAGACTATTGTAGAAAGTGATGAGGAATCTGTACAAAGTGAATGTAGTGATGTGTTGGATAATGAAAGGTTTGTTCAAGGACAACTAACACTGGACTGGTATCCTACCTTGAATGTGGTAACAATTGAAGATGAAGAAGTTCATTTTAGAAGGCCTAGTGAGGAAGAAGTTAAAAATCTCACCAAGGCTGCTATTGCTAAAGCAAAACACAATTAGGGTGAACCTAGTTCCATGTTCATAAAAGAGGTTACTCAAAAGGGGGCAACAAGTAGTGCTACTACTTTCCCTAAAATTGGTCAAGAAAAGAAGGAACATGTTAAAGATGTACCCAAGAGTACAGATGATAAAAATACCAATGATATACAAGGAGCTGCCACAACAAAAAGGGCAAGTCAGCTTAAGGCAGAAAGAGTTAGAGCTAATACCGAATTAAGCAGTAGTTCCACATTTGACATGGCTCAAGCTCTTACAAAAATCAAAGTTACTATCCCATTAATAGAATTACTGAAAATAAAAGAACATAGGGATGTAGCTTTGTCTTTGTTTTCTAGTATATCTGACAGTGACACAGTCCTACCCACTAGTTTAGCTAAAAATGGAAAGGATCAGGAACTCCAAACCCCAAAGGTTTATGTTGGAACCACTATTACTCAAGAGCCTTCATAGGTAGATCCTTTTTATGTTACTTTGTTAGTAAATAACCGGCTAATAAAAAACTGCATGATAGATTCAGGAGCTACTGCTAATGTAATGCCCTATGGTGTTATGAAAGAATTAGGACTATCAGTAACCACTGTATATGGAAAATGCTATGCTATGGATAATAGGGAAGTACCTATGATAGAGACAATGAGAGATGTTGAAGTAAAAATAGCAGCATTCCCTGAGGCAACTTATAAAATGGATACCATTGTTACTGACACTAAACCCCATTATGGTATGTTGTTGTCCAGGCAGTGGGCAACAACAGTAGGAGGAAATGTCCAACTGGATTTATCTTATGCTACTATCCCAATCAATGGGAATCAGGTCAAGTTGTACAGAGAACCACATGCTCCTAAGGTAATTGAAAATGAGTATGCTCAATTGCATGATTGATGTGGATCTTGATAATTTTAGACTACAACCAGTTTTACCTCAGTTGAAGAATACTGACCCCATTGTGGTCGAACTAGAATCGCAATAGCATGGTTTATGGAAGATGTATTTTGATGGAGCTTGCTCCAAAGAAGGATCTAGAGCAAGGGTTCTTTTTGTATCTCCATCAGGTATAACTTTTAAGTAGTCTTTCTTATTGGCTTTCCAATGCACCAATAATACTGCAGAGTGTGAAGCCCTGTTATTGGGGCTTGAGGTTGCAAAAAGGCATGGAATCCAGCTATTGAAAGTTTTAGGGGACTCAGAATCAGTTGTCTCTTAGGTAAGATCCAAATATGCATCCAAAAATGATATATTAAAGAGGTATAAACATGCAGTTTGGGATGTCATTGAGCATTTTAGTGCATTTTCTATTAATTGGATAGAGAGATCAAAGAATATTATGGCAGACTTTCTAGCTAATGTAGCATTGAAAAATAATGATGCAACACTAACCAACATCTCCACTGTGGAAATAAAATCTAGGCCTGCCATCCTTGATAATGTGTATAATTGGCAAGTTTTTGTTGATGATGAAGATATTCTTAGGTTCATTCAATGTGTTGATGATTATGATGGACAGAAGATTGATTGCAATGCACTGGTGGAGGTGGTTGACAATAAGGAAACAATGTTTGGAAACGACTTGGTCTAGATGGAAACAAATGAGATACCTAAAGGGTTGGTAGAGCTAGAGAGCATGTTTAGTTACAATGATAGTCACTTACATCAGCAATCTACCACCAAGTTAGAAGAATTGGAGGAGGTAAATCTGGGGACTGAATCATCCCCTAAGTTAGTATACATTGGGAAGAAATTAACCCCTCATGTCAGAACTAACCTTATTAATTTATTGAAAAGATATAAACATGTTTTTGCTTGGTCTTATGAAGACCTAAAGGCATATAGACAAGACCTTTTTCAGCATGAAGTTCCTTTACTTCCAGGTGCTAAGCCTTTTAGACAGAAGTAGAGACCTATTAATCCTCTGTTAGAAACTAAGATGCAGCAAGAATTGACTAAGTTAAGAGAAGGGGGGATTATCAAACCTATAAGACATTCTTCATGGGTCTCCAATTTGGTCCCAGTAAAAAAGAAAAATGGGGACATTAGATTGTGTGTGGATTTTAAGAATTTGAATGTTGCTTCTTTAAAAGATAATTACTCTTCCCCCAACATGGAAGCTATGCTGCAGAGAGTAACAGGTTGTGATCTTCTATCCATGATAGATGGTTTTTCAGGATACAATCAAGTGTTAGTGAGGGAATCTGAACAGTTAAAACTGCTTTCACTACTCCATGGGGAACATATGTCTATGTAAGAATGCCATTTGGATTAAAAAATGTTGGAGCTACATTTTAGAGAGCTATAGATGTAGCCTTCATAGAATTCATCAATATCATCATGGTGGTTTATTAAGATGATCTAACTTGCTTCTCTAAAAAGGCCAATGACCACTGTGCACATTTGGAAAAGGTTTTCAATAAGGCTTTGGAATTTGGTGTGTCATTAAATCCCAAGAAGTGTCATTTTGGGGTCACCAAAGGAAAATTATTGGGGCATATTGTTTCCAAGCAAGGGGTAAGAATAGACCCTGAAAGAATTGAAGCAATAAACAAAGTGCCTGAACCGAAGAATGTTAAAGGTAATCAATCCTTTTTAGGCAAAGTTAACTTTGTTAGAAGATTCATTGCAAACTTTGCAAAGATAGTGAAGCCCATTGTCAAGTTGCTCAAGAAGGATACCAAGTTTTGTTGGGATGAAGAAGCTTCAAAGGATTTTGCTGAAATTAAAAAGGCCATTCAGGAAGCACCAGTGCTGAAATCTCTTGATTACAGTAAGCCCTTTTCTCTATTCTCTTTTGCTTCATATCATACAGTAGCTGCAGTGTTGTTACAAAAGGATAATGAGGGATATGAACATCCCATAGCTTTCTATAGAAAGTATTTGCAAGCAGAAAAATTGAAGTATGAAACCATGGAGAAACAGGCTTATGCTTTAGTTAAAGCTATCAAAGCTTTCAGGCCATATCTTGTGAATGCAAAAGTCACTGCTTATGTCCCACATGCTGCAGTTAAGTATATTTTGTCCCAATCTGAGGTTACAGGAAAAAGGTGCAGATGGATCAATAGAATCCAAGAATTTGACTTGGAAATAAAAATCACCAAATTGGTGAGAGGTTTAGGTCTGGCCAAGCTCATGACTGAATCTAATCTTCTGAATGTAGAGATACATAATGTTGAAATCAAAAGTACGTCAATGACTAGTATTGAAAGGCAACCTTGGTATTCAGAGACAGTTTGATTTTTAAGAGATGCTACATTTTCAAAAGGAATGACACATAATCAAAGAAGGACTCTAAAATTCAAGTCACAAAAATATGTTCTCATTCAAGGTGATCTATTTCGGAGAAAAAGAGATGGAGAACTGCTAATGTGTTTGGATGAATTCCAGGCTAAAAGAGTGTTGATTGAAATGTATAATGGAGTATGTGGAGGCCACTACTTTGCTAAGATAACTACTGGTAAGATAATCCAAGCTGGGTACTATTGGCCTACCTTATTCAAGGATGCTCATGAACATGTCAGGAAATGTGACCCATGTCAAAAAATTTCATCCAAATTGAAGTATGAAGGAGTTTTACCTCTAAATCCAGTCATAGTGGAAGCCCCTTTTGTCCAATGGGGCATTGATTTTATTGGAGAGATTCTTGGGAGATCAGGAAGAGGTCATAGATGGATCATAGTAGCGATTGATTATTTTACTAAATGGATTGAAGCTATGCCCACAAGAAGAGCTACAAGTAAAGTTATCATTGACTTCCTGATGGACAATGTTATAACTAGATTTGGAATACCTGCAAAATTAGTGATGGACAATGCCATGAGTTTCAGGTTAGAGGAGTTTGTTGGATTTTGTACTAGTCATGGAATAATCATGTCTTACTCTTCACCCTATCATCCTCAGGGAAATGGACAAGCTAAATCTAGTAATAAAAGCCTCTTGAACATCATCAAGAAAATCCTGGAAGAGAACAAGAGGTCTTGGGATAAAAAGTTGAAATTAGCCTTGTGGGCTGACAGAGTAACAATCAAGAAGGCCATTGGAATGCCACCTTTTGAACTGGTTTATGGTACACAAGCTAGACTGCCAGTAAACAATCTTCTTCTAGTTTATAAATTCTTGCAAGTTGAAGATATGGAGCTATCTGAACCTATGGAAAACCAAATGATTCAGATAGTGGAAGTGGAAGAGATTAAAGGTCTAGCTCATAAGAGAAATCTAAAGATCCAATTGCAATCCAAGTACCTTTTTGATAAGAGGACATCATTAAAGAAGTTTCAAATTGATGATATTGTTCTTTAGTTGAATGCAAGAGGACAAGACAAGGGAAAACATAAGAAATTTGAATCATTATGGATTGGCCCTTTCGTGGTCTGTGATTTAAATGGAAAGGATTCTTATTTTATGAAAAATATGAATGATGAAGTACAGGAATTTTTAGTGCATGGAAAATTCCTGAAACATTATTTCTCTTGAAGTCCATGCACAATAGATCCTTTGTTTGTATATATTTTGTTTGTTTCCTGTTGTTTTGTTTGGGTCTGTGTTTTGGTATTTTTCTCCAAAGTTTCCTGAGTTTCTTGTGTTGACCTTGCGACCAACCATCCCTAGTCAGAGCCGCTATTATCACTATTTATGAAATGGGTTTTCATTTCCCATGATTGGCTAGGTTTTTGAAATCTTGAGTTAGGTATGCTATTAACTACTTCAAATCTATTTTAGGTCTTTAAGGGTTAAGGGTTTTAGTTTTAAATTGCTCAAATGTCTGATCAAAACCCTCTAGTTTCTATTCCTGTGTTACTTTATTCACTTAAATAATGGGTCTTGGGGTCATGTGAAGTGTCCCCCCTTGTTATCTACCTAGGCGGTCGTTAAATAATAGTTAAAAATCTATGCCTTATGTCTTTTTCCTTCTAATGTTGTCAGGTCCAATAAGTGTCGCACAACTTCCAAATGAATCTACGACTTTCACCATTTTGTTAGGCGAAGTTGCGGGTGTGTTAAGCTATACGAAATAGCGAAAGAAAAAATCATGTTCAACTGTGTGCATCAGATCAAGTTTAACAAGACTCCATCTCGCTCAAGATCTAACAGCTGGCGTTGATTCACAGTTGAAACAAGCAAGTAAATTACCTTTCGTGAAATGGCAAAAAGGTTTGGCAGGACCCAGCAATGAAGACTTTTACACAGCTAAAAGGCGATCAAGTTCAAAAGAAATCGATGGCTTGCGTTGTTTCATGGCTGATAGATGCTCACATGTTATGCCCTATGAAATAGCAAAAGGTTTATAAGAAGCATAATAGATGTGTAGTTTCTCAAAGATCTAATGGCTAGTGCGGTTTTGTAGGAGAAAGATGCTCGAAAGATAGCTTTTGCAAAATAATGAAATGACATGGTGTTCCAAGCAAGCAGTCTAGTTGGTTGAGATGGCAAGTAAGATAATGACATGTGGCCTAAAATCAAAGTGGTCAGTGAATTGGATCTAAGGATTAAAGGGTGGGTCCAAGAAGATGAGTCATGCTATGAGATAAGATGTGACCTAGCAGATACAAGTGGCAAAGATAAGGTGGATCCCGATGTTTTCTCTCAGCGAATAAAAAGTTGACATGTCAGTTCGGGAATGACTAGACACCAAGTGGATAAAGCTGAGTCAGACAACCCACATCAGCTGGATTCAAGTAGGCTGTTAAGCATCAAGCAAGTTTGATATAATCTAACGGTTTGCGTGTGTTCATGAAGGTAAGATGCTAGTGTTTTAAGGTCTACAAAATGGTGAAAGAGCTAGTGGGCCCAAAGAACAAATAAAGCATAAAGGTAAAAGAGGATCAACTCTGAATTAATCCAAGGGTTATCGTTGCTTCGTGGCTGCAAATCAACTAAGGATTAAGGCCCATGAAATGGCAAAAGAGAAAGAGAGGTTCTTCCCAGCATGACGTGGAGTGACAACTATTACTTCTTGTAAAGCTTGATGGTGATGTGGCGATTGACACGTATTTTCAAAAGGTGATTAAGGGCCTGCCAGGTGTAACCAGTGGTTATACAGGAAGTAAGACACGTGGTTGACTCTGAACTAAACTTGAAGAGTTTTCCAAGGCTAATGGTCGAGTGCCATGTGACATTTGTTAACCGATGAATAAGCGGGGCAAGCAATGTCTGGATAAAGGTCTCACTTAAAGGATGGTCATCTCAAGATTGATCCAACACTTCTCGTTGTTTTGTGGCCCAAAGATGTAAGCGGATTAACCTCTGTGAAATAGCAAAAAACCGTTAGCTGTCAAGATGAGGTGTAGTTAGTGAAAAAGTTGATGGTCCTGGTAGGAGTTAAAGGTTGGGCGGTTAGAGTTCCATCTGACACTTGGCGTAGCTTCATGAAAGGAAAGTGCTCGTGGGATAAAGCTTGTGAAATGGCAAAAAAGGAGGTAGGGCCCGATGCAAAGGCAAAGAGGTTAAAACAGTGTAAAGACCAATCAAGTCTCATTTCATCGGACGGCTGGCGTGATTTCGTTTGGTGAAATTGCTAGAATGTTATGCTTTGTGAAATGGCAAAAGAGAGAAAAGAAAATATGCAGGCATGTTGTGACCCATTGGAGCAAAATTTTTGAATTCTTCTATAAATTCAATTTTGAAAGGACGGCCGAAGCATGCGGTATCAATGTCGCAGTTAAGAGCCTGACTACCGTATATGATCTCGGATCAATTGAATGAAGGGATCATTTTGAAAAGTTGTTGCAAAGAAGAAGTTGCAGAGCAAATTTCTTCACTTGCAGAGCAAATTTCTTCAAGCAAAAAATAGGTTCTCTTGTACTCCTATTTGGCAATTACTTGACAGTGTGTTTTAATTGAGGTTTTGATTTATTACAAAACAGTTGGGGCTAGTAATTAAATTGCTCGCATAGTTTTTAAGATGGCACCTAAAAGAGAATTCTTAGGAAAGGTTAATTACTAGGAGAGGGCTATCTGTGATGATTTCCTAGAACAATTGACAATGTCAACTAATGTGGCAGCAAAGGTAAAAGAACTAGTGCCAAAAGCTCCTCGCCTAAAAAAGGAGAGAGATTGTATGACAAAGGCAACTGGCTAAGAGACCCTCAAATTGGGTTGTATGGGTTGGTATTATTTAAAGTTGGATTTGGTATGAGAAACTCCCCAGCCCAAATGAACAGTATCTGGGAGCTGGATGTAGGCAAATTGGTGGTCCCTAGAGTATTCATGGATGTGGATCTCCTAACTCAGGTCGCACACAATTATGACCCAATCACAAGAAGTGTCAAGGATATATGTGGGAAAACCCTCATTGAAATAAATAATGAGGAGTTCAGAAATGCTTTGGGGCTTAGTGAGTTTACCAATTTTCTAGAGCCTATTAATTTTAAATCACCAGCTCAGGTTTACAGTGTGCAGAGGAACCACCTTAGAAATGGGCCTCTTAAGGAATTCTTTGTGAAGATAGACAGGTTAACAGTTGTAGGACCTAACACTAAGGAGCCTTTTTCTTTAAATCTATTTACCCTTAAGGCCAAAGGATTATATTGGTCACTCTGCCAAATTTTAGGAGAAGATGCTGAGGCAAATATGCCAATTCATTACATGTTAATGATTGCACAAATTTTGAACCCTTCTTTGGCAGTAACCTTTGATTATGCTTACTTTATCACTGATGCTATCCATGAAGGATTGATAGGAATAAAGAGTGGGAAAGTGGATAGGCCTTTTGGATGGTCCTCCCTCCTTATGCATTTATTTTTATTCAAGGGTGGTGACTATTTTGCAAGTGGAATGGATATTCTGAAACAGAAAGATGGAGAGAAGATGTCAGTGCAGTTATGGAGTACAGTGTTGTCATGGGACAGAGAAGATGCAAGCTTCTTAAAGTTTGATAAGTGTTTTGCATCTAAGATAAGGACTCTTATCTATTCAGAGAATCCAAGAGTCTCTAAGGTTCTTTTGGAATTCATTAGGCCAAAAGAGTTTGCCGAGAATATCAAAATTGTCCATAATTGGGGGTGATATCTACTTATACCCTGTCTCCACAGTTTTCAGAGTATATGGTTTCAAAGGCACTCCATTTTTGTTGCCCCATCAGGTCCCTCTTAAAGTGGGAATTGTAGAGATCCTCAAGCAGATTGGTAGCATGCAAGAGGTAGAGCTAACAGGAAGAGGTAAATGGACCATTTTCCCCACAGTTACCATAGCACATGAATTTGTAATAATAAAAGGAGGTTGGAAATGTTTTGAAGATTTCCTTCAACCATACCATTTGTCAACTCTAGTATCTCGGTGTGCTGACCCTGAAGATTTTTTTACTGACATGTTCAGAAAGAGGGCAATATGCAAAGGTAGACCCCACCAATTCCAATTTCCTGAAGACCTCATTAGGAATGAGTTTGACTTAGATGAGCAAGAGTTGAGGAAGGAAAAGTGGGTGGCCTACAAAAAGGCTTTAGACTTTATGCACCAATTTGACACTAGCTATGACCCTTTGTCTAGCTTTCACCCCTTTGAAGAGGAGATAAAGTTCTTAATTCTTTGTTTTGAGGATGTGATGCAAACATTGAAAGAAAAGAGGGAGGTTGTAATTAAGAACAACCCTAAGAAAGAAAGATTAGTTCTAAATAGGTCTGCATTTAACAGAGTAATCCCTCCTAGTCATTACATGTTGCATAAGAAGTCCAACTATAGTGCATTGATGCCAACAACAGGGGAGCCTTCTACCTCAAAAGGGAAGAGGAAGATACAGGATGTCATTGACATTGAAGATAGCCCAAAGAAACACAGAGTGGGAAAATAAGTACAATCTGATGAACCCTTGTATTCCCCATCTCAATCCCCTATTCATATAGGAGATGAACAGGTAGCAACTGAGCAACTGTTACAGTTAGGCAGTCTTGGAGAGATAACATACACATATGATGTAGTGGAAGAGGGAATGCTAGAAGAGACCCTTACTGTTGAGATGAATATCACTACTAATGAGTTCAAAGTCCAGGAGTGGGATCCTGAGATCAAGCAAGCCAGTGAAGATTTCTTGGCTAATAATAACTTTGTCACATCAGGAGCTTTCATGCAATTTGTGTGAAAGCACAACATTGATAAATTTAATGCTAGGTGTGAAAAGAGGAAAGGTGAGCAGCCTCACAAAGATCTAGCTTTGGTGGAAGAGGAGATAAAGCAAGAAATGGTTGATGAGTTTAAGACCATCACTCTCAAGTAGGGAAGAGACATGGTAGCACAGGCTGGGGTACTCATTCTCCCCGAATGGGACATAGCAGATGCCTTAGTTTTAGAGGCAGTAAGAAATGAGACCAAACCTATGGAGGGAGTCACTTTCAGCAAAGATAATGCTACACTGGTCATGTGGTCTCTTAAAAGAGATGAAAATAAGAGGAATAAGGACACCCCAACATCAATTTACCTTGGAGGAATGATAGTAAAAAGAGTGCAGAGCACTGGGGTAGTGGAAGCTGCTAGCACTGTGCTAGAGACTGCAAAGTTTAGTGTTGCAGTAGCACAAAGAGAGGCTAAGGAAAAGGCATATCTCCAAGTTAGGTTGGAGACAATTTTAAAAGCTTGCAATAATGCCAAGGAAGAGGTAAGGGGTAAAGATAGCATCATTGCCAAGCTACAAAGCCAGTTGGCATTACAATACCATCAAGGTGAGTCCTCATCATTGATGATCTCCTCTTCTCCTGCAAGACCTCCACCTACCAACCCCATTATTGAATTCCCACCATCTCTAGCACCTTCTAGTTCTCAGTTGATTGAGATCACTCCCCATGAGTTGGAGAATTTAAAATAGGTTTAGTGCCTATATGCAAAGCAATATGAAGAGAGAGTAAAGGCTACAATTTTATGTTTTGCTGACATCATAGGATCTTTACTAATGTATAACAACATGAGTAAGATTTTGGAAATGTGGAATGAGTTAAATGGGGACAAGGCTGTATTAATGCCTATTTTTGATAAATGGAGACCCAGAGAGCAGGATATAGAACTGATTTGTGTATCCTATGATGAGGTAGGGGCTGAACCTATTATTAAATCTACAAATGATATGACAAAGGATTTAGTAAAGTTGGTAGAAGGAGTAGATAATGCAGATAGAAAGATCAACTTGTACAAGAAAGAGTACACTGATCAAGTTTTTGAATTACTCCCAGGAGGTTTTGTCAGCCCAATCCAATTAATGTACAAACAAATATGGATTAAGGAATTAGAAGCCAAATTGTCACTAAGAATAAAAGGAATTGTTAAATCAGAGGATGCCTCCACATTTGTCAAAAGAAATTGAAGAGATTGAGAAAATCAAATCTCATTATGGTTTCCTGAATTCAGAGGTCAATAAAATGAGGAATTCCTTGAAAAGATTAGCCAAGACAAAAACAAGAGTGATTAACTTCTCATGGCCTGCTGATGAAGTGTATCAGGAATGGACAAGAAAGTTTGTAGTGCTTGATGTGGAGCAGTTAGAAAATGTTGCAACAGAACAAGAAGAGGAAGAAGACATAGATGTTGAAAGAGATTTGTAACCGCATTTGTAAAAGGTTTTGTAACTTCTTCTTAAGAAGTAATGATTGTAACAAACTTTCCTAGGAAAGTCCAAAGCTATGTGTGCATCCATATTGTTATAAATGGATACCAGGACTAGTAAAAAAATGATCACAAGGAATTGTAAGAAAATGCTGCAGAAATTTATCTGAGCTTTTTTCAAGTTTTGATGGAGAATATTCGAATGGTTTTGTAATACTTTCAAAAGAAATATTAATACACAGACCATTGGTTTTGATTTTAAACTTTGTGTTGTCTTCAAGTATGCTTGCAAATGTTTACTATTTCATTATGAGTAATCTAGGGTTATTCTTTTTGAATATGGGTTGCAAGGCAATTTTCAGTAAAAATGTTTCTTAGCTTTTCTCTTTAGGAGGGGAATTAAATACGTAGGAACCATTTTTTACCAGTAAGTTCTTTGTGGGATACTTTGAATTTTGATGAACACAGTTTAGTCTAGTATGAATAAATTCTTATGTGTGTCAGGCATATATAGGGGTCTACAGAAGCCAAGCTAATGGAATATGTAGAGATGTTTGATTGTGGAAGTATTGTTTGAACTTAGATGACTCTATGACCTTGGATAAGGCATTGATATCTATTAAGGTTATCTTCTATACATCTTGTAGATCAATAATGAACATGAGTATAAGTTTCATTCATTTGTTTCAGTTAGTTTTAAGGTGATAAGATCCACTAGTTTTCGGACTGGTTTGCTGTGGATTTGTCTTTTAAAAGTGTGAATTCAGTTTATGAAGGTATACCTGCCTGAAATTTGGATATGTTCAAAGTGTAGAAGGTTAATCAAACCTTGTCATATGTTGTCTTGAAAGTTTCTTTCTCTTTAATCTCTCTTCTCCATATAGAGTTATCGTGTCATTATAATGACTTTAAAGTGAATCAGATTTTGAGAACAACAAGCCTTTTAGTAAATTCTTTTTCATTTATTCTAAGATTGTGAATCTTTATTCTAAAAGTGATATTCATAAATCACTTTAGGGAAAAGATACTTTTGTAATGTAAATAGATTGGGGTTATTTTTTAATGTTGTGTGAGTAAACTAGGAAAAGGTCCTAGTTTTCATTGAGTTAATGCATAATTCATGGAGTTGATTGAAGTTGTGTCAACATATGATGGAGTGAAATTAGGAATTTTGGCCACCTAATGAGTAGTTTGAGTTCAATTGGAGAGTCTTAGTAGTTGAAGTTTTAGTCGAGAAATATTTTGAGGAGCTCAATTACTTGATTCTTGGAGTTTCATCCCTAATTTTGAGTGGTTTTCATTTATATCTAAGTCAAGGAGATGGTTTTCATTTTTTACTTGTCATTTGGAAGTTTGAAGAAGATTATCTTTTAGTTACCTACATGATTAGAGGAAGGGCTTGGAGTTCATCAATTTTTGGAGCCAAAATTCAAATTTGAATTTTGGAGGTAGATTGTATAAGTCATTCTTTGTCACTTATTTTTCTCTAGTTCTAGAGTTTGTAGTTTTTCAGCAACAGAGATACATGCTCTTGTAACTCATTACTTATGAGTATTTTAAAGATTTCTCATGAAAAATATTCAGATTTTTGTAAGCAGTCCTACATATGTGGAATATAGATAGCTCCTTATTCTCAGTAAAGAAGTTATTCTCCTTCTCATTATTCTTGGTTTTCAAGTGTTGTTTGTGAATGTTATGGTAAAATATTGTTTTATCATTTGTTTAATCAGATTTCTTCAATGTTAAATGCTAGGAATGTTATGTCTTAGTGTAGGTCTATGTTAGTGTTATCATTTTATTGCATCAAAATTGTGAGAACCTCATTATTCTCCTTTTTGTATACATCAGAAAGTTAGAGCCTTTCATAAGAATCATTTTTGGAGGCATAAGTAGCAGAGTTGTGAGATTGCATAGCTTCAATACTTGAGCATTTTTTGTGAGTTTTTAAGCATTTTAGACCATTTCAGTCATTGGTGGATCACCTTTTAGCAATGGTTTCATTTTATGCATATTATTCTATCCATTTTCCAAGTTAGTTTTAAGTTAGTACTAGGTGGTCAAATAGGAAGCTGACCTATAATCCAGAGGTCTTCTCTCATAATAGGATACCCACAACCTGAGAGCAGTTCAATGTGTCACAAGATTGTAGGAAATTAAAGTTTGTGTCGGGTGAAAATCCACGAGACAACAATTATATTAAGAATTATAATCAATTCTTTTGCTACAACCCTGTCAAAAAGGCTTTTATGATAGTTTTGACAAAAACCATTAGAACTTTCTTTATAATCCATGGCTGACCCTCAAACCTATCTTGAATTAAATATAACTCTTCATTATAGAGCCTCAAATAGGTTATTAGGGCCACAAGAGAATGAAATATTCAGACAAAGAGACAAAAGTCCATTTGTTCGTTAAAAACCCACAAAAGGAGGAAATAAAAATAGATGAAGAGAAGAGAAACCCAATATACTTTGTAGAGCTTCCACATGGGACTGATAATTGGAAATGGATATTAGACAATTAGAATAAGTCCAATAGTCAATAAAAAGTCTACAACTCAACAAAAAGTGAGAAAAATGACCAAAACCTTCCTAGACAAAATTTTTTTGGGCTTTTGCAACTTTCAACATATGATAATAGTAGGTGAAATGAAGAGGAATGACACCTAGACAAATTTGACTGAGGGATTTAAACATTTCTCAAATCTGTTATATATGATGGGCAAAAAAGGTGATATGCACAAGGGGGCATTCAAGAAAAAATCCCAACTGTTAGAGTGAATCCCAACACACTCTACAACTGATGCAAAATTGAACTATGGAAGATTCAAATGTATCACCTTATTTGATTTTAAAATATTTTTCTATGGATTTGACAAAACTTGGAAGTTGAAGTCTATTTTGTAACACCACTTAGGTAAATATGTGGACATCATTGTTGCTTATGTCCTGATTCTGGTATAGTAAATAGGGTTTACCTTTTTTTAATTTTTATACAATACTTTTAGCCTTTATCTAACATAATTGATAATTGGAAGACTTTTCAATAACTAGGAATCGCAACATTACCGAAGTAAAGAAAAACATATAAATGAGAACATACTAGTAGGATGAACAACTCAAATTTATGAGAGACACACTCTTAAATTAACTTGTTTGCAACCAACTTTACATGATTCAAACACACAACCTACAAGTCCATAGCAATTTATAGGCATGCTAAAACATACAAAAATTTCTCCATATCCAATAGTTTGATGCCCTCCAAACTAGCTACTCAATCCTTCGATATCACCTGTTAGACAACCCAATTTTAAACCAGACTAGGAAAAGATAACAAGATGGTTGATATAAATTTGTTGTTGTTAGTTATGAAGTCGAGAGTTAAAGAGAGAAGGACACGTTGAACTCGATTTGCAAAGAGGCAAAGAAACAAAGGAATTAGCAGAGGTAAAGGAATTGTTAATTCAATCTATCGTGTGCGGTTTTCAAATGAACCCACACTTTTTTTTTAATAATGCCTATGGTCATTGGAATTCCGCCTAACACGGGCTTCATCGGAAAACATCGTCGACATTTCGACGTTATCGAGCATTTAAAAAAAAAATCAAATTTGATCACAAAATGCCTTGTCTGTCAGAAACCTTCGTCGGAATTTGAGGCCAAATGTATTAGTGTGATAATGTAAGAAACCATGGAAAATGACAATGGTAGTTCATCTAGAGATTTTGAGATCAAGGAAACAAATATCGCTAATTACATGAATGACAGAGGCTTTAGGAGAATGATGAAGGTTATTCTAGAAAGAAAAAAAGAAGAGCACTTCCTAGAGCTGGCAAGACAAGGAGTGAAACTTTCTCCTAGTTTTAATGTAGAGAGTATTGTTATGAAAGAAGAGGAAACACCAATAACACTAATGGCGAAACAAATGCAATCCCTATGAGGTAAAATTCTGGAAATTTAAAACAAGGACAAGGTTTCCTCACCATACTCTCTGGATTTGATTTGTCCCTTCCCTTTTGACAAAAAACTCCACATGCCTCCATTTCCATCTAGGACTGAGATACAAAAATTTGACAAATACGATGGAAAATCAGATCCCTAGGACCACGTTAGAGAATTTTGTGCCCTATGCATGGAATTCATGCATGAACAAACTTACCTCATGCACCTTTTTCCAAGGAGTCTAGGAGGATAGGCCATGGAATGATTCTCAAAGTTGTGCACTGGAATAAAAATGTTTGAGGAGCTGGTTAAACTGTTTTTACAACAATATGCTTACAACACTCGCAACCTAGTCACCATGCTTGACATATACAACATGAAACAAAAAATATGAGAACCATTCCTTACATTCCTTCAGTAATGGAGGAGAATTTTCTCTAGATATCCAAGACCGATCCCAGAATTAGAGAAAATGGAGATTTTCATTAGCACTTTAATATCTGAGTTGAATTATGCCATCTCAATGCAAACACACCCTTCATTCGACAAGATGGTAGAAGGTGTATACCAAAGTTCCCAGACTTAGACTCGGCTCGGACTCGGCAAGGCCGACTTGACTTGTGAATCGGCTATGACTCGGCAATGACTCGGCAAAATAAAAAAACCCTTGACTTAAGAGATTTTTAAAAATTTATAACTTGTTTCATGCACCCATTATTGAATAAAGCCCAATTATAATGTGTGCTAGCTTGTTATGCCATGAAAGGCATGCTGGTAGAGTATCTACTTGTTTGGGGCTTCTGTTTAGTATTTTCTTTGGCCAAATTGAAATTTTGGGAGCACCAACATGAGACATCATGAACATCTTCACTTGGAAATTGTAAGGAGTGCTTGTGTATGGTAGCATTAAATAGTGTGCTTGTTGAACTTAGGTTTTACCTTGGGACTATAGTTGACCTTGGTCTTTCTTGGACCTCTTAGTTTTTAGGCTATATATATGTTGGATGGAAGGGGGAATTGTGAGGCCAAAAGGGTTTGAAAATATGTTCCTCAGAGACATATCCCTTGCCAAAAATAAACTTGTGCCCCATGGGGGGATTTTTTGGGATGTGGGGACAGGTAGGAAATGTCCCCAACTCACCCCCTTTTTTCAAAATTTTAAGAAATGTCCCTATTGTGAGGTACTCACACATCACCCCATTGCAAATGAAGACCCCCACTTTTTGCTTTCTAAGGTTAGCTCTTTTAGTTTTGTTGTTGGTCATTTTAGTGTCTTAGCCTTTGCATTGAAGGGATTTAGTTTCTCAAAGGTAATCAAATCAGGTGGATCTCCTCAAGGTGGAGTGAAGGAGGTTAGGTGAGTTGAGTGATTAGGGGTAATTTAGATCATTCCTAGGGTTTTTGTGTACTATCTGGTCATGCTTCAAGTTGCTAAATCAAACCATGGTTGAATGCATAGTGTCCTTCTAGGTCCTGTCCCTTACATCAAGGTCAGAGTGAACTCACCTTAAAAGTCTGGAATGTCATCCTGATCTTGAAATGGCTTGAAATTTGACTAAGTTTGGAAATTTGAAGGATCCTCCAAAAACTAGATTTTGCATTATAACTCATGGAGGTCCGAAACCACTCTCAAACATCCTGACAATATATATGGAATATAACATAAAGTATAAGAAAGAGAAAAGACATAAGGAAATGTCACTTATACTTAAATGTTATATTCCATATATGAATCTTGATGGAGAGACTAACTTGTCAAACAAGTCAAAAAATTGACCTGTTGTGACCGAGTCTTGGAGCTTGGACTCAGCGAGTTTTGCTATAACTCGCTTGACTCACGAGTCAGGCGAGTTATGGTAAAAAATCACTGAGTTCGAGTCCCGAGTCAGCAAAACTCACGGAGCTTGGCTCGACTCACCAACTCGGCGAACTCGCCTGACTCGTGGCGAGTTTGGGAACTCTGGTGTATACACATAAAAATGGCTATGAACAATTAAATAAATATATTATATTTATTTAATAATTATTCTTCTATTAAATAGTTAATTTGAAAAGATTAATTTATTTAATTCATTTTCATGTCTTTCTATTAAATAATATTCTATTAATTAATTCATCTATCCTATTCTTCTAATTAATTAAATATCTAATATTTAATTATCCTTTTAACCAAGTTAATTAAATATGTAATATTTAATTATCTCCTCCAAGCAATTAAATATCTAATATTTAATAGTTATTCTCCTATCCTATAGTCTCAAATATTAAATAATTTCTTAAATTATTTAATCTCCCTTTTCCAATTCACCTTCCATCTCCACTTCATCTTCCCTTTGCCAACTCATCAATCATGTGGCTAAAGAAATTAATATTTTTTAAACATTAATTCATCATTTATCTCCAACTTCAAAACTTAATGAAAATTGCGTATGTACACATATTTCATAAGCATTTACTATATTCTCTCTAACACCCCCTACATCTTAGGAAGCACTTGAGTCCACTTGTCCTATCATGCCTAAATTTCCTCCAACCATCCCTAGATTCTCTTAGTCAGCAACCTAGTCAAGGTGAGATGAGTGACATTTGTCTTCTCCTTCCCCCTTTCTCTCAACCTTCACCTTTTCTCACAGCCATCTAAATCTGTAGATCTGATCATGATCGTTGATTTGAGCCACATCATCTAATCCTCTCAAGGTCTATAAAATCAAGAGTTTCAGTTGAGAGAGAGTTAGTCTTAAAATTAATTTTTGCATCCGTGAGTTTTAATCTTTAAAAAAATAGTAATAGCATAATCATATAGCAGTTAGCATTTTAGCATAATCATGTAGTATTTGCATATCATAGTATTAGTTAACTACAAGTTATCAGTCCATTCTTCATATGCCATCTTAGAAGCCATTAGTGCATTGTCTGAGAGCACACCATCTGCAACTAGGAACAATGGAGTTAGGATACAATGGGACATAAGCCATGAAGGTAATATTAGTATTTTATTTCATATGTACTTCATGTAGTTTCATTGGTTGAATTTGGATTTCCTGTAGCATTTTCATTTGCATTTTTGTGAAACTAACTTATTGCGGGTAACATTCTGAGGATGAAATTCAAGTCGACACATTTTGGCGCCCACCATGGGGCTCATGGACCTCACATATACCTTTAAAAATCTCATAAAAAGTAAAATTAATGCATTTGTAATGCAGATTCATGCATTTGTGAATTCTGATAGCACTTTTGTTTTGCAGGTTAGCACATTTGCATCCTAGGTTAGTGCATTTGCATTCTAGGTTAGCACATTTGCACCATAGGTTAGCGCATAAGCATCTTAGGTTAGCACTTTTGTCTTAAAGTTTGTGCATTTGCATCACAGGTTCACGCATTTGTGTCCTAGGTCAGAGCATTTGTCAAAGAAATCACACTTTTGTATCCACAAAGCAGCCCTTTTGCAGTCTAGGTTAGCACTTTTGAGCAAGAAGATAGTGCATATGTTTACAAACTAACAAAAATTTCTTGCAAGTCCAAATGTCCAAGAAATTAGATTTTTTAGACTACTAACATGCATGTGCAGGATTGTATTTAAAGCAAATTTTATGTATTTCATCACCTAGTTAATTAAAAGCCTTATTTTCGGAAGTAACATATCATATCTTGTTCATTTATTTTAACTAAGAGGATGAATTGACAACATGCAACTTGCATTTTTTAAGTAACTTCTCTAAAATAGTTGCACATAGACTTTAAAAAAAAAGAGGCTAAAATAAACACCATGCTTGTTGGAGCAACATCTCCAAATAAGACTTAGCCAACAATTACTTTGAAAGGATTAAAAAGAACACTTATATTTCATGTCTCGAAAGTGGTAGGTATATGCTCTCCCCTTAATTGAGTGACCAAAAAGCCAAACCCACTCTTTTATGCTTTCTTTACTTTCAAGCAATTAAAACCTTTAGAGGGCATGCCTTCCTGAGCTTCCTTGAGGGGGCCAGTGAGAGGGGAGCGACCTAAAGTGGAAACAGGCTAATACTGAGTCCTTCCAATCCACTATAAATAAATCGTGTTTGTGATGAAAGTCCCAAACAACATGTGCTAATAAGTTCATCCCAACACTATGTTTCCCCATAAACCCTATGGAGCATAGCCTTTATAGGCTGGGAGCCTTCTATATTTACAGAGCTGAAAGTGCCGCATGTATGGCCACATGATCGGAAGCCTTTACTAAAAACCACTTGTACTAGTTGCCAAAATCCTTCTAGTTGTCGGTGGAGGAGGTCAGACCTCTGAAGCGGCTCACATACATATGGTTCCTAGTAGAGATATAAAGTTTGCCATGGGGAGTTTTCATGGAAACTAGTGCTTGGCTTCCTTGCAGAAGTGAGTGCCGAGGGTGGAGCCAGTGGGGTCAAGCATCTAAATATCCACTTTGAATAGTGTAGCCTTAGGGGAAATCCCATGTGAGATTCAACAACTATTGTCTCAGCCTGCCATAGGATTTGTACTTGCTTGTGCATTTTTTTTATTAAACATTGTGTCTTCTATGTCTGTAAAATGTTCCAAATGGTAAAAAATTGAAGAAAATTATCATCTACAAGTGAGCAAAAATCCAACAAATTGCTGAAAAAGTTTGATCAAAAGAGTAATACAAAAGCTTTCCAATACTTGAAACACTAGATCAAAACCAAAGTGTCAAAACATCAGTATCAAAATAATTCTCGAAGTAGGTTTGTCTCTAAACCATCACATATTTTTCAAACTAGCTCAACAAACTAGGGCACTAATCCCACAGGTTATTCCCAAGAAGTTCCATAAACATCAACATTCAATAAGCTATTGATTCAAACATCTTAAGTGCAAAAAAAATCAACATCATTGTCAAGTCTCTCCTCAAGATAATCAAATCCTCTATCACAAAGCTTGATTAATCTATACTAGGTTCATAATCTTGGATATATCTTTTCTATTTTGAACCTAGGTTATATCAAAACCAGAATTGCATCAATATTGGAATCAAACAAACTTATAAATTGTCAAATGCTTATATGACTTTTAAGTATCACCTTAAGAATAAAAAAACCCAGTTATAAATCTACTCAGAAAAGGATAAGATTCTTGTATATCAATCGCAAGATCTTATTGAAACATATGACATTCCTACACCATTTTCGTTACTACTTACATGGCTGCGGTACAGAATTTGAGGGTGAAATTTTGCAAAGACGTGATTTTCAACAAAGAGATGCTTTATCCCAACGAACAAACAATAATGGTAAAATCAACAAGGCATATCTTCCTAAACCAATAATCACCTATTGACTTTTTCCTTTGGAAATTTCAATAACTTTGAAATAATCACATGCTAGTTTGGACTAGAGCCCAACACGAACAAATTAGAAAACAACAACAAATGGAGGAAGAAGATAATCCTGTATTTCAAACTTTTGGATTTACCACTGTTGATGAAGAAGCAGTCAATAGCACCATTAGAGACCTTGAGCAAGATTTCAAATTTGATAGGCTAATGGAAAAATTGTTGGCAAAACAAAAAGAAAAATATCTCTTGATGTTGGCAAAATCTGGAGCTAAACTACCAGAAGACTTTAACATAGAAAGCTTGAAACAAGATGTGGATGCAAGTAACATCCAAAATACATATGAGCCAAATAACGAAGATGTGAACAAAGAAAGCAACGAAGAAACAAGGAAAGAAAGGGATGACAAAAGAAAAGAGCATAGTGATGAGAGAACTCGCAAAGAAAAAAGGAGAAACTATGTGGATAATCTATTGTCAAACCTTACTCAACAAATACAAACTCTACAACAATAGATACAAGTCATGCAAAATGGGACAAGCTCCAGGAAGTATTCATTAGAAGATATATGCCCATATCCTTTTGATAAAAATCTAAATATGATACCATTTCCACAACATTGTGAGATTCCTAAATATGACAAATACGATGGAAAATCTGATCCTCAAGATCACATTAGGAAGTTTTGTACTATGAGCATGGAATTTTCTCATGATGAAACTTACCTTATGCATCTTTTTCCTAGGAGTCTAAATGGACAATCAATAGAGTGGTTTTCAAGATTACCATCAGGAATCAAATATTTTGAAGAACTTGTGAATAGATTTATTTCACAATACTCCTACAATATAAGGAATGAAATAACAATGCTGGATCTCTGTAATGTTAAACAAAAGAATGGTGAATCCTTTATGATCTTCTTGCAATGATGGAAACACATGTTTAATAGGTATCTCCAAGATGTACCTGATCAAGAAAAAATGGACATGTTCATTGATAATCTTATCAGTGAAATGAGTTATCGACTAAGGATCCAATGTCCTCCCTCTTTTGCCAAAATGATCAAGAATGGTCTGAAAATAGAGAATGAAATGGTAAAGAAAGGAGAACTAAAACTTTACAATAATTCATACAACAACAACAATAGCAATGACAAACCCAAGTTCTGGTCAAAGAATAGGAATGTCAGCAATGAAGGCAATGCCGATAATAGTACTACAAAACAACAACAACCAATTTTTATTCTATCAAGTCAAATCCCAAGCAATAACAATCCAGAAAATAATAAAGCCAAGTCCTTTTTCTCCAATCCTCAGAGGAAATTCACAAACATTGGAGAACCTTTAGAATTAGCTCTAAAAACTCTGCTTTCCAACAAATTGATTGTTTTACCAGAAGCAAGAAGTTATGAACCACCGGTCAAGCCCAATTGGTGGAATGACAATCATTTTTGCAATTATCATTGGAATAAAGGACATCTAACAAATTATTGTCAGAGATTGAAACACCTTATCCAAGATGTAATCAATAATGGAACCATCATAGTGGATAGTCATAAGACAAATGAATCACACTTGGCTTTCAAAACTCCACTTCCGAATTATGACAAAGGTGAATCATCCCAATTAAAAGATGACAAAGGAAAAGCCAAAGTGAATTACACTTATACATATGATGATGTGGTAAATGTGATCATTGTTAAAGATAATTCATCTTTAGAACCAATCAATGTTATCATGAGAAGCAAAGCAAAAGTTACCTTTCTAGGTATAACAAAAGACCCAACATCCACTTCACAACAATACAATTTAGTAGAGAAATTACAAAGAATACCTGCTCAAATATCAATTCTAGAACTTCTCAAGGTTTCACCTATGCATAAGGAAATTTTGGAGAAAGCTTTAGTGGCAACAACAGTTTCAAAAGACTTGGATGTAGATCAATTCCAAAACATGGTAGGACACCTTGTAGCTCCTCATTACTTATCATTTTCTGAAAATGATGACACATCCTTACAACATCCTCACAATGCTCCCTTACATGTTGAAGTCTCCATTAATAAAACTCGTGTCAAATGTGTACTCATAGATGAAGGAGATGGCTTAAACATTTGTGCATTAAGTTTGATAAAAGCTTTGTGATATTCAGAAAATGTAGTAGACTTGAAAAAGAAAATAACCATCAAGGCTTATGATGAAGCAAAATGTTCCTCTAAAGGAATTGTTGTACTACCAATAAGAGTAGGACTTATGGAAAGGGATACATTGTGTCAAGTTTTAGATTTGAACCTCTCTTACAACATTCTTCTAGGACGACCCTGGATTCACAAGATGCAAGCAGTTCCTTCTACATATCATCAATGTGTGAAATTTCCTCATGAAGGAAAAGAGATCACTATAATTGCACATTCTAGTCAATATTGCAATAATTTGAAGCCAACACAAGATACAAGAGTTCCACACAACAAAGAATCAATATATCCTACCAAATAAATTCAAACAACATTATGGGAAACTTTTGAAGAAAAGCTCTAGTTAAATGATGAAGGAATGGGAAAGTATTCTTTGAATAATTTTCCACTTTCCCCTAAGTCATATGGAAAGCCTACAGATATTCAATCAAAGACATTAGAAAAATCAAAACATATGTTTAAAGGAACATTTGTTAGTGTTGGAACTCTTCAAGAGGAAAATGAAGACAAAGACATTCTTGGTTGGTTGTACAAGGATGAAGATAAAACTATAGCAACAGTAGCAGAAGTCAATATTCCCATAAAACAATATGGCAAAGGATATGAAATCATGCAAAAAATGGGAATTAAAGGAAAATGACCAATTGGTAAGCAACATCAAGGTATTTCAGAACCTATTTGTTCGCACTCACAATCCATAGAAGATAAATCCAAGCTGGGATATCTAAAATCCAATCAAAGGCAACATAATCATCAACAACACAAATGGAAGAAGAAATCAGTTTCTAAAGAAGAAAATTGGCAAGAAAAGCTACATCAAGAGGTCGAAATAGTAACCAATAAACAAAAGAAGCAAGAAGAACATGAAAAGAAAGAAGAGGAGATTACCATCAAAGGTGAAGAAAAATCTTGTCAACAAGTTCTGAAAATACAAAAAAGTGCAAAATCTAAACAAGATATTCCAGAAGCAGTAAAAATAGAGATGGTAGAAATCCGAGAACTTTTTGCACCATACAACATTCTAGTATGGTAGAGTGGAGTAATCTTAGATCAGGATTCAAAGACAGATTCCAATGAGTATGAATGGGGTCTAGATGTCTTATATGCTTCATCAAGTAAGGAACATAATGAAGACCAAGCAACTATCACAAAAGAAGACTTGTCTATTGCAAAACAAAAGATGGAGTTAGAAAGAAGGCAAGAGAAACTCAGAATTCAGAGAAAAGAGGTGTATGCAAAAAGGAAAGGAAATGACAAAGACAAAGAAATAATGCCACAAGAAGCACAAACAAAGATAGATCAAGCATCTAGAAATACAAGATTTTCATCAAAAGAGAAACAAGATGTATCCCAATATGGCAGAACCATAGAAGAATTAAGAGATAGTCAAGTTGGATTGACTATTAGTCCAGAAGAAGTTGAGTTTGAAAGGAGACAAAATCTAGCAAAAGAATCCTATTTATCATTACACAAGTATGTTAACTCCAAAATGAAAATGAGGTTAATCAAGAAGGAATTTGCAGTATTAAATATGTGTGTGTTGATATAATCCATTCATTTAAGGGACAAACGTCAGTTGAAGAACCACTTGATTGTGAACTACAAAATGCTAATATTGATTTGTTAACACTAATTCAGAAATGCTTGAGAAAGACAATTCTCAAAAATATTTAATCTATGATAGTACCTATTCTATGCCAAATTATGATCATTATGTCATGAACATTGAAACACCTAATGATGACAATGGTTATGATTTACCCCTTCTTCATCCTGAACTAATTGATTGGGATAATTTAGACAACCCTGAACTGAATGTCTTTTCCAATGATCATGACTTATCTGTGTACCTTAACGTTGTTGAACCCATCCATCCTAAGATATCTTCCATTTCAAAATCAAGTGATGTTTCTTGTAGTCAGGAGAATGCCAAACTTTCCAGCCGCAAAAGCGAAATAAAACAAGGAAAGAGACCTATTGTTGAAAACCATTTCATGGTAACATTAGATCAATCAAAAGAGAAAACAAAGGATGTATCTGATGGTGAAAACCTCCTTGAGGTGCCAGAAGATGGAAAGTTAGACATTCTTCCTGCATATTTTCAAGAGAGATCTGCTATCCTGATAGAACCAATAGAAGCAGTAAACATTGGTACATCAAAGGATCCTAAAATACTTCATTTTGTTGCCTCATTGTTAGAAAAAGAGAGGAAAGAATACATGAAATTCTTTACGCAAAGAAAAATAAATTTTTCTTGGTCTTATGTAGATATGCTAGGACTTAATCTAGATCTTATCATGCATCATCTTAATGTGGATTTAAAAGCAAAACCTGTTAAGCAGAAGCTAAGAAAGATGCATCCACACATTGCTCTTCTTATAAAAACCGAGCTAAAGAAACTATTAGAAGTGGGTTTCATAAGCCCAGTTACTTATCTAGAATGGGTTTCAAGTATTGTACCAGTGTCAATGCCAGATAAAAGCATAAGAGTCTGTACAGATTTCAGAGATCTGAATAAAGCATGTCCAAAAGATGATTTCCTGCTACCAAACATTGATATCATAGTGGACTTATCAGCAAGAGATGAGATGTTTTTATTAATGGATGGCTTCTCAGGATATAATCAAATAAGAATCACACCTGAAGATCAAGAGAAGACAACTTTCACCTATGCATGGGGAACATATTGCTGAAATGTTATGCCATTTAGGCTTAAGAATACAGGAGCGACTTGTCAAAGGGCTATGACAATAGTTTTCCATGATATGATGCATAAATTTATGGAAGATTATGTCGATGACATACTTGCAAAATCTCATACAAGACAAGAACATTTGAACATTTTAAGCAAGATTTTTGACAGGTTGGAAAGATATCAATTGAGATTAAATCCAAAGAAATGTGCACTTGGGGTAACCTTTGGAAAGCTCCTTGGGTACATCATATCAGCTCGTGGCATTGAAGTAGATCCTGGAAAATTCAAAGCTATCATGGAGATGGAGTTGTTAGGATTCCCAAAGATGCTAAGAGGGGGGGGGTGAATCAGTATCTAACTGGTATATCAAATTACTTGATTTAAAACATGAAAAGCATATTAAAACTGAGTACTGGTAAACCATAAATAATGTAGTAAATAAGAACAATAACAACAACATGAGAAGCACACCATAACACAGTATTTTAACGAGGAAACCCAGTGTGGGAAAAACCTCAATGGGATTTGTGACCCACAATATTCACTTACTGGCCAATAAGGGAATATTACTCTTACAATAGGGGCCTGCACATGCAGGAAGGCCAAGTGCCTAGAGCTCACTGCTCAATTACAAAAGAAGTCACAGTGACTTTCAAAAATAGACATACTAATCCAATGTCTTGTACTGCTTCAGATTAGCTTCTGCTATGCTAGATTCAGTACTGGTTTAAGATTTGCTACAACATAACCCTTTAACCAACAATTCGCATATTAGGTCTGCTATTACTTTTCCATACTTCACATCCTATCTCATCTACAAAAATGATCTATAGTGATCTCATACATATATGAGTCATATTACAATCTACCATGTCATCTTACAAAAGATTTTACAATTAATTACAAAATACATTAATACAAAATTATTGTCGGCCAGGATGTCGGTATTCTTCCTTTTCATTGTCGGTGTTTTGTGTGCTGGTGTAGAGTCTGTCAGTGACGGTATTTGTGTCTGCCTGCCGATATCACATGAGTATTAGGTTGCCATAAATGACAATACCTTCAATCACCTACAATTTCTCATTCGAGTGTGCATTTTCCAACAATCTCCCTCTTTTGCATTGATGGCAACACTCATGAGAAAAATTCAAGAATGCATCTGAAAACTAAAGTCCAAAAAAAATCTTTGCCAAAAAACTGTGTTATAAAAAATGTATGCCGAAAAATGTATGTTCCCCCTAAGCAGAGAATCTCTACTTCCTTCTGACCATTTTTCTCATCACACTACTCCCCCTTTGACCTTAATGACAAAGGTTGTCATTCGCTATCAGTGGAGTCCTGCCTGGATTCTTGTAACCGGTAGGTTACAATCTAAAAGATATCTGTCAAAATCAAATTTATACCATTACTGAATGTTTTGCTGTCTTTTATTGCCTCTTGCATTCTCTGCACTGTACCGGTGAGTATGTGCATTTTCTCTTCCACTATCTTCAGTCTGGGAACCAAAGTCTCAAATATTTCTTTTCTCAAAGAAATGAGGTATTCTAGCCTTGGACCAAGTTTGCATTTCAAGTCCTTTGCTTTATCCTTTATTCTCTGTTTGTCATTCTCTAACTTCTTGATTTTCTCTTCTAGCTTTGCAATCTTCTTTTCTATCTCCAAAAATGAATCCGATGATCCTATCATATTGTCAGCAATATTGTTAATCTTATCTTGTGCTTTGTTGATTTCCTTGTCAAGGTCTTTTGTTAAGACATTTGTCTTACAAGTGTCCCTATATAGTTTCTTCAAGTCAAAAATTATTTCTCCAAGTTCCGGTAATAGGGTATCCATTTTCTCCTTGTTCTTCTTCACAATTTCCTCAAAGAATTTATCTTTTTCTTTAATCATTCTTTCTTTAAATGTATCCTCATTTATTTGATCAACAGTCAATATGTTGTCGGTGATGAACTTAGACAATGTGTCTAGTTGACCTAAAGAATCCTTATTATCAACAATGCACTTTGGTGCTATCAAATTAAGAATTGGAATTGTATCATCAATAGCCTTATAGGCTTGTGTATTATATTCTATGATCTTCTTTATTGAATCCAACAAGACCTTTGTTACATTTGTAAGTCTGAATTCTGCCATAGAAGTACCAGATGATTGTCCAACTGCCTTCACAATAGCCTTGCTACTAGTTGTGGTAATTACCTTGCTTGATTCGACCTCTGGTAGGTCAGTCTGTGTTTGCATTTCAATAAGTAGGGGTTTGGGCTTTTTAGTTTGGGTCAGTGGCACTGTCTCTATTTGAACCTATGATTCAACCTGTACCTATTCTAGTTTCTCTATCTGTGTCTTAGAAGGTTTCTCTAATCTTTCAATTTCCGGTTTCACATATGGTTTTTTAGTTGTTTCTATCGGTTTCTCAGTGGTATCCTCAACCGATTGCTCTACCTCTATAGGTTTTTCTATGCTTATATTAACCTCAACAGTCAGTGACTCAGCAGTCACATCTTCCTCCTTATCTTCAGTGGTTTCTCTATCAACCACAACATTTACTTCCTAGGTGTCTACATTCACAATATACAAAATTTCAGACTCAGGATTTGTATCCTCTAGTGGAGTCTCTATACTCTCTATGGTCGGTTGACTATCAGTAGTATCTATCGGTGGAGTATCTAAAGGAGGTGGGAGTACATTATTAGTTATTTTAAGGCTTGGAGGTCCACCTACCTTACCTTTCCCCTTATCTCTATCTTTTTGATATACTTTAATAGTCTTTGGTCTGAGTAATTCTTCTTGTTTTTCTTTTTCCACAAAGAATATATCCCATGCATCTATCGTTTCCTTAGAGACTTCCTTTACTCTACCCACCATCAGTGCTACATGTCGGTGAGTAGTGGAGAATACTGTCTAGTTCGCTTCATTGATTAGTTTATCTATTTCATCAGTTGAGTTGAATGGATGTACTGCAAGTATTTTTTCAATCTTAATTTTCTTGTCCAGCTCAATGATGGCTAACCTTCTAGCTTCAAGTCTCCTATACAGATCATTTGGAATTTCATCAACAACTTCCATCAAAAATTTCTTATAGATATCTAAGTGTAATATTACACTGTTCTCTATGCTTTCCTTATCATCAGCTGATAGTGTATTGTATATTTTGTTGATGCTCTTCAACTTACCATCCTCTATAATTTCACTAAGAAGTTTGTCTATTGGGGAAATATCATGTTTTACCTTCTTCTTCTTAGGAGTCATTTTCTTTGCTAGAGGCCTTACTACCTGTTGTTTTTGTTTGGTTCTTTTGGGTGTAGGAGAGGGTACCGGTGTGGGTTTTCTTTTCCTTTCTACCCTTTTAAATACTACCAGTATATCACTCTCAAAAGAAGTTCTAACTGGTGAAAGATGAGTTTCTAGTTGAGGTGCTTCCAACTCACTTTCACTTATACCAGTTTGTCTCAAAACATCTTCCTTGATTACTTTAGCCTATCGGGTTCCTTTTCTTATGGTTGCTTCAACTTTCTTAACCCTTTTCCTTGATTGAATTCCACTTTCTATTATTTCAGCATTTCCAAAAACCTCCTTAGTAGGTTCCTTGGGTTCTTCAAGGAGGGCTTTTGCATTAGTTTCAATGATATTGTCATCTATTTCATAGCCCATTTCAGTTACCCAGATAGTTCTAGGGATAACTGACTCCATCTAGATTTCATCTTTCTTGATCACAAAACAAATTTCCTTCTGATATTTATCCATAATAGCTTGTGTCAATCTTACTCTAGTTTTCATTCGAGCCTTCAATGCTTGAAAATGTTCATTTAGGTTTTTCTCTTGGTTTTCTCCCATATTGTTCAATAGATCCAATAGTTGTTTTCCTACTGGAATGTCAAAACCAAAATCTCTTGGACCAATATTGGGTACTTGTTTTGTTATGTACAACATCAGACAAACAACCAAATTTCCAATCTGAATATTCCTTTCTTATCTCTTTTAATCTTTCCCAGATTGTCTATCAACTCACCTTTGAGCCATTCACATACATCTATCCTTGCATTGTCATTAACCATATCATAGGCACTTTTGATACATAGGCTAGAAACTGAGTTCAGCCTATTTACATGTGTATCCTTATAACCTAATATCATATTGATAAATCTGATATTTATGTCTTTTACATCGTTTACCCTTAAAGACCTTTTATCAAATGTTGCATCGGTTAGGTTTATCACTGTGTCATTTGAGACCACCTTTGTTTTGTCAGGTCTGTTACTAGTGGAAGGTAACCCTGTTACAACTTTTACCACTTCTTTTGTGATTTTATGAATTGAATCCAACCAGAAAAATTTACCATGTACTCTGCTTAACAAAATCCTTATGATAGATTGGGAAAATTTGGGATACTAAGGGTTTTAGTAAAACCTAGGGTTTCCACTATTTTATGTTTTAGCTTGACATTTCTAGACTCATCACAAATCATAGTCTTATATATATTCTTGATCTCATCATCACATAATTCCTCAATATGATAATGTATATACATCCTAGGGTCTTTAGCATATACAACTCCCTTAGGAATTTGAGAAAATGCACCTATGCTATCATCTTTCTTTGCAATTTTGGGAACCAGTTGGAATATGCATCTAGGGCGCTTAAGAACATCAACAATAGTAGGGTTTGTAATAAATTTAGGAGTGGATGAAGATGCCATAGTTATAAATACCTCAATCTGCCTTAAGGATGAATGCTTTGATGGATTGCTTCACTTCTTCGCTTAGAATGCCTTCGCTCGGGAATTTTTGCACTCTCGAAGATTTGAATGCTTGGTGAATGAAAAAGGAGCCAAAACATTTGCTTTATAATGTTATTTTCTCCAACTACCACATTTAATGCTTGTCAGTTAAGTCACAACTTAACTCATCTATCGGTATAGAAGTAATTTCAACTTCTCACCATCAACCGAGGGAATAATACCATGTTTTTCATTTTGTTGCTAAACCCCTAGAAGATTTTCCTTTAGTTAGATGAAGAGTCTCCTACCGGTGGAGTGTTACTTTGTTTTGTCAGTGGAGTGTTACTCTATCCTGTCGGTGGAGGGGTATTCCCTTCAACATTCTGATCTGACTTTCTGATCCATTGTTTTGAGAATTCTTGCTTTACCTCTTCAACCTTTTCTTTACCTTTCAAACTAGGACCTTTGGTATTTGTCGGTGATGCCTTACTTCTACAAAATTTTGCAATATGTCCAATCTTGATACATGCATAACAAGTCACATTGTTCTCTGAATAGCTTTCCCATATCCTATGCCAGTATGTGTTCTGCATTGATTAGATAAGTGTCCAAATCTTCCACAAATATAACATCTTACATTCATTCTACAATTTTCAGAGTTATGACCAACTTTGTTGCATTTAGAACATTGACCAGTGGGTGTATTAGTGTTATGATGATTTCTAGATCTACACTGATTTTCTCTATGACCATACTTGTTACAGTTAAAGCATTTCCCATTGAATTTGTAAGTATTAGGTTGTCTTACCAGTTTTCTATGATCATGATTATTTGTAGTACCGGAGCTTTCACGAACTTCAAAGCCAAGGCCATTTGTACCACCATTAGGTTTCTAATTCTTCAACATGTCACCAAGTTCTTATGAACTTTTCTTGAATTTCTCCTTGTGTTTATTTGCAACAGTTAGTTCATTCTCCAAGATTAATTTTTGTCTTATGAGTTCAGTTTTGTCATTTTGTGTATGCATCAGATTTGTCTTCAACATATCATTTTCATGACCGAGTCTTGTGTTTTCATTTCCAACATCATTTAGTCTTCTAACCAAGTCTTCTTCATTCTTCTTTCTATCTTCAATTTCTTTACAGAATCTCATAGTCATATCCTGCATCTCATTCTTCATTATATTGATTTCTTGTCTTAGCTTGTTTACCAAATCATTAAGAGTTTCCTTTTTATTTTCCTCATTCTACATCTTTTCACAAAGTTCTCTCCTCTTGTTCCTTGCAATAGTAAAATTCTCTTAAATGATATCCTGAGCAGCCTTCAGATCATCCTCAAGTTTGATATTCTTCACTTTTTCTATATCATAGTCTGTAAGAGTTGTTTCCCATTGCTTTCTTAAGTTTTCCATCTCTACCGGTGATAAGAGCTTCCTCAAGCTGTTACGCTTTTGAAAATAGAGGACCAAGCTCTGATACCAATTATTAGGATTCCCAAAGATACTGAGAGGGGGGGTGAATCAATATGTAACCGATATATCAAATCACTTGATTTAAAACATGAAAAGCTTATTAAAGCTGAGTACTGGTAAACCAGAAATAATGTAGTAAATAAGAACAATGACAACATGAGAAGCACACCATAACACAACATTTTAACTAGGAAACCCAGTGTGGGAAAAACCTCGGTGGGATTTGTGACCCACAATATTCACTTATTGGCCAATAAGGGAATATTACTCTTACAATAGGGGCCTGCACATGCAGGAAGGCCAAGTGCCTAGAGCTCACTACTCAATTACAAAAAGAAGTCACACTGACTTACAAAAATGGATTATACTAATCCAATGTCTTGTACTACTTCAAATTAGCATCTGCTATGCTAGATTCAATACCGATTTAAGCTTTGCTACAACATAACCCTTTAACCAACAATTCACATATTATGTCTGCTATTACTTTTCCATACTTTGCATCCTATCTTATCTACAAGAATGATCTACAATGATCTCATACATATATGAGTCATATTACAATCCACCATGTTGGCTTACAAAAGATTTTACAATTAATTACAAAATACATTAATACAAAATTGTTGTCAGCCAGGATGCTAGTATTCTTCCTTTTCATTGTCGGTGTTCTGTGTGCTGGTGTTGGTATCTGTGTCTTCCTATCAGTATCACATGATTGCGAGGTTTCCATCAATGACAATACCTTCAATCACCTACAATTTCTCATTGGAGTGTGCATTTGCCAACAAGAGTCACCTAAGAACATAAGTCAATTGCAATCTTTACAAAGAAGATTGCAATCAATCAGGAGATTTGTTTCTCAGTTGGCTGATAGATGCCTTCCATTTACCCATCTTCTACATAAAAATATTCCATTCAAATGGGATCCAAAATGTGAAGAAGCTTTTTTGCAAATAAAAGAATATCTTATGAGTCCTCTAGTACTGATATCACCAACCAAAGGGAAACTATTGTTACTCTATGTCTTAGAAACAAGTGTATCATTAGGTGCTCTCCTAGCTCAACATGATGATGAAGGAAAAGAAAGAGAAGTTTATTATATAAGTAGAACACTTGTTGGCTATGAATTAAATTATTCCTCAATTGAAAAGACATGTCTAGCAGTTGTGTTTGCAACTCAGAAGCTGCGACATTATATGTTGATTCATTATGTGAAACTAATAGCAAAGATAGATCCTCTCAAATATTTGTTGAGTAAGTCAACATTGACAGGAGACTAGCCAAATGGGTTATGATATTGAGTGATTTGACATAGAATATGTTGATCAGAAAGCTATCAAGGGACAAGTCTCATTGATCAATTGGCTGATGCACCTTTACAAAATGGCATGCCTTTGCACATTGGATTTCCTGATGCAGATATCTTGATAGTAAGTACAAAATTTTGGGAATTGTACTTTGATGATTCTTATACACATTATGGATCAGGCACAAGAATCATTTTCATCACACCTCGAGGACACACAATTCCGAAATTGTATAGACTGTGATTTTCATGCACCAATAATACTACAGAGTATGAAGCATTGGCTATAGGGCTTAAAATGTCCATTGAATGGAATGCCAAATAACTACATGTTTATGGTGATTCACAACTTATCATCAACCAAATAAATGATGAATATCAAACAAAGGATGATAAGCTTATTCCATACAAACAGCTGGTAGAGAAATTTAAAGAACACTTTAAAGAAATAACATTCACCCAGGTTCCAAGAAATGAGAATAAAGCAGCATATGCAATGGCTACAATAGCATCTCTCTTGCAAAATAAGGAGAATCAACAATGTTATGAATTTCTTGTGGAAGATATCTTAACCCCTACCATTCAATTCTAGCATACCTATCGAATTTGCCATATATCAGGAACTAGTCAATCCTTATATGATCAAACTTGTCAGTATTTAAAAGATCATATCCTTCCTCTTGACTTATCTCATAATCAGAGAATAAATTCTATCCGTTGGTCCTCTCGCTATACTATTATTGCTGATATCCTATATAGGCATGGTATAGATGGTACTTTGTTGAGATGTCTTGAAAAAGATGAATCTAAGAGAGTTCTTAATGACATTCATGTAGGTATTTGTGGCACACACTCAAGTGGTTTAAAAATGGCTAAGAAACTTCTTTGTATGGGTTACTTTTGGCCTACTATAGAAAGAGATTCATTCACATATGCTAGAAAATGTAAACAATGTCAAATCCATGGAAATCTCATTCATGCACTAGCATAAGAGTTATATCCTATGATAGGATCATGTCCATTTTCACAATGGGGCCTTGATTTGGTAGGAAAGATCAATCCCTCATCTCCTAATGGACATAATTTTATTCTGATTGCTACTGAATATTTTACTAAGTAGATTGAAGCAATGCCTTTAACAATAGTGACAGAAAAACACATATCATTATTCATTTTGAACTATATAATCTGTCGCTATGGAGTTCCTATGACAATTATCACTGATAATGGAAGACCATTCAAAAATCAAGATGTGAAAGAGCTATGTGAATAGTTTCATATCCAACATAGGTTCTCCACTCCATATTATCCACAAGGTAATGGTCAAGTTGAGGCATAAAAAAAAACTATCTTGAAAATCTTGAAGAAAACAGTCAATGAAGTTGGAAAGGACTAGCACATTCAGCTAAATCCTACTTTTTGGGCATACCAAACTAGCGTTCACACTCCAACAGGGGCAAATCCATATTGTTTGGTCTATGGATCAGAAGCCATATTACCTATAGAAGTAGAGATACCTTCTCTACGTGTATCCTTGCAAGGTCTTATACCAGAAGAAGAACAACAAGTCTCTCGACTCCAAGAAGTAGAACTGAATTAGGAACATCACTAAAATGCAATAGAACATTTGAAAATATACCAACAAAGAATGGCAAGAAGCTATAACCATAGAGTCAAGCCACATATTCTCCAGATTGGAGATATAGTTCTAAGGGAGAATCCAAGAAATCAACAAGATCGGGAAAAGAAGGGAAAATTTGAACCAAATTGGCTAGGACCTTTTGTCATAGTAGCAACATATGGATTAGGAGCATACAAGTTATCTACCCCTGAAGGTGATTGGTTTGATGAACCTATCAATTCGATCCATCTCAAGAAATTCTATGCTTGAGATATAAAATCCCTAAAAAGCATATAAAAATCAAAATATGAAAAAATGCAATAAATTTAGATGGTGAAAACCTAGTAAACGAGTGCTATCTAAGAAGTAAGTTCCTCCATCTATGAGATCACTTTGCACACCTATCTACTCCATCCTACTGCATCTATCACTTCCATCTATCTTAGCTTATCCATTCCATCCTTCGCATCCATTTCTCTGAACCATCAATAGAAATTTGCAACTTACCAATAGTTATCAATCTTTGACATACTTGTTGTAGTCACTATCTCAGATTTTATCAAAATCAATCATATCTGCATTTCTATTCCGCCATGGTTTGGATCTTTGATCAATTTATATATTCATAATAAATTTTTGTTTCCACTAGGGGAAAAATCCTAATTCCTTTTGCTAAGGTGATCTTTTGAATATTTGAAAATCCCAAAACATTCAAAAAACTTAGAAAAACCAAAAACACCTAGTATTTTGAAATAGATAATGAGCAACAAAGTAATAGAAATCAAGGCTTTTCATAAACAACTGAATCATGAAACTCAGAAAATGAAGAATCGAATAGCAAGTAATAAAGGATTATCAAAGATCATTCATCAAGATGATTATATTAGTTAATGACCATAAGAACATGTGAATGATATGCAAGATTCAGTGTTTAGATCTTGATTTTATGGATAATCATGTACTCTATGTGACCCAAGGATGTCCAAGACTAGAGAAGCTATGATGGGGCATAATTATTTTCTTTGATTGCTGTCTGTGGTTTATCTCTTACTATGATCTGGACTTGTCTCAGGATATGATTGGCAAAATATCAAGGAGGACGTTCCAAGGCATGCATGAAAGGGGATAATCCTTGTCTGTTCTGCAAGCAATACTCAGGTCAACTTGATCCATTATATTAAGTTGCTTGTATTAACTTGCTATATCGAAATCCATGTAAGGAATACTTAGGTCATCTTGAATCATTATGTCAAGTTGCTTGTATTTTCTTACAACATTTTAAATCTTGATGATGAAATCAAATCACTATTACAAAGATAGCATATGAATAGTGGTAGTACAATTTTTAGTTAGCTCATTATTTGTCTACATTATGAGAATTCATTTGTCAGTTGCATTATAAGCATATCACTTCATTAACAAATCAACGGTCATAAATAAAGATTGAGTATACTTGGACAAACAAAAATAATTTGCATTTGATCATTATAGGTGCATTCATCTTTAGAATCATTATCCACTTTTTTTATTTTAATCATTGCATTAATTTGCATTCAATTAAGTGCATTTCATTAATCATGTAGTGTGTCATCATTAGTATTTTGCATTATCATTAAAAGTTCATTAAAGATCATTTAGTTACATCTTTGCACTTAGATTCATAAACATTACATATAAAAATAAAAAACATTTCATATAGATCATTTGTATCATCATAAGCATTAAAGCAATCATACATTTGCATTTCCATATAGATCATTGCATTTGCATCATTTACATATCAATTAAGTTAGTAATCATTTTCATTAGCATCCAAGAATCATCAAAATTGAAAATCAACAAAAGCATTTATCATTGCATCATCCATATAAAGCATCATCATCAAATAAAGAAACATGCATAAATATCATCATCCATCTAATCACCATATCCATATAATCCATGCATATAGATCATCATAAAATAGAGAAATATGCATAATAAAGATCATCATCATATAGAATCAATGTCTGCATATAGATCATCATAAAACAATAAAAGTCCAAGTATACAATGATATCAAATAAACAATACAAATGCTCCAAATCAAGTCATGGCTGTCCTATACCACTACCACCTAAATCTATCCATCACTATGGCTATGGGTGAGAAGATCCTCTAGATGCATGTCTCCCATGATCACCACTCCTCTGAGGAGGTCCCATGACCCCACCACTGCTAGTATCCATCAACATAGTGGTATGATAACTACCCGCTCTCTGGATCTCTAAAACTGCCTCCTCATATCAACGTCATCAGTGGGAAGTCTCCTTCCTAGCCCGAACTAGTTCTCTAATAATGTTAGCTGAGAGAGTACCTGATCCAACCTACTGAATATGATCAAAAAGGCCCTGAGTATCATGTTGTCTCCTAATAGCTCTATCCCTCTCAGTCATAAGAGTCTGCACCTTTGCTCGAAGCTGATCAATCTATGCTTTCAGAATATCAATGGTCTCCTACTCTTGTACATCATTCTCTGGTGCATCTTGCTCTGGCATATCATGCACTGGTGCATCCTACTCTAGCAAATTCTACTATGGTGCATGAATCCCAATCCCCTCCTCACCACCAACCTATCCAACTACTAGAATCTCTGTTTGAGTAACTCTTTGAACCCGTCGTCTAATGAGGGGAGCATGATCTTCAAGATCCTCATCATCTCCACCATGCACTGCAATAACCCTAGGATCTGGCTAAATCTATCCAAAATCAATACCTCTCCTACAACCCCCATCCAGTCCAGTCACCCTGCCTCCTCCTGTTAATGTCAACCCTCTCAGTGATCTTATTTCTATCCTGCCATGCTCCCTCCCAATCCATCTAACATCCCTCCCACCCATAGGACATGGTCTCCCAACCCTTCCAATCGGTTCAAATGGTCCTCCATGGACTCTCAGTCGACCTCCCCTCCATCCAAGTCTCCTACCACCACCACCACCATCCCCACCCTCATCTCCACCTCCCCCAGCCTCTTGAGTAGCTTTGAACTCTCATCTCCATCTACGTCTCCTAAAAACTAGATCATCTGAATCATCATCCTTATCTCCTGAGTTGGGAGGAGGATCTACTAGATCAGTAATATGAGAAAATGGATGAGCTAATATATACTGAGCATACTCTACAGTAACCCCAGGATCAAGAATGTGCAATCTCATATCATAAGCCACTCTCAAAGTAGCAAGAAACTCCACGTGAGCAATCTCAAAAGATAAAGAAGGTCCCCAAACTCACCTATCTTTGTATCGTCAAGCATATATCGTCACACCAATAGGCATAGGCTGAATCATCCCAAACTGTCACAGAATGCAACTAATCAACTATCGCTCAACAATGTAAGGCGTCTGACCAATGAGATATCTACTCTACATGATAAATGGTAAGGTCCATGCATCATCCATCCATGGCTCACAATCAACATATGGTCTCCAAGTAATGCTATCCAATGAATCAAGCACCCAATGTCAATACTCCATCTTACCAAGCTTATGCTCAGTAAGGATACCTGCATATATATATATATGGTTGTCTCTCTCCATGAACTTTGTGATGGATAGGCCGAGTAATAGCAATGTTCTTCCAACACTAGATTTGCAATAAAGTGCATCATGTAGACAAACTTGCACTCTCATTATACACCACCTGATGAAGATCATGATATAAATGTATGATCATACAAACACCCCAAGCATATCAATTACGATGCTGCTTCATACTCAAGAGAATCTCACCCCATTCAATAGAAAAACCTCACGATCGCCTATCAAGACAAATAAATCCTCCAATCAAACCAGCAAGAATCACAGGAGGAGTCTCGTAATACATCACCATATCCTCCCATCAAATCTCTCCTCTACCAATGCTAACATCAGCAAACACGGCTCTACAAACCTCTATCCCAACACGATATTGAAAATCATACTGCACTAACTCACTAGTCACTGGGATGTGCAAAATCCTATAGACATCCTCGAGCGTCACACTAATCTCACCTGTGGGCAAGTGGAAAGTGTTATGCTCAGTGTGCCATCTCTCGGCTAATACCATCAACAATCCTCTATTATGCATAATCTTAGGCATATACAACAAATGGCGTAAACCACAAGCATCTATATGTCTAACCTCTTCCTATGTAAGCTCTGGCACTAAATGAAGCACTGCCAATAATTTCTCACGACATTGGAGAACATCAATTTTCTCCTATTTATCAAGAGAAATTGATCAATCATCAAATCATCAACTATCTATCAAATCAAACTGAAGCAACCTACGCTATCGATCTATCAAATCAAATTGAAGAAAATTAAGCTATCAAATCATTTTAAAACCTATCAATCATGGTTTTCTACCAATCATCGAGTTCAATCAAAACTTTGCTAAGCTCTTGCATTAGAAACTAAATCGGTTTCTTAGCGCCAATCAATCAATCAATCTATCTATCTATCTATCTATCTATCAATCAATCAATCAAGCAATCAATCAATCAATCAAGCAATCAAGCAATCAAACAAATTGACCAATCAATCAATCAATCAAATCAATCATGCAATCATTCAATCAGGTCCCTATTCGTCATCAATGCACGTTAAACACGTTAAATCTAATCATCAAAGTGATTTTTAGCTTTTGCACTTATCAAAAACATCAATTTTGAGCATTTGTGCTATCCTATTGAGCAAAAGTGCTAAACTACAATAAATGCATTAAATCTACATGCAAATGTGCTAAACTCAAGCATATGCACAAATTTTTTGTGCAAATGCGCTAAACCTATGAACATATGCACAAAACAAAGCAAAAGCGCTAATTTGAGCTGCAAAAGCGTTAACAAACAAAACATTATCCCATGCATATGCGCTAACATACTTCACATATGTGCTAACAAAAAACATCATTTGTGCTAATCTATGCAAATGTGCTAATACTAATTGTGTATGTGCTAAAACAAAATGCAAAAGTGCTAATTTAAAATAAAAAATCGTAAAAAATTCAAAAAATTCAAAAATGTGCCTAAAAACATGAAAATTTGCACGACAAGTTAAAAACAAAGCTCGGGATAAGATACATACTGGATACCCATATTCAGGAGGTCTCTAATATCGCCGA
This sequence comes from Cryptomeria japonica, assembly GCF_030272615.1. NCBI lineage: Eukaryota > Viridiplantae > Streptophyta > Pinopsida > Cupressales > Cupressaceae > Cryptomeria > Cryptomeria japonica. Next base: position 491,910,142 of record NC_081408.1, read on the forward strand.
ACATGCTCAAATCGATGGTTCTCCGCAGGAATTACCATAAAAGCCACCTCACCAAGAATATTTTCTTCACAAGCTGACAAGGATAACAATGAAATAAAAATTAACCTTGGTTAATTTAATATTTACTCTTTGGAAGTGTAACTAATGCTATTCATTGGGGAAATTTAATTTATTTTTTACAAATTAATTTAATTGACGAAACCTTTTATCAATTATCATGAGATCAATCATTCAAACCAGAGTTCTCAACAATTTCACGATCAATCTCCTGAGGGGGCACACAATCAAGATTTTTATCTCTATCAAGCGCATTATCGAGACTTGATTTAATCTTTGAAACAATGTTGTTTCGACATCATTTCAAAGAGGGGAAAAATGTATACACATAAAAATGGCTATGAGCAATTAAATAAATATTTTATATTTATTTAATAATTATTCTTCTATTAAATAGTTAATTTGAAAAGATTAATTTATTTAATTCATTTTTCGTGTCTTTCTATTAATTAGTTCATCTATCCTATTCTTCTAATTAATTAAATATATAATATTTAATTATCCTTTTAATCAAGTTAATTAAATATATAATATTTAATTATCTCTTTTGAGCAATTAAATATCTAATATTTAATAGTTATTCTCCTATCCTATAGTCTCAAATATTAAATAATTTCTTAAATTATTTAATCTCCCTTTTCCAACTCACCTTCCATCTCCACTTCATCTTCCCTTTGCCAACTCACCAATCATGTGGCTAAAGAAATTAATATTTATTAAATATTAATTCATCATTTATTTCCAACCTCCAAACTTAATGAAAATTGTGTACGTACACATATTTCATAACCATTTACTATATTCTCTCTAACACCCCCTACATCTTAGGAAGGACTTGAGTCCACTTGTCCTATCATGCCTAAATTTCCTCCAACCATCCCTAGATTCTCTTAGTCAGCAACCCAGTCAAGGTGAGATGAGTGACACTTGTCTTCTCCTTCCCCCTTTCTCTCAACCTTCACCTTTTCTCACAACCATCCAAATCTATAGATCTAATCATGACCATTGATCTGAGCTACATCATCTAATCCTCTTAAGGTCGATAAAATCAAGAGCTTTAGTTGAGAGAGAGTTAGTCTTAAAATTAATTTTTGCATCCATGAGTTTTAATCTTGAAGTAAATAGTAATAGCATAATCATATAGTAATTAGCATTTTAGCATAATCATTTTAGCATAATCATGTAGTATTTGCATATCATAGTATTAGTTAACTACAATTTATCAATCCATTGTTCATATGCCATCCTGGAAGCCATCAATGCATTGTCTGAGAGCACACCATCTGCAACTAGGAATAGTGTTGTTAGGACACAATGGGACATAAGCCATGAAGGTAATATTAGTATTTTATTTCATATGTACTTCATGTAGTTTCATTGGTTGAATTTGGATTTCTTGTAGCATTTCCATTTGTATTTTGTGAAACTAACTTATTGTAGGCAACATTCTAAGGATGAAATTCAAGTCGACACAGAAGGCATTCTGAAAATAGAAGATGTGTTGATCAAGAAAGGGGAGATTTCACTCTATAAGGAAACATCACATGTATCTAGCTCCAAGAATAAATATTGGAAGTATGAAAAAGACAACAACAAAAATTTCATCAACGATGGAGTAGCAGATAATATCAAACCAAAGCAAAAACAAGCAGCATTCAACTTGACTACTAGGACACAAGTGCTTAAGGCTACTGAGAATGCAACAGAACACACCTCGAGCAAATAGAGCAACTTTATTAAAAACAAACCTTGGGCTCCAAAACCAAAATGTGAGTTCATTCCTTTAGGAGAGCCATATGAATCAACATTGAAAATATTATTGCCCAACAATTTACTCACTTTACTGAACAACTCAAAACCATACGATCCAGAGGTCAAACCAAAATGGTGGAGAGAAAACAAATATTATGAATACAACATGAACAAAGGACATGCTACCAACAACTGTATGAAGTTAAAACATGAAATCCAAGATTTAACTGATGGTGGTAAAATAATTATTGGAAATCACACAATGAACTCAGATCACAAAGTGTTCAAATACCTCTTGCCTGTAATGCCCCACCAGGAACCCTAAAGGAAAACAACACAACCAGGCAACTAAAGGGTAAAATAAATTTTTTTAAAAGATTAAGTGCATTAATTATAACCATTTCACATCTAATAACATAGCGGAAGACTAGCACATGATTTCCTAAGGGTTACCAATGAAGATTAATTGTAGATTATATTAACACCATGGTTAATCCAATTGTCCATATAATTAGATAAAGTAAATGCTTAAGTTCAAAACTACACATGCATCTAAATTCCATAATGAAAGAAATCAAGTATTCTATTGCATTCAATATATCCACAAATCATTTATACATAAGGTCCAAGCAACTGAATTAACATACATTCCACTGACATAATATTACAATAATAATACCACGGATTACAAAGCTACAATATCAAGGTTACATAAAAGTCTGATACAATGACCACAAGGTCTTAATTGAACAATGATCATGAATATGAGCTGGTACATGAACCATGAACCAAGAAACACCAGCAAAGCCTTTCCTCGCCTGAAGATACAATCTAGAACATCCGATGAGAAGTGGCACTAACACCCAACCATGTGATTCTGAAATGGAACCACCCTACCATGCTAGGAGATAGTAGAAAACCCTCAAGCAAGCAAAGTAAAATAAGTACAAAAGAACTACAAGACTTCGCAAACATCCATGTGACTCAACTCACAAAACACTAGTGACTCTAAGGAGAGAGTCTCATCACATAGCTTGATGGTTACCATGGTAGGCCTCCTAGGTCCCGACTCTCTATCTTGGTAACCTCTCCTGGCTTCTGGATCCAACTAAGTCTCATGCGGACCCTACCAATCCTTTTGTGAAGACAAGGTGGTAAGTTTTCCATTCCAGGCCTTCTCATAGCATTATGAGCCCTGTACAAGTACTACACCTATGCACGAGGTACATTATCTTAACTAATATTTATTCTACCCACCCCCTAATCAATTATTAGGTTATCACTTTTTAATTGACTTTCAACGGGTTATCCTGTCATCCACTTTGGGCATGACCCTTGCTTGAAATCCACTCTCTCATAGGACACTAATAGGAAAGGTCTCTCTCTACGAGAACTCTATCGAGAAACAGACAACCATAACTTATCCTGACAAACCACAGGTGAAGGATTCACAATCACTAACCCAAGATTGACCATTTGGATGAAACACACAATGGCTCACATCAATAAGGTTATACAACAACACCTGGACAAGGAGATATAACAACATATGACATAATGACAACACAACCAAAATTGCAATGAAATTAAGCTTGACTAAGAACACCATTTACACAAGATCCTATAACAGGCAATCTTTTTTTTTAAACCAGCCAAAAGCATAAATAACTTGCAATTAAAGAATTTCTAGATAATAAGAATTTACAACTATTTTAATACAAAGAAATCAATCTTGTCATTTGTCCAATAAAGTTAAATAAATTCATATATGAATTAATCTCCCAATATGTTTACAAGTAGAAATATGGAATCTTAAATTATACTTTTCTCAAAATAACTAAATTCTAAATTAATTATATATATATATAAACAAAAATCTTTAACTACCAATTTCTCACATTTATAATTCACAAAGAACTCATATTAATCCAAAGCAGAAAAAAATTACTTTAAATTAAGATAAGTTAAAAATATATATATATAAAAACACAATCTTATTATTATTTTTTTTAAATAAAAAAAAATATAAAAACAAAAATAAAACTTAATTTAACCCTAAACTATCACTACCCTATGGTAGCGTTGCTACCATATGACAACAAATGCTACCAATGGTAGCGCTGCTACCGCAAGGAGAAGCCGCTACCCTTGGGTAGCGCTGCTACCATAGGTAGTAGCCGCTACCTTTAGGTAGTCGCTACGTGGGTAGAGGCAATGCCTCCCCAAATTTTTAAATTTTTTTTATAACTTTTAAATATAAAAATAAATTTCCAATTCAATAAAATCCACTTCAATAGAATTTTATTTTATTTATCATTTAAAAAAAAAAAATTAGATAACCCAATAAATTTAATTAACAATTCAATTTATTTCTAAAGTAATTAAATAATTTCACAAAGATACGATTATTTAAAAGACTATCAGAACAAATCAAACATGAGAGAATATTTTCTCTGGTAAATACCATTTCTCTCAAATCTTGCAATTTCCATGCATCATAAAAATCTTGACAAATTTTCCATAATAATTTTCCTAATTTTCTCAAAATTCAATTCTTCCCATAAACTATAAATTAACATCAAGCATGGATTTTAAATCAAAACTTGAATTAACCAAAGAGGGTTTTGGATTTGACAATAATTTACACACACATCATTCAGAGAAAAAATGGAAGAAATAGAAATATTTTCTTAAAAACAAACAAACAAAAGAAGCCACCCAACCTGGTATAGCTTTCCTGGAAGAAATCTGTAGAAGAGCCCTAATGTTTCTCAACAAGCTTCCAATAAATTTCTTCACCTAAATTCCTGACCTGTTTCCTCTGTATCCTAAAATAATGACCTATTCCTCTTTTTAAACTAAAATTCTAGGTTGAATATCTTTTTCTCCAAAAACCTAAATTTAGAATAAAAGCAATTTTATTTTCTTTTCTAATATTCTAATCAAGGATAAGTTAACATGCAGTAATTAAAAATCATTATTCTTTCTTTTCTTTTCTCATGCAACTCTAATTAATTTTCTAAATAAAGAAATTAAAGTAATGCTATAATTTTAATGAATTCTTTTATTTATTTATTTATTTATTCTTTTATTCTTTTAAATATTTAAAATTCTAGGAAACAATAAATGCAACTAATCTAGTTTATTTTTCCACTAAAATTTAAATAAAATATATTTCTAATATTATGTAGCTTTCAACTTAATTTAATTTCTTTTAATTAATTAAATTTATAATCTCAATGCATACATAATTCAACTATGAGATAACTCCATAAACTTAATTAATTAATCAAATCCACTAAAACACACAAACTGAACAAATATCAAGCAAACACTCATAAAAAGATCAAACAACAAAATACGAAGGCCGAACTAACTGACTGGACGACCAGCTGACGACACTCACACGAGTGTAACTGAGTAAAATAGGGTCAACTACTATCTCTTCCACTACCATCAGAAAATATAAGGCATGCTCAGACCTGTGAAGCTAGGTGGAGACAATACCCTGTACCGACCAGTACTTGTACCTACAATATCCTGCATCACTGATCCACGCATACATATATACAATATAGAAAAAATGACATACACACTGATGAAGGAGAATCACAACATTCCCTGTCTCACCAAAATGAGTGAAGGAAAATCATCCCCTTGCATCCAATACACTCACAGACACACAACATATAATTCCACATTGCATAGATAAAGTAAAATGTTAGTACATAGCAATAATCCATAAAATGCCATAAATCATAAGTACTGAATTAATGCAATAAATTACTCATCTCATATCCAAATAAAGCATGAAATAATGTCATAAAAATTTGAATAACACATCATGGTAATGTATCCACTGAAAGTAAACAATAATAAAATATGAGTCTAATAAGTTCAAACGAGTACGGGCACTACATTCTCCCCCCCCAAAACTGGGCTTACTCCTGGAAGCCTAAAACAAATAAGAATTCAACTCTCTCATCTTCGCTGCATCCTCCCAAGTCATTGAGGTCTCATCATTTGGGTCCCATAGGACCCTTACCTAGTTGATGGTGCGACCCCTGAGGATCAGCTTGGTAGTCATCCACCGATGTAAACACTCTATGGGATCTCCCTGCATCTCCCATTGTAGGCTCTGATGTTGCTAGCCTCTGACTACCTATATTGTGGAAACATTGAGGGCATTACACAACTTTGTGACCAAACTGCCCATAAGAGAAGCAAGCTCCTCTACCTGGTCCTCTATTACCTGTTGGCTCACTAGACTGCTAGAAACTTCCTTGGCTAGGGGTGTTAGATTCACTCTATGAGGACTACCCTGAAGGGCCTTGAAATTATTTCATTTTTTATGGTTGTTGTTGTTGCTGCTGTCCACCCTTAGTGAGTACCTTAGGAGTCCTAAATGGTGCAACTGACTAGGACTGATTTCCCTGAGCTCTATTCCCACTGGAAGGTGCACTCCCTATCTACACACCTGGATGACCACCAAGTGCACAACTAAGGTTCAGCTCAACTAATCTGGCTTTTACCATGACTATCTCCACTAAAGGTGGCTCAAACACCCTCACTCCTCGACTAATGTGGTCATTCAAACCTCTCAAGAAGTGTTGAACAAGCATAGCCTCATCATTACCAATCCTGACATATTGTTTGAGCTCATAGAACCTGTGCTCATACTAGTATACTGTCATCCCATACTGACGCAAGGCGTAGAACTCATCTGCTCGAGTTTGCCTCCATTGGGGTGAGAGAAATCGTGCCCTGAATCTCTCCAGAAATAGTTCCCATGTAACGGTGTTAATGCACACACTGATCTTCTCCTCCTCTAGTTTCCACCAGATTGAAGCAAAATTTTCAAGACACATGATAGCACATCTCACCTTGGTGTTGCTACTGTATGGAAACATAGCAAAACACTGATCCAAACCAATGAGCCAGGTCTCTGCCTCAAGACTAGTACCCATAACATTAAAGTAAGGAGGATTGGACCTCATCAAGTCCTTTATGTGACCCAAAGAAGGTGGATCTCGGTCAACTAGAATCTCCCTCCTCCTAGGTGATCTCTCCCTCTCTCTCTCCTCCAGAACCTGCTGATGCGGCTCCTCAACCTGAGCATGAATAGGTTGCTCAAACTCAGGCCCGTGGCCTAACCTAGACATAACCTCCTGAAACATATATCTTAGCTCTTCCCTTTCGGGAACCTTCTCTCCTGCATGCTGAGGATCTTGATAAACTAATTGTTCTGGCTCAACACTCACATGAGTGGGTGGTGGTGAAGGACTATGACAGTCAAAACCATGGCCCCATCCTCCACCTCTGCCTCTATTGCAACCACCCATACGGCCACCTCCCCTAGCTTTCCTAGCCATGACCTAGCACTATATAGAGAAAACGGTTTAGACCTACAAAAAGGATAAAACAAGGGAAACACATACATTAAGACCTAAGCAAAAAGGTCAATTGAATAGGCTCACTAGAAACCCAAATTACCTAGTGTTGAAACTTGGGCTCTGATACCAAATGTAATGCCCTGCCAGGAACCCTAAAGGAAAACAACACAACTAGGCAACTAAAGGGTGAATTTTTTTTTTAAAGATGAAGTGCATTAATTATAACCATTGCACATGTAATAACATAGTGGAAGACTAACACATGATTTCCTAAGGGTTACCAACAAAGATTAATTGTAGATTATGTTAACACCATGGTTAATCAAATTGTCTGTATAATTAGATAAAGTAAATGCTTAAGTTCAAAACTACACATACATCTAAATTCCATAATGAAAGAAATCAAGTATTCTATTGCATTCAATCTATCCACAAATCATTTATACATAAGGTCCAAGCAACTGAATTAACATACATTCCACTGACATAATATTACAATAATAATACCACGGATTACAAAGTTACAATATCAAGGTTACATAAAAGTCTAATAGAATGACCACAAGGTTTCAATTGAACAATGATCACAAATATGAGCTGGTACATGAACCACGAACCAAGAAACGCCAGCGAAGCCTTTCCTTGCCTGAAGATACAATCCAGAACATTTGATGGGAAGTGGCACTACCACCCATGTGATCCCGAAATGGAACCACCCCACCGTGCTAGGAGATAGTAGAAAACCCTCAAGCAAGCAAAGTAAAATAAGTACAAAAGAACTACAAGACTCCGCAAACATCCATGTGACTCAACTCACAAAACACTAGTGACTCTAAGGAGAGAGTGTCATCGCATAGCTTGATGGTTACTATGGTAGGCCTCCTAGGTCCCGACTCTTTATCGTGGTAACCTCTCCCAGTTTCTGGCTCCAACTAAGTCTCATGCAGACCGTACTAATCCTTTTGTGAAGACAAGGTAGTAAGTTTGCCATTCCAAGCCTTCTCGTAGCATTATGAGCCCTATACAAGAACTACACCTATGCATGAGGTACATTATCTTAATTAATATTTATTCTACCCACCCCCTAATCAATTATTAGGTCATCACTTTTTAATTGACTTTCAATGGGTTATCTTGTCATCCACTTCGGGCACGGCCCCCGCTCGAAAGCCACTCTCTATCATAGGACACTGACAGGAAAGGTCTCTCTCTATGAGAACTCTATGGTGCAACAAACAACCATAACTTATCCTGACAAACCACAGGTGAAGGATACACAATCACTAACCTAAGATTGACCATTTGGACAAAACACACAATGGCTCACATCAATAAGGTTATACAACAGCACTTGGCCAAGGAGATATAACAACATATGACATAATGACAACATAGCCAAAATTGCGATGAAATTAAGCTTGATTGAGAACACCATTTACACAAGATCCTATTACAGGCAATCTTGTTTTGTAAACTAGCCAAAAGCATAAATAACTTGCAATTAAAGAATTTCCAGATAATAAGAATTTACAATTATTTTAATACAAAGAAATCAATCTTATCATTTGTCCAATAAAGTTAAATAAATTCATATATGAATTAAACTCCTAATGTGTTTACAAATGTAAATATGGAATCTTAAATTATAAGCTTTTCCCGAAATAACTAAATTCTAAATTAATTATATATATAAACAAAAATCTTTATCTACCAATTTCTCACATTTATAATTTACAAAGAACTCATATTAATCTAAAGCATAAAGAAATTACTCTAAATTAAGACACGTTAAAACAAAAACAACTATATATATATTTATATCTATTTATATACATACATATATATAATAACACAATCTTATTATTTTTTTTGAAAACTAAAAAAAGTAATTAAAAAAATATAAAAACAAAAATAAAACTTAATTTAACCCTAAACTATCACTACCCTATGGTAGCGTTGTTGCCATATAATAGAAAACGCTACCAATGGTAGCGCTCCTACCATACGGTAGCAGCCGCTACCCTTGGGTAGCGCTACTGCCGTAGGTAGCAGCCACTACCTTTGGGTAGCGCTACTGCCTTATGGCAGCAGCCGCTACCTTTAGGTAGCTGCTACATGGGTAGAGGCAATGCCTCCCCAAATTTTAATATTTATTTTATAATTTTTAAATATAAAAATAAATTTCCAATTCAATAAAATCCACTTTGACAGAATTTTATTTTATTTATCATTTTTAAAAAAAATAGATAACCCAATAAATTTAATTAATAATTAAATTTATTTCTAAAGTAATTAAATAATTTCACAGAGATGCCATCATTTAAAAGACTATCAGAACAAATCAAACAAGAGAGAATAATAGCTCTGGTAAATACCATTTCTCTCAAATCTTGCAATTTTCATGCGTCATAAAAATCTTGACAAATTTTCCATAATAATTATCCTAATTTTCTCAAAATTAAATTCTTCCCATAAACTAGAAATTAACATCAGGCATGAATTTTAAATCAAAACTTGAATTAACCAAAGAGGGTTTTGGATTTGACAATAATTTACACACATATCATTTAGAGAAAAAATGGAAGAAATAGAAATATTTTCTTAAAAACAAACAAACAAAAGAAGCCACCCAACCTGGTATAGCTTTCCTAGAAGAAATCTATAGAAGAGCCTATTGTTCACCAAAAGTGATAACCCAAGAACACTTGCAAATCTTTCTATGAAATGGCCAATTTTAGTCTACAAAACACATCAGGGCTTGGACAACATAACATAGGACCCTAATTGATCCTCTTGCACTTTAGGTTTTGCTAGACCTAGGGGGGGACACCCTTTTGATGCACTAAATACAACAATTACAGACACATAATTGCATCAACACTAAGCAGATAGATCATTTCACAAGCTCAACAGGTTAGGAAACATTACAGATTGGCTAGATCTGTACAAACAATAGGATGAAATAGATCTTGGAAAGAATGGAACACACCCCTAAACATAAAGGGAAATAGATTTATCTTTTTAAATGTATATCTGAAACCATCCCCAAACCTGCAAGACCAGTGCCTTGTTCATTGGGCAACAGGGTCACACACAAAACTACAAATATGAATCATAGATGCAAGTTTGTTTTCCTTAAACAAGATATTCATGCACCAATACCTTATATTAATTCACTATTTGACTCATTCACAAATTTATCAGATCTGGAAACACATTTCATCATTTATGACTGACTACAGAGTTTAGAACCTTCCTTGAAGGATACCCATAAACAATCACATGATTTCCTTGAAATTGACAAATCTTATCCTCCTTGAGGATTCAATTCATGATAATGAAATACATACCTAGAGACAATACTGTGAGGAATTTACTCATGCCTAACACAAGCAAGACCTGCAACTAAAATCACATTTACAACAATGCACTGCAATCCTCTGTACCCTGAAACAAACCAAAAGCATTTACAAATTTGGGTCATTACATTCAGAAAGTGGAAGCCATCAAATCTAGAGCATTTTCCAAATTTCTAGAACCCTTACAACTGAGATGAATGGGGAATAGGAAGAAGAGGGAAAAAAGAAAGTTTCAATATCATGCTGCCAAGTGTCCCTCCTTCTAACTGAATTTCACTCCCAACCAAACTACTTCCATAATATGTGTTCTTCACCAAAATTAACTCCATAATCAGATTCCTCATTCGGAGAGCTTTCCGAAAACATATAACACTTCATACTTTGGCCAAAAATTGAGCCCTGGGCAAATTAATTCCCATTTGTGCTCCATCATTTAAATTTTTGAATTTTCGACATAGTTGAAACTATATCATTAACTGATTTTAAATTTGATTTTTGTCTCTGATCATGCTTTGACGCTTTGCCACATGGCAGCCTCCAGTTGGTCGATGGGGTCCACTGGATGCCACCTGGGATGACACCTCATCACTGCCACATCATCCGCTTTGTCACTGCCACTTGGCCACCACGTGTACACCACCTTAGTGCCATGTCATTGCCACCTAGGCACCACCTCTATGCCACCTCACCGGGCCCGCCTGCTGGACATCTGACTGTACCCGCCATCTGTCTGTCCACCTGGCTTTTGCCATTTCACAGGCTCTAACTTTCGTGCATCTTTCCTTCGCGAAACCATGTAGGCTGTCGATCTCCATTCATGCCGCATGAGGTCCACCTTATCGCCACTCAGTCACCTCCTCGATCACCTTGGGATCCATGCTCACACATGGGCCCACCTTGGGCGCCCATAGACACCGTCCATCAAAAGCCTTTATGGCTTAGGCATATTACTACTGTGCATTCTTTCTTATAAATATCAAAAAAGACCTCCGCCCAGCCAATGTGGGATAATGCATTTGCCGAGGAATGCACTTCTGAAGCTTTCTCTACAACTTTAATGGCTGCCATTCTTCTATCTAGGAGGATACCCTTGAAAATAGCACCAAACCCATCTTCTCATATCTTATTCTCGGAATGAAAATCACTTGTGGTATTACTTATCTCTTCTAGACTGAAATGATTGGAAATTGCTTTCATATTTGTCAATTCTTTACTCAGATGAGCATCCTTCAATTCATTATTGACTCCTTTTCTTTTTTAACAAGGATGAATGACCAACACAATGTCAAGCCTAAAGAAATTAAAACCCCGAGAACTATGCCAATAATCATAGGAATTCTGTTACTTTTATCAACAATAAATTCAGGAGTAATTACGATCGCTGATACCCGAGGCTTCTTCAATGTTGAAAATTTTCAACTTCCTAGTTCTAATGTCGATCTCTTTTGTTGCATTTGAAGTTTCATTGAAGATAAGCTTCATTTCCTTCTTCAAAAAGATTGAATTCAAATGAATTCCCATGAGTTGAGGTTTCCTGAGCTGTTGTAGCTGCTACCAGAGGCTTCACGTGAGGAGCTTGCTGGGAAAGTTGTAGAGGTTGGACCTCCACCTGCCAAATCAGCAATGCATAACATCCTCTGCAGTCTCTGGAAAACACCACATGACCATTTGCTTAATGGTTTTTGGCTGGCATCTATTTTCTTTGCAAACTCTAAACACCATGCTGCATTGGAGAGATTGGGGGAGGCATGTGAGGGAGGAGCCACCGCTGGAGAACTTCATACACCACGCTACGTTTACAACAATGTTACACTTGCCAAATACCACGTGAGAGGAGAATTGCCAATAGTTTTAATTTGCTGAAGGTTTCAATGCCTTGAAGTTGCTGGCAAATGGCATTTGTTTGAAAATTTTAAAAGCTTTTTCATTGTAGGGAAGCTGCTGGCAAAGAAGAATGCTGGCAAAGGACATGGAGCTGCATTTTACTTCTAATTACATTTGTTTGAAAAACTCTGCAGTGTTTCCTCAACATGGGATTTGCCATTTGTTGAAGTTGAAAACCCATTCAACTTCTTTCTGTTGCTCATGTGGGGGAGCCTTAGCATTTGCATACATTTTAAAATTTCAGAAGCCTTCTTCAAAGACAATGCCACCTGCCATTGCTTGGGTTTTAATGGCTTGAGGAAATTCTTCCATGAGATTTTGTTGCTGAAGCTCCTCTGCTTTGAATTTGAGACACATGTATGACAATATTTGTTCCTTGAGTTCTGATGGAAGATCATTCCTAAATCCAACATTTGATGTTGCACATATTCCTTTTTTTAAAATGCCCCTCCAAATATAATGATTAATTTGCTTTGAATTTCATTGTCCTCTTTCACCAAAGCGCTGGGGATGTTAGCAAAGTTTGTTGGAGGTTTAAAATTGTTGTTACATTGGCTGTGGATCATAGCAACACACCCAACAATGCATTTTTTTGATAATTTCTCCGATTTCCATACACCCACGTGAGCTACAGCAAAGAGGGAAAATGCTGGAGTTTTCATTTGGTTTGCATATTGCATAAAACTCATCTCCCAACCACCACGTTTTAGCAGGGAAGGAAAATATGGTATTGATTTTGCATTATCCTCCAGTGGGAAACATATTAGAATACAACTCCAACCACGGATGTCAACATTACTCTAGAGGTGCTCATAAGGCCAAGTCGCCAATGAAATAACACTGCACAGGCAAGAGCCAGGTCGGGCCCCAAAGTGGGTCTGAGTAAAACAAATTTTGTTTTCATTCAACTGACCTTAGAAATGCTTCAGGAACCTTAAAATTACCTCTGGAATCAATCGGCATCATTTTTGGATCATTAATCCACATTTTACAACCTTCAGGCAATTACGCCACATTTTCGCATTTAATCGCGAAGACACAATTTTCAAACCTGTCAAAACACCTTTTTGGAGCTCACCATCTGACAAGCGTGTACTCTGATATACAAGTATGAAATCTACCAAACGGTTTCTCGAAATGAGTCCCGAGAGAAGAGATATTAATTGGCAAAAATGCCCAACTGGCTTTGTCGACACTGCGGACCTGATGAAGTCAATGTCCTGGCAACACATGATGCCTTTCTCAAAAATACCAAACGACCTCCATAGGCCCTCAAATTTGAAACACAGGTACCTTTAAGTACATATTAAAACTTAGAATTCTTAGTTTGATCACCAAACTGACAGGATGCAAATGGTGTGCTCACAAAAATGGCTACATTAACTGATATATCACTGAAAGTGCAGAAGACTGAAAATGACAGCTAAATGAATCCTTTTGAAAACCGATCAAACGAATTGATAAAGGCTTGAAATTTTAAATGTAGCTCATCATTTATACTAGAATTAACCCAGAACAAACGTTCTGACATGATGCTTACTGAGGCAACTTTTACACTTGTGCAAAACAGGGCTCTGACGAGCTGTCGAAACAAGGACTTGCCAAAACACACAAACTGCAAACGGATTTGGCTTTGAAAAATGAGCAAATGGATTCATCAACACTTGAAATTTTGCAAACTGACTTACATTTATGCATAGAATTGAATCCACTTTAAATTTATCCATGAAAAATCAATAGGGCAAAAGATATAATCGCTCAAAGTAGGCTACTCAATAAAATCTGCATTTGTGCCTAAAATGCACTTCCAGCTCACCCCTCAAACTGGGTACCTCATAAACTTATACAAATTGAATTATAAAAGTTGCACATCATTGAATAGGCCAAATGAAAGGTGTGGGACATGAATCCTGAGCCTTACCCTCTGAAAATCAACTAGCTCCATTTTGCCCTCTCGCAAACTAGGCCATTCAAACTGAGTCATTTAGGTACTTTTCTGACATGGAGATGCAAAATTTGAATTGGGCCTTTGAACTTGACTCAATTTTAATTAGTCCCAACAGAGCCCTAATCTTTTTCAACAACCTTCCAATAAATTTCTTCACTTAAATTCTTGACCTGTTTCCTCTGTATCCTAAAATAATGACCTATTCCTCTTTTTAAACTAAAATTCTAGGTTGAATATCTTTTTCCCCAAAAACCTAAATTTAGAATAAAAGCAATTTTATTTTATTTTCTAATATTCTAATCAAGGATAAGTTAACATGTAGTAATTAAAAATCATTATTCTTTTTTTATTTTCTCATGCAACTCTAATTAATTTTCTAAATAAAGAAATTAAAGCAATGCTATAATTTTAATGAATTCTTTTATTTATTTATTTATTCTTTTATTCTTTTAAATATTTAAAATTCTAGGAAATAATAAATGCAACTAATCTAATTTATTTTTCCACTAAAATTTAAATAAAATATATTTCCAATATTATGCAGCTTGCAACTTCTTTTAATTAATTAAATTGATAATCTCAATGCATACATAATTCAACTATGAGATAACTCCATAAACTTAATTAATTAATCAAATCCACTAAAACACACAAACTGAACAAATATCAAGCAAACACTCATAAAAAGATCAAACAACAAAATACGAAGGTTGAACTAACTGATTGGACGACCAACTGACGACACTCACATGAGTGTAACTGAGTAAAATAGGGTCAACTACTATCTCCTCCACTTCCATCAGAAAATATAAGGCACGCTTAGACCTATGAAGCCAGGTGGAGACAATACCCCATACCTACCCGGTACTTGTACCTACAATATCTTGCATCATCGAACCACACATGCATATATACAATATAGAAAACACGACGTACACATCGATGAAGGAGAATCACAATGTTCCCTGTCTCACCAAAATGAGTGAAGGAAAATTGTCCCCTTGCATCCAATACACTCGCAGACACAACATATAATTCCACATTGCATAGATAAAGTAAAATGTTAGTACATGTAATAATCCACAAAATGCCATAAATCATAAGTACTGAATTAATGCAATAAATTACTCATCTCATATCCAGATAAAGCATAAAATAATGTCATAAAAATTTGAATAACACATCATGGTAATGTATCCACTGAAAGTAAACAATAATAAAATATGAGTCTAATAAGTTCAAACTAGTAGGGGTACTACATTCTCCCCCCCAAAACTAGGTTTACTCCTGGAAGCCTAAAACAAACAAGAATACAACTCTCTCATCTTTGCTACATCCTCCCAAGTCGTTGAGGTCTCATCATTTGGATCCCATAGGACCCTTACCTGGTCGATGGTGCGACCCCTGAGGATCAGCATGGCGGTCATCCACCATTGTAAACACTCTATGGGATCTCCTTGCATCTCCCACTATAGGCTCTGATGCTACTGGCCTCTGAATACTTGTATTGTGGAAACGTTGAGGGCACTACATGGATTTGTGACTAAACTGCCCACAAGAGAAGCAAGCTCCTCTACCTGGTCCTCTATTACCTGTTGGGCCACTAGACTGCTGGAAACTTCCTTTGCTATGCATGTGAGATTCAGTCTGTGAGGACTGCCTTGAATGGCCCTGAAATTGTTTCATTTTTGATGGTTTTTCTGCTGCTACTGTCCACCCTTAGCGGGTTCCTGAGGAGTCCTAAATGGTGTAGCTGACTCAGACTGATTTCCCTGAGCTCTATTCCCACTGGAAGGTGCACTCCCTATTTGCACCCTTATTTGCACACCTAGCTAACCACCAAGTGCATGGCTAAGGTTCATCTCAACTAATCTGGCTTTCGCCATGACTATCTCCACTAAAGGTGGCTCAAACACCCTCACTCCTCCACTAATGTAGTCATTCAAACCTCTCAAGAAGTGTTGAACAAGCATAGCCTCATCATTACCAATCCCGACATACTATTTGAGCTCATAGAACTTGTGCTCATACTAGTCTTCTATCATCCCATATTGACGCAAGGCATAGAACTCATCTACTCGAGTCTTCCTCCATTGGGGTGAGAGAAATCGTGCCCTGAATCTCTCCAGAAATAGTTTCCATGTAACAGTGTTAAAGCACACACTGATCTTCTCCTCCTCTACTCTCCACCAGATCAAAGCAAAATTTTTGAGATGCATGATAGCACATCTCACCTTGGTGTTGCTACTATATGGAAACATAGCAAAACACAGGTCCAAACTGATGAGTCGGGTCTCTGCCTCAAGCCCAATACCCATACCATCAAAGTAAGGAGGATTGGACCTCATCAAGTCCTTTATGTGACCCAAAGAAGGTGGATCTTGGTCAGTTGGAATCTCCCTCCTCCTAGGTGATCTCTCCCTCTCTCTCCCCTCTAGAACTTGCTGATGCAGCTCCTCAGCCTGAGCATGAATAGGTTGCTCAAACTCAGGCCTGTGGCCTAACCTACCAGAACCTCCTGAAACATTTGTCTTAGCTCTTCCCTTTCAGGAACCTGCTCTCGTTCATGCTGAGGATCCTGATGAACTGACTATTCTACCTCAACACTCACATGAGTGGATGGTGGTGAAGGACTATGACGGTTAGAACCATGGCCCCATCCTCCACCTTTGCCTCTATTGCGACAACCTGTACAACCACCTCCCCTAGTTTTCCTAGCCATGACCTAGCACTATATAGAGAAAATGGTTCAGACCTACAACAAGGATAAAACAAGGGAAACACAAACATTAAGACCTAAGCAAAAAGGTCCAGTGAAAAGGTTCACTACAAACCCAGAGTACCCAATGTTGAAACTTGGGCTCTGATACATAATGTAATGCCACAACTAGGCAACTAAAATGTGAATTTTTTTTTTTTTTAAAGACTAAGTGCATTAATTATAACCATTGCACGTCTAATAACACAACAGAAGACTAACACATGATTTCCTAAGGGTTACCAATGAAGATTAATTGTAGATTATATTAACACCATGGTTAATCCAATTGTCCATATAATTAGATAAAGTAAATGCTTAAGTTCAAAACTATACATACATCTAAATTCCATAATGAAAGAAATCAAGTATTCTATTGCATTCAATTTATCCACAAATCATTTATACATAAGGTCCAAGCAACTGAATTAACATACATTCCACTGATATAATATTACAATAATAATACCATGGATTACAAAGTTACAATATCAAGGTTACATAAAAGTCTGATAGAATGACCACAAGGTCTCAACTGAACAATGATCACAAATATGAGCTAGTACATGAACCACGAACCAAGAAACACCAGCGAAGCCTTTCCTTGCTTGAAGATACAATCCAGAACATCCGATGGGAAGTGGCACTACCATCGGATCATGTGATCCCGAAATGGAACCACCCCACCGTGCTAGGAGATAGTAGAAAACCCCCAAGCAAGAAAAGTAAAATAAGTACGAAAGAACTACAATACTCTGCAAACATCCATGTGACTCAACTCACAAAACACTAGTGACTCTAAGGAGAGAGTGTCATCGCATAGCTTGATGATTACCATGGTAGGCCTCCTAGGTCCTAACTCTCTATCCTGGTAACCTCTCCTGGTTTCCGACTCCAACTAATTCTCATGCCGACCCTACTAATCCTTTTGTGAAGACAAGGTAGTAAGTTCTCCATTCCAAGCCTTCTTGTAGCATTATGAGCCCTGTACAAGCACTACACCTATGCACGAGGTACATTATCTTAATTAATATTTATTCTACCCACCCCCTAATCAATTATTAGGTCATCACTTTTTAACTGACTTTCAACGAGTTATCTTGTCATCCACTTCGAGCACGGCCCCTGCTCAAAAGCCACTCTCTATTATAGGACACTGTCAGGAAAGGTCTCTCTCTACGAGAACTCTATGGTGAAACAAACAACCATAACTTATCCTGACAAACCATAGGTGAAGGATACACAATCACTAACCCAAGATTGACCATTTGGACGAAACACACAATGGCTCACATCAACAAGGTTATACAACAACACCTGGCCAAGGAGATATAACAACATATGACATAATGGCAACAAAACCAAAATTGCAATGACATTAAGCTTGACTGAGAACACCATTTACACAAGATCCTATTACAGGCAATCTTTTTTTTCAAACCAACCAAAAGTATATATAACTTGCAATTAAAGAATTTCCAGATAATAAGAATTTACAATTATTTTAATACAAAGAAATCAATCTTGTCATTTGTCCAATAAAGTTAAATAAATTCATATATGAATTAATGTCCTAATGTGTTTACAAGCATAAATATGGAATGTTAAATTATAAGCTTTTCCCAAAATAACTAAATTCTAAATTAATTATATATATATAAACAAAAATCTTTAACTACCAATTTCTCACATTTATAATTTACAAAGAACTCATATTAATCCAAAGTATAAAGAAATTACCTTAAATTAAGATAAGTTAAAACAAAAACAAATATATATATATTTAAATACATACATATATAATAACACAATCTATTTTTTTTTTTTTAAACTAAAAAAAATAATTAAAAAAAATATAAAAACAAAAATAAAACTTAATTTAATCCTAAACTATCGCTACCCTTGGGTAGCACTGTTGCCATAGGTAGCAGCCACTACCTTTGGGTAGCATTGTTGCCTTATGGTAGCAGCCGCTACCTTTAGGTAGCTGCTATGTGGGTAGAGGCAATGCCTCCTCAATTTTTTTATTTTTTGTTTATAGGTAGTTGCTATGTGGGTAGAGGCAATGCCTCCCAATTTTTATTTTATTTTTTATAAATTTTCAATTCAATAAAATCCACTTTGATAGAATTTTATTTTATTTATCATTTAAAAATAAATAAAATAGATAGCCCAATAAATTTATTTAACAATTAAATTTATTTCTAAAGTAATTAAATAATTTCACAAAGATACGATTATTCAAAAGACTATCAGAACAAATCAAACAAGAGAGAATAATTTCTCTGGTAAATACCATTTCTCTCAAATCTTGCAATTTCCATGCATCATAAAATTCTTGACAAATTTTCCATAATAATTTTTCTAATTTTCTCAAAATTAAATTCTTCCCATAAACTAGAAATTAACATTAGGCATGAATTTTAAATCAAAACCTGAATTAACCAAAGAGGGTTTTGGATTTGACAATAATTTACACACATTATTCAGAGAAAAAATGGAAGAAATAGAAATATTTTCTTAAAAACAAACAATCAATAGAAGCCACCCAATCTGGTATAGCTTTCCTAGAAGAAATCTGTAGAAGAGCCCTAATCTTTTTCAACAAGCTTCCAATAAATTTCTTCACCTAAATTCTTGACCTGTTTCCTCTGTATCCTAAAATAATGACCTATTCCTCTTTTTAAACTAAAATTCTAGGTTGAATATCTTTTTCCCCAAAAACCTAAATTTAGAATAAAAGCAATTTTCCTTTCTTTTCTAATATTCTAATCAAGGATAAGTTAACATGCAGTAATTAAAAATCATTATTCTTTCTTTTCTTTTCTCATGCAACTCTAATTAATTTTCTAAATAAAGAAATTAAAGCAATGCTATAATTTTAATGAATTCTTTTAATTATTTATTTATTCTTTTATTCTTATAAATATTTAAAATTCTAGGAAACAATAAATGCAACTAATCTAATTTATTTTTCCACTAAAATTTAAATAAAATATATTTCTAATATTATGTAGCTTGCAACTTAATTTAATAACTTCTTTTAATTAATTAAATTTATAATCTCAATGCATACATAATTCAACTATGAGATAACTCTATAAACTTAATTAATTAATCAAATCCACTAAAACACACAAACTAAACAAATATCAAGAAAACACTCATAAAAAGATCAAACAACAAAATATGAAGGCTGAACTAACTGACTGGACAACCAACTGACGACACTCAGACGAGTGTAACTGAGTAAAATAGGGTCAACTACTATCTCCTCCACTTCCATCGAAAAATATAAGGTATGCTTAGACCTGTGAAGCCAGGTGGAGACGATACCCCGTACCTACCCGATACTTGTACCTGCAATATCCTGCATCATCGAACCACACATGCATATATATAATATAGAAAACACGACATACACATTGATGAAGGAGAATTGCAATGTTCCCTGTCTCACCGAAATCAGTGAAGGAAAATCATCCCCTTGCATCCAATACACTCGCAGACACACAACATATAATTCCACATTGCATAGATAAAGTAAAATATTAGTACATAGCAATAATCCATAAAATGCCATAAATCATAAGTATTGAATTATTGCAATAAATTACTCATCTCATATCTAGATAAAGCATGAAATAATGTCATAAAAATTTGAATAACACATCATGGTAATGTATCCACTGAAAGTAAACAATAATAAAATATGAGTCTAATAAGTTCAAACGTGTAGGGGTACTACAATGCCCACCTATGAGCAAGGAGATTCCTCAAAATCTAAGGAGCTAAAATCAACTACACTTATTTTAATAACAATAATGTCATTCACATGATCGAACCAACTGGTCATAACACTTTAATGTAATCATAATCAAAGACAATCATGACAAATCAAAATTTACCAATTTCCTAACCCGAGCTCAAGGTAAAGTGACCTTCAAAGGATTTGCTTCTTCTTCTACCGATCAACCCGTCTCATCAAACAGACAAAAATCTTCAAAGCAACCAACTACCAACATGACCAAACCCTCTTCATCACAACAAATGGTCTCATCAAATTCCTCTGGATATAGCATCTTAGAGAAATTTCAACTAATAATTGCTCAGATATCCATATTAGAATTGCTGAAAACCTCTCCTTTGCATAGGGAGATTCTAGACAAAGCATTGCTTGATACCAATGTTCCAAAAGACCTGGCCCTAAACTGATTTCAATCCATAGTGGGTCACTTAACTTCACCTCATTAACTGTCTTTCTCTCAGGAGTATGATAACTCACTGGTTCATCGCATAATCAACCCCTCCACATTGAAGTAATGATTAACAAACACCGCATCAAATGTGTCTTGATAGATGGAGGTGTTGGCTTGAATATTTGGACCTTTGATTTACTCATGCAGCTGGGTTTCTTAGAAAATGTCATTGACCCGAGGAAGAAAATCACAATAAAGGATTATGATGAAAAGGAAAGAACTTCAAAAGGCTTAATCCTCTTGTTGATCAGAGTGGGACCTGTTGAGAGAGATGTTCTTTGTCAGGTGCTGGATATTCTGCTATCCTACAACATACTACTAGGTAGACCCTAGATACATGATATGCAAGTAGTACCTTCCACATACCATCAATGTTTGAAGTTCCCCTACAATGAAATGGAAGTGAGTGTCCCTGCTGATCCTAGCTATACTTGTAACACATTAAGGAAAGGAACTGATAATCTGGTGCCAAATAATAGAGAAACCTCAGAGATTCTCTTGAAAGAAATGGAACAAAAACTTTAAATCACTGGAGATGGCATGGGAGGATATCAAATAGAACCCGTTCTTACACTAACAACTCTTCCTCCATCACCTAAAGAAACAGGTAGACCATTAGAATCAATGAGACCACAAACTACACAAGCAAATATCATCTATAATGGGTGATTCATATAGTCTACAACATCACTGATGGATGAAATGGAAGAAGCAGTTGTTCTAAATTGGCTCTACATAGAAGATAATGAAAATTCAGAAGCCCAATCTTATGAACCTTCTTATGAATTGTATGGACAAATTTATAACATTCTCCTCTACATGAGATACTCAGGAGTAGGTCATCTTGGCAAGTGATAGCAAGGGATCATTGAACCTATTCACCTGAAGAAAAAGCCAGCAAATGATAGAACTAGACTAGGGTATCAAGCAGAAAGACCAGTGGTTCCAAAAAGAGAAGTTTGGAGGTCCCGTCAAACTATAGAACAATAGGATCAAGGGCACTCCAATAGATCACAGACCCAGGAGGAATATGAGATAGCCCAAGAAGAGCTTGAAATTAAAAGAGAATAAGAAAACAAGTTCACAATACACTTGCAATGACAACACCAAAAGAGGTTCCAATCAGTGAACAAGTATGGAGGGTCAAAGAGATGTTTGCACCATATGAGGTTCCAGTCCCATTCAAAGAAATTTTCCTAGAAGGAACTTCAGAAAGCCCAAGTGACTATAACTGGTATCCAGATCCATCACCAGAACCATCTAATGAATAATATGTTAAAGAATACTATGATTCTAACATGGAACAAGAAGAAGTGGTTGTTAGAAGAGACAAAACACCTCCTAATCAGCTTCCCAAAGTACAAACAATGAGAGGACCAGCAGTTGAAGTCCTAGAGGAAATGAGAGAATGGGTGGAGAGAGTTAGAGAGATGTTTTCTTCTCTAAATATTCTTGTCACATATACTGGATTGATTCCAGAGACTGACTCATTAATAGATTCAAATGAGTATGAATGGGGACCTCAATCATTATCAGATGCTTCTACAAAAGATAATCTTGAAGAGTTCACTAATACTATAGATGAAGTAGAAGCAACAATGCATAGAAGACTGCAACGAGAATTAGAAGAGGTCAGGCTAAAAAGACAATAGGCATATGAGCATGAATTAAGATAAGGACCAGCCCAATAAAATCTCTCATAGAATATATCTTCCCATGGATCCAAACAAGTCAAATATGGAAACACAGCTAAGGAATTAGAAGCGAACCAGGCAGGACCTATCGTAAATCCCAAGGAACTTGGATGGACATGCAAACAAAAACCCTCTGAGCAAGTATGTTAGCTACAAGACATTGGAGAACTGGATCCAAAAGGAACCTATAGCAATAAAGATGTTTACATTGATGTTATCCATACCTATACAAATCAAATTTTTGACCCTGAATCAACTAATGAAGACTTAGACACTTCTTCCTATGACTCTGAAAAAAACTATGTCTATGTGTTGAATATTGAGCCATTGTCTGATGAAGTTGGTAATTCCTTAACTTATAGTTCAATCTTAGGTGGTAGACGTGTCTAGTGGTAGGTCATTTAGGTTGGGTCTTCAAAACACTGATGTAGATTTTGATAACCTTGTTACTACTCTTCCTAGGCTAAATGCTCTAAATCAATGCAATCTTCTAGACTTCAACTTAGCAGTCAAAAGCAATGATGACATTACCGTTAATTTCCTTGAACCTATCCAATCTCTAATGCTTGTCCATCTTGAATTGATTGATCTTATGCTCCAAAGAAAACCCATGAACCTATCAGTCTTCTCTGATGACCGTACCCTAGCTTGTTATCTAAATGCAGTTGAACCAATGGACTCTTTCATCAGTAACCATAGCGAGAACATGACTAAAACAGACATCAAGTATCTCAGTCACAAAAGTAAAAAGAAAAATAAAAGTTCTGATGGTTAAAACCACATTGTGGCAGTGGCAGAACTAAGAAAAGTAAAAATAAAGGACTTACCTAAGGGTGAAAACCTCTCCGAGGCACCTAAGGGTGAGACATTTGATATACTAGCAAGTCACTTTCAAGAAATGTTTTTAGTATTGATTGAACCAACTCAACTGATGAATATTGGTAGTCAAGAGACACCTCATATCATCCATTTAGCTCAATCACTATTAGCAGAGGAGTTAAAAGATTTCAGCAACCTCTTTTCAGAGAAGAAGATCAACTTTGCATGGACATACTTTGATATGCCAGGCCTAGATCCTGGTCTCATCATGTATCATCTCTCTATTGCACTAGGAGTTAAACTAGTCAAGAAAAAACTTCGTAAGATGCACCCTCATGTGGCATTGCTAGTCAAGGCTGAACTTGAAAACATGCTCAAACTAGGATTCATTAGAGCTATAGATTATGCATAATGGATATCAAACATAGTACTTGTATCAAAGGCAGACAAATCTATTAGGGTTTGCATAGACTTTAGGGATCTCAACAAAGCATGTCTGAAAGATGATTTTCCATTTCCCAACATTGATATGATAGTGGACATGACTATTGGATATGAGATGTACTCATTAATGGATGGATTATCTGGTTATAATTAGATAAAGATAGCTCTTGAGGATCAAGAAAAGACAACCTTCACATGTGCATGGGGAACTTTCTGCTAGAATGTCATGCCATTTGGACTAAAGAATGTAGGAGAAACTTACGAAAGAGCAATAACCACTATCTTCCATGTTATGATGCACAAAAACATGGAAGATTATGTTGATGAAACCCTAGTCAAGACCATGAAGAGATCCACACATATCCAAGAACTGGGCCTCATATTCGATAGAATGGAAAGATTCAAGCTTAGACTAAATCCTAAAAAATGTGCATTCAGAGTGACATTAGGGAAATTTCTTGGTTACATTATTTCAAACAAAGGAATTTAGGTTGATCCTGAGAAGGTCCAAGCCATAATGCAAATGCCTCCACCCAGGAACATGAGTCAAATAAGGACACTACAAGGATTTCTACAATCAATTAGATGCTTTATATCTCAAATAGTAGACAAAGCTCAACCTTTCACAAAAGCTTTAAAGAAAGGAGTAACATACAACTGGCATGAGAAATATGAGCATCATCTTCAACAAATGAAAGAATATCTTTCCAATCTACCTATTCAAGGAAAACCATTTATTATGTGCATTTTAGCTATTGAGACATCATTGGGGGCACTCCTTGCTCAACATGATGAAAACAATAAGGTATCAGCTATATACTACATTAGTCAAACATTGGTATTATATGAGAAAAGGTATTTAATAATTGAGAAAGCTTGATTAGTAGTGGTATTTGCATCATAAAAGATAAGACACTACATGTTAGCTCACTCCATCAAGTTAGTAGCTAAGATTGTTCCACTAAAATATCTTCTCAGTTAAGATACCCTCACTGGTAGATTGGCTAAATGGGTCATGGTTTTGACAAAATTTGATATTGAGTATTTGGAAAGGAGAGCTATAAAAGGGCAGGCCATAATGGATCAACTTGTAGATTCTCATCTAGAAGATGATCAACCCTTGAACATCAAATTTCTAGATGAATCAATTTTGCATCTTACTCAAAGATCCTAGAAGATGTTCTTTGATGAATCTTTCACCCATCAGGGGTCGGGAGCTAAAATTGTTTTCATTACTCCTGAGAAATACTCCATACCAAAGGCGTACAAGTTACTCTTTCCTTGTACAAATAATATTGTTGAATATGAAGCCTTGGTAAACAAGATTAATTTAGTGCACTTGAATGGAATGTCATAGAAATGCACATATATGGTGATGCTCAGTTGGTGATCAATCAAATCAATGACCTATATCAGACCAGAGATGAAAAGTTGATGCCTTATAAAATAATGGTGGATGACTTCAAGAAATACTTTGTGTTCATCTCATTTGAGAAAATTCCAAAGTTAGCAAATAGAGCAGCAAATGTTATGGCAACATTGGCATCCATTCCACATGTACAAGAGCTAGAGTTCCGCTATGAATTTCTAGTGGAAGAGATTTTATACCCTGCATATGACTCCCCTGACTCCCAGATGATTTGTGCCATTATTGGATAAGATTCATCCCGATACAACCATATCTATTTCTATCTCCAAGACCAAGCTATCCCAGCAAATTTCATCTATAATAAAAAACATAAGCTAATTTGTAATGCCTCCCATTATGTCATCATTGCTAACGATCTGTATAGGCAAGGGTTAGATGGTGTCTTTCTTAGGTGTTTAGAATCAAAAGAGTCTCAACAAGCACTGTTTGAAGTCCATGATGGTATTTGTGGATCTCATTCAAATGGCTTAATATTAGCACGTAAATTACTAAGGGTTGGCTACTACTGGCATGATATGGAAAAGGATTCTTTAAAATATTCTAATACGTGTCAAAAATTCCAGTTGCATGGTAGTCTCATACATGCCCTGGAAAGGGAACTCATTCCCTTTCTAAAACATTGGTCATTTCAACAATGGGCTTTTGATTTGGTTGGTCAAATTTATCCATCTTCTTCAAATGGACATTAATTCATCATTACTGCTACTGAGTACTTCACAATGTGGGTCAAAGCAGTTTCACTCATCAAAGAAACTAGGAAACAAGTATCCATGTTTATTTTGAATCATATAATCTGTCGGTATGTGATTCTCTCTTCAATCATCACTAATAATGGGGGGTGGTTCAAAAATAAGGACATAACTGAGCTGTGTGACAAATTAAAGATCAAACAACACTGGTCCTCTGTATATTACCCTCAAGGTAGTGGACAAGCTGAAGCATCCAATAAAATGCTATTGAGAATATTGCATCATACAGTGAACAAATCTGGAAAGGATTGGCATCTGTAGATCAATCCTGCACTATGGACTTATTGAACAAGCATCAGAACTCCTACTGGTGCTACTCCTTTTGCTTTAGTATATGGGGTTGAAGTAGTCATTCCTAAAGAAGTGGAAATCCCATCTCTGAGAGTTTTCTTGCATAATCTAATCACTAATGAAGACCATAGAGTATCCATTTTGCAAGAACTTGAGTTGCTTGATGAACATCGTCAAGTGGCATTCAATCACTTAAGAGCTTATCAACAAAAAATGTTTAGAGGATATAACAAAAAGGTTTGACATAGAGAATTTTAGGTTGGTAACCTTGTGCTAAGAGAAAATCCAAAGAATCAACAAGATCGGGAACAAAAAGGGAAGTTTAAACTCAACTGGCTGGGTCCCTACATTGTTATGACCAACTTTGGCTCAGGTTCCTATCAACTCTCTACATCAAAAGGATAACATCTTCAAGAGCCCATCAACACCATCCATCTAAAGAAATTCTACACCTAAAGCATTTTTAAGCTCTGACTACTCTGTATAGATAAAACTCCTGAAAAAAAAGATCAAAAAAATGATTAAAAAGTCCTGAAAAAATGGTTGTTGTAGTGAAAACCTGGTAAATAGGCACTCAGTGACAAAAAATAAGATCTATGTTCAAAATGTGAAAACTTGGTAAACAGACACCTCTTGTATTCATAAGCGCTCCATATATCAACATAACTTTGGCATTCGCTGCTTTCATTTCCTGATTTGTCACTTTTCTTTTGCTTGTGCATAATCTTTAGTCACTTTCGTGACCCCCCTTGGTTCTCCTTAGAACCCTCATGGCTTGCAATCGATCAACATTATAGTCCTAGGGCACTTCAATCTTAAATCCCTTAGCAGCTCAACCAAGCCATCCTTGTGTCAGTCAAGTCTGGATCGTTCACTCTAAGTCAATCATTTGTCTCCTACCTTATATAGAGTTTTGATCACTGGCACCCTATCAACACATGCAAAATAAGAACAACTAAAAACAACAACTCAAACCACTTGAGCTATGCTGACATTTTCTTTGTATGCTATCTTTTATATTGGCTTTCTCTCAGTATTCCCTCTGAGTAACTCAAGGAAGTTTATCTTGACTAAGAGGTACAAGGACTGGGGGCATAATACCTTTCTTTGTTTTCTACATGTGGATGTGATTATGATGATTTCAAAACATCCTATAAACTAGGTGTTTGTGATAAGAGCCTTCACATTAAGGTTAAATGGCCTCAATAAGGTTGAAACTATTTCCTTGTCTATTTTAAGTGTCTATTGTGTTTGCATGCAAGAAGAATTCAGGTCATCTTGGCCTCCTTTTTCCTTGGTGCTTATATTTGACTACTATATCAAAGAGGACAAGACATTCAAGTCATCCTACCTCTTTGTACCTTAATGCTTATGTCTATTTCCTACATTTAATGCTCAATGATGATAAGAAAGTGAATCAATATCCAATGCCTAGGTCCTAGTTACATCTTCTGCATTCATGTTAATTTTCGTGCATTGCATGGTAAATCTAGCATATTAATGATGATTTTGGTCTTCTTCACCTAGAGTTTGAATTTAAATCAACCTTCTCTTCATGGCTAAGTGGTCAAAACCCTAATTTTCAACTTGCTTTTATTAGCGTGAAAACTGCACCGTTGGTTAATTTGACCATCTTGATTTCATTTTGGGATCAAAATTGAAATTTGAGATCATCTTCCTAGTCAATTTTGCACAACTATGACCACTTAGCACTTTCATCAAATGCTCATTCTTTTCTTTAATTTGCGCTCGATTTCTCATCAATCACCACTAAATCTTCAAATGGCCCTCTGAATCATTCTTTGTGCTCAAATCATTAATCGCTTAATCTTTTTATCAAATTGCTTGAAATCATTACGCAACCTATAAATCTTTCGATTTCTCTCCCGACGGGGCATACTCATGACATCATCATCATCAGTAATCACATCCTCAAAGTTGAGAATTTCTTTCAAAATCTTCATTACAAGTCAAGAAGATAATCTTTACCGAACATCAAACAAGACCCTATCGCTAGGGGTATCTCAACTTCATCACTTCATATCAAGTTGATATTTCTCGATCATCATAATCAAATCAATCTCTAGGGGCATATTAGTTTCATCGCATCAAATCAAGTTGATATTGTCTTCATTTAAATCAGTCTCTTAAGGTTAATCAACTTCATCATTTTTCATCAAGCTGATTATTCATTTAAACTCAATCAAGGGTTTAAAGAGTATCTCTGATTGCACATTCAATCTAAGAAGGTGTTCAGTTTCATCACATCAAATCAAGCTGGATAGTTTATCTTCACTCATCACATCTTGATCCATCAAGTTCAAGATCGGTTTTATCTTTGCTCACTATGTCTAGTTCAATCAAGTTCTAGATCAGTAAGATCCACTTCTTGATCCATCAAGTTCAAGTTCGATATCTTTGCTCTTCATCGATCCTAGTTCAATCAAGTTCAGGATTGGTATCGCTTTCAATCAGTCTGTTCAGTTTCATCACTTCAAAAAAAATTAAATACCTCGCTCATCATATGGTTCGTGATCAATCAAGTTTAGAACTAGTATCTCCTAGACATCATTTGTTCTTTGAATCAATGCGCTACTCGCACATCAATTCAAAGAGGGGCAAATGTAATATCCTAAAAATGGTCATCCAAAACCATGGGCCCCTAATCTTGACTAATGTGCTTGAACTAAATAAAATTCATCAAGACCTTGAATCAAATAATCAATTTAAATCA
Organism: Cryptomeria japonica; assembly: GCF_030272615.1. Lineage (NCBI taxonomy): Eukaryota > Viridiplantae > Streptophyta > Pinopsida > Cupressales > Cupressaceae > Cryptomeria > Cryptomeria japonica. The sequence continues at coordinate 491,939,712 of NC_081408.1, forward strand.
ATCATTAGAGACTGATTAGTTAATTCCTATGGTATAAAAATGCAAAATGGCAATTACAATTAATTAAATTCTCATTTAATTAATTGATCAAACTCAAAATTCAAAATAGAAAATCTTTTTTAAATCAAATATCTCATTTATTTAATTAAATATCTTTTGCATATTTAATAAATAAATAAAAATTGCCATAAATCTTCAAAAAAAGGAAACAAATCAAGAAAGAGGAATTAATTTGAAAATTAAATTGGAAATTATGAGCACAAAAATTCAAAAAAGGAAACAAATCGACTGAACTCAAGAAAAATGGAAAGAATCTGAGTTGCTAATTTGAACTCAACCTTATCTCTACAAAATGGAATTAAATTGTCCAATCAAATCATTTCACCTAGATTGTGCTTCCTTCAAATTGATCTCGACGATTCATTAAAGCTCAATCCCGACCTTTGGTCTCCCTCTTGATTTTCCTATAAATTCAGGCTCTCATTCTTCAATCAGCATCCAAAAATTTTACATTGTTATTATGCTAATATTGTGTTGTAGGTTATCGAGGATATTTTGAAGAAGCTTTGCATAGTTAATTCATCAATCAACTTAGTTTTCATTTATCTTTCATTTAATCTTTGAATCATTAGACTTCTATCTCATTAGCTTAGATTCATTTCTCTTATCTAGATTCAATTTCTTGCATATAATTGTACGTTAGGAAATAGGAAATCATCACAAGACAAGATAAAAATAATAGCTCAATCACAAATGCATTCATTGCAATGAATCTATCCTAAGACACATTCAATAGAGACATGAAAACAAAGCATACAAAACTAATGATTGTGCAAACCAGATGACGATTTGAATGCTCCTTCCATGCGGCTCCATTGTTCTTCGTTCCTCTTCAAATGGTTAGATTGTGGATCTCACCTACAAGTGCACACACATCATTGAAAGCAAGATTGACATTGATTTATTGATCAAGAGTACTAGAAGCATAAATTCGATAGCCTGATTATCAATTACCAATTAGCCTTGATTGATGAAGATCATCCAATTTATAGAAGAATTGGAGAGATGACAAGATTAGCATGATTCAATTCAAATGGAAATTGCAAATCAATTATGTCAATTATGACAAATTATGACAAATTATGCACTTTCTATGCACAATTTGTTGATTGATAATTCATGACAATTTATGACAAATTTCTATGTCAAGAATTGATTGATTGTCAATTATGACAAATTATGACAAATTTACATGTCATTTCCATGAATTTAGGAGAGAAATAGGAGGAATTTGAAATTAGGAATTAAGAAAATTAGAAAATTGAAATTGATGAAAATTAGGAATTTGAAATTAGGTAAATTAATTAATAATCTTTCATTTATTAATTAATTCACAAAGAGGAATAATTAGCCAATTAAATGAAGATTTAATTGTAATGAGAAGACTTAGGATAAATAAGTAATTTATTAATCCTAAAGGAAGAAAATGATAAGCAAGGTTAAATGACTAAATCACGAAACCCTAGAAGGTGAATTAGCAATGCGAGGATGACAATTAGGTCTTGATTGAAGATAATTAATGTCGATCATGATTTTGATTTAACAAAGGACCAATGTGATAAATGATTTGATTGATAAATGTGCCAATTGACGAGGAACAATGACAAATTGATCCAAATTGACATAATTGAGACAGACAATGATCGATAGCGAAATGATCGCAAAATGAAAAAATTGACAAGAGGACAAGGATTGATGACAAAATAGATTGCAAGATGACAAGATTGAAAATGGCCACGATCGATGACAAATCGATCGCAAAATGACAAGATCGAACATGACAACGACCGATGACAAATCGATCACAAAATGACAAGATTGAAAATGATAAAGATTGATGACAAATCGATAAGAGGACAAAACCCTAATTAGGATTGACGATGTCCAAAATGATAAGATTGATGATAAGATTAATAAGAGGACAAAACCCTAATTAGGATTGACGATGTCCAAAATGATAACAAATTAGCACGCACATTGATGTGATAGGATAAAATTGATCAAAATCATGATTGGATAGTGTTGTTGACAAGACCAAATTTGAAAGCGAGACAGAAAGAAGAATGTAGAAGAATGACTCGATGCTCGCAAATGATAAAAACCAAGTGCGTGACATAGGAGAAATGTTAATGCGACGCAAAAACCTAAAATGAGGCAATGCGCAAATGTTAAAGTATGACCTCGCAAGCGTTGACCATTTTTAGGTGTCTACAATAATATAGCTTAGCTTCATTTAGAGATTTTATCATTTAGCTTGATAATCTCATTTTGCTTAATCAATTAATCTTGCATTCAATGATTAATCTTGCATTCGCCTAGTTGCATGCATTTAAAAATCCTCTGTTTGAATATAGTCTAGTCACTAGATAGCTTAGCAATCTGAGATCAATCCACACTTGCACTTTCTAGGAGGCAATAAGCCGACTTGCAATGGATTTCATTTTGTTGTTTTTTATTAACTAACCCATGCAAATAATGGTTCCCCAAATTTCACACACACACACACACACACACACACACACACACACACACACACACATATATATATATATATTTGTGTGTGTGTATATATACATATATACATACATATATATAATATATGTATATATATGTATATACATATGTATATATGTATATATATGTATATACATATGTATATATGTATATATGTATATACATACATATATGTGTATATATACACACATATATATATATATACATATATATGTATGTATATATATATATGTGTGTATATACATACATATATACATACATATATATATATGTATATACACACACATATATATATACATATATATATATGTATATGTATATATACATATATATATATGTATATGTATATATACATATATATATATGTATATGTATATATACATATATATGTGTGTGTGTGTGTGTGTGTGTGTGTGTGTGTGTGTGTGTGTGTACACACACACACATATTTGATAAGCAATTATAAATGGACACTTTGGGTTAATAGATTAATATTAACATAAGAGAATCGTATTAATTTAAAAATAGTAAAATGGGAGGGGGGGGGGGTTAATAATGAAATAGTAAAATGACCATGTTGGTAAATAGGTACATAAGACTATTAAAATAATATTAATATAAAGAATTTATATTAATATTAATATGATGAGGTTGGAAAATTCACAATTAAGGAATACATTTAGAAATAAAGTTCTAATGGTATTATTTGAGTTATTTTAATTAACTCTAAATGAAAAATGGACTTAAATAGTTATTTCAAGGGGAATTGGATTATAATCCTTTGGAAAGTTATATTTTAAGTGAATGGAGCTATTTCAAGCACTTAGTTGTGAATTAATAAATAATTTAATTAACCAAATTAGAGTATCATTGTCAACTCTAGGGATGGTATCTTTAATTTATTTCAAAGAACTATTCCCTATTGAGTGTGATGTAGAGCAATGGCTTAAGGGGTTAAATTTACCCCACATAGTCAATGTACATTGCATGTTTCCCATTTTAATTAGAATTTAAATAAATAATTTAATCATTCACATTGAAGATCACATTAAATTGACACTAGAATAATCAAGTTATTGAAACAAAGTGAGCAACCACATCTTCACATTATGTAAACATAAGTAATCAAGCCTTTTAAAAAAATATATATTGTTGTGTTTTTTCCCTCAAGTTTGGGCATGACAAATCGGTCTGCCACTTTGAAATCTTGGAGTATATATATAAACCCTACATATCACCAAAAAATAGATCTTTCCACTGGCTATATTAGGAGTTATGCAAATAATTTGCTTGTTGGTTACCCTAATTGAGGATTTTAGATTGTTTTTGGAGAAACTAGCAAAAGACAATGTGAAAACTCATAAAAAATGGATTCAAACAAAAGAAGATTCATTGTTATAGAGTCCTCAACCAAGTGCAGAGTAAAATGACTTCATATTTTATCACCTCTTTCACTATACTACTTATTAAGTTGCTATTAGTTTTATATCTAAAGTCATTCTATATACTCTAGTCGGTTACCTCTACCAAAACATTCAGTCAGTGTGCACATAATAGTCAGTTAAAGAAGAAAGTATTCACAGAGCCCAGTATACACTGAGATGACTACCGAGTATCATTCCATGTCTACCGAGCAATAACAATGATACACCGAGTGAAAAGTTTTACCAGATTCATTGAACCTAGACACACATGTGGAAACATGTTACAAGATCAAGGAACATAGAACCGTTATCACATTGGAAATTGCACTTAAGGATTGTGTATGATTTTGAGGTCATCTAACCAATGAAATATTTTGTATGGTTATTCATTCAATAAGTCATGTTTGTAAGATCAAAGCAATGAATCAGATCATCGACATAAGAGATCTATTTATACAACATGGATTGAGATCAGATATATACATGTAGTGTGACAAAGAGAGAGATATAGAGGTGTATGAAGAAAGACATGTGTAATACATAAGAAAGCACTAAGTGTTATGACTGTTACAGAGACACAGAGGTCACTGAGAAGGATTTCAAAGAACAATCAAAGAATAGAGTAAACAGAAGGGTTTACTGAGTTACTTTATGGGTTACTGAGGTATGCTATAAGCAAGGTAATCTTATTATGAGCACATAGAATCTGCTATAACATTCCAGATGTAAAGTTGTAGATATTTGTAATGATTTATTGTAATATTTTGAAGTTGTAAGGGAAACCTTTAACAGGGTAAAAGACTCTAACAAAGTCTATAAATTGTAAAGCCTTTAACTAGGTACAACATTTAGAATAAGTGTTGTAAAATCCTTTAGCAAGGTAGATCTAAAGATCTTAATACTCCTAACAGGGTAAGCTATTAGAAATAGCTGAACATGTAGCTCTAACCGAGAACTCTTTATTATTGCAGTAGTGAAGTTGTGGGTGCCATCCCCACCACAGTTTTTCTCTCTAACCAAGAGTTTCTGTGTAACCAAAGTATATGTGTTATGGAGTGAATCATGTATGATTGTTATTTATTTGTTTTAGCTTTATGTTATGTTGTAGCAGTTTTTGGTTTATGCATAACAGTAAAGATATTGTTGTTGAAAGATTTTGAAGTACTGATTCACCCCTCCCCTCTCAGTATATTAGCTTTCCATATTGAGCCTAACAATTGGTATCAAAGCTTGAATCATGGAAAAGGGTTTAACAGCCTAAAGAGAAAGATCTTATCAATGGAAGGCTATAAACAATCTCAGAAAATTGTGTATCTGCAAGAAGAGTTGGATCATGCTAATCAAGTGATTGCAGACATGCAAAGACAAATGCAAAAATCATTGAAAGTGAGAAGAAGATTATCTGATGATTTACAGGACTCACAAGAGCTAGTTGAATAAATTGAAACATCATCTGAGAATAGTATATCTGAAGAGACTGAAGAAATGATTGGAGCACTGAAAGAAAAGAACAAAGCACTGGCTGATCAGCTAAAAGCAATGAAAAGAGGACATGAACATTTTAGCACATAGATGATTGAAAATCTTGATGCATTGAGGACAACTGAAGATAAAGTAAGAGATCTAGAAAGAGAAAAACAACAGCTTGAAGCATTAGTATTTGAAAAGAATGATGAAATCACAAGGTTGACTGGGATTCAACAAAATCTGTCAGATCAATTAGGTTATGCACATCATGAAGCAAATCTAAAAGATAATGAGAATCAAGCATTGAAACTTGAAGTATCAAGGTTGACCAATGAACTTGAAATAGAAAAGAAATCCAAGGAAACACTAAAAAGGAGTTATGAAGCATCAAAGATGTTGGATGAGCAACTAAATACAAGAAGACCCAACAAAGATGCAAGACTTGGCTACAAAGGAAAAGACTCTACCGAGAAGGGAATTCATACTACCAAGAAAGGAGAATCATCAAAGCAAGTTGGAAATAAGAAGAATATCAAAGGAAAGAAGCCTATTTGCAACTACTATGGAAATCAAGGTCATACTACTAACTTGTGCCAAATCAAAAAAGGTAAGCAACCGAATGTCACTAAGTCTAATGGTTATTGTTACAATTGCAATAAATATGGTCACACATCTAATCAATGTAGGACAAAGTCTGTTAACAATTATCAGAAGGAAAAATTCAAAGGGTTTTGTAAAAACTGCAATAGATATGGACATAGTACCGAGAAGTGTTGGCTTAAGAAAAAGAACTATATGTGGTCTGCACACTGAGCAAATACTAGAGGTTACCTAACTCACACAGATCCTTACCAATAGTATTATGCAGTACCATGGGATTATAATACAAGGTTATGGTGTGAATGTTGTGGAAGATATGGACATATAAGTGCCAACTGCTTTATAAGGTTTGGAATGAACAACCGAAGATCATGGAGAAATCCTGGTATGGCATGTTTTCATTGTCACAAAGTTGGACACTTAGCTAGAGACTGCAGAGATAAACCTAGAGGAGACACTAAAGAAATAAAAGGAAAATTACAGATGATTTGGAAAAAGACAGAAATTGTGTCAAATGAAGAAAGCACCTTATCTACCGAGTTAGGTGCACCTATTCCAAATTAATCGGTAAAGGTATGAAGGGACTGCATTCTCTCAAAGATTAAATCTTAATAGTTCCTATTTTATTATGTAATTAATTCAAAATTTGCATAACTAAGATGTATTAGTAAGTTTGAAATTCTATCAAAGTCTTTTGGAGCACTTTACAGGAAGACTGTCAAGTCGGTGAATACAGGAAGCTTGTCAAGTCAGTAAATGAAGAAAGTCTGGTTACTCGGTTAAAGCGCAAAAAGGAAAGAAAGTTTAGTGGAACCGAGTGCATTTAAGGTTTTTGACCTAACTTGCATGGAGCCTGATAAGGTATATTGTGTACTTAAAGCATTTGCGTGGTCATTTTTCACTCACCAAGTTTTCAAGAAAGCAGAGCAAAGCGAATCAAAGGCGATCAAATCACCTCTTGAGTGAATTTCAAAGGTATTTACATCAATCTCAATGCATTATTAAGCTGGTTTACCAATCATATCAAGTTGTTATTATCTACTAAGTGTGAAGCGTCTGCAATTTGAAAATCTTCAAATCCTAAGGATCTTTTGTTAATTTTTATCTGAAATCTGCAATGGCACCTAAGATCCAGAATCCTATTGTTGTTGAGAACATGGAAAAGCCCTCACTGAAATACTCTTTAACTCCTAAAATTTCATCTAAACTGGATGACAAAACTGCATTTTCACTCATTCCGGATAGAGTTATATTAGTTGAGGATGTGAGATTCTTTACCAAATGTCAAGTTGAAGAACTAGGTCACATTGAAATCAAAGACACATATGATGAATTGTGCACCAATGGTAAAATGGATAGCAAGTATGAGCACATTAAGATCAAGGGATTGACTAAAGCCCTAACCTATCCCCATGTCTTCAAACCCTAGTGGGTCAAGTTTGTTTGAAGCAAAGTTCATGATGACTTCATGTGGGTAGAAGAGCAACCATTTAAGATCACCAAGGAAATCATTCATTTGATCACCGGTTACCCTATTTATGATCATGCCCGAGCTCAGAAAATGATATCATAGAAGGAATTGATCAATTTAACTGGAGTAGAATCTGATTGCAGAGGACTAAAATTGAACAATGTCACTGATGCAGAACTAAAGTTTTCCATTAGAGTAATAGGTTATTGTTTCTTCCAATCAGCAAGGGAAAATAGTGTACCCTATGCAGCAGTAGACTTAGCATATAAAATTGTGAAGAAAGGCATGAAAATTGATTTATGTGAGGTGTTGCTAAAAAACCTATTTGAGAATCTGAACACCATAAGGAAACCAAAGAAGAACAATTCGGCCAATACACTAAAGTTTGGATCACTATTAATATGCATGTTTTTCTATTTTGAAAAATTCTTTCCATCAGTCGGTAAAGTTGTTTGGGAGCTACACTGACCAATCACCCATCAGATCAATGACTTCATCAAGAAGCTAGGTGATAATTTTAATGATATTATGGATGATTATTTCAGCAAGTTTTAGAAAAGGATGCATAACAGGTACCGGATTCCACCCAAGCTAGTGGAGAAATAAAAGGATGACATAGTGGACATTGATTACTGTTATGTGAATGTTGTGGAACCAAGAACTCAATCTTTGCCACCAATGGGCTATGAGAACAATTTTGACATAGCACAACAACAAATAGATGCTTTTCTGACATTACCAAGGCATGCTACCGAGCTGAGGTATGGAACATATGAAGAAGTGAAGGAAAAAGTAAAAATGAGCATTATAGTACCCAAAGCCAAAAGGAAGGCAACAAAGATGATTAAGACATTAATGGAGAAATTTGGAGAAGGTTCTTCCTCCACACTTGGCAAAGGCACTATAGTAATTGCCGAAGAGGAATCTGAAGCCCAAGAGGTAGCTATAACACTGAGCACCGAATTGCCTAAGGGAAAAGTGCTGAAAAGAAAGAAACAGGATACATCAAAGGTATCATTGACTCTTCCCACTAAGCAACCTAACACAAGAGCATCTGCAGCTTCACCGAGTAAGAAAACAAAGAGTGTTGTGGCACCAAAGGTAACAAAAACTTACAAGAAATCTACTCGGAGACTCATTTTGGTAAAAGACTCTAGTGACACCGAATCTGAAGATGTAAGTAAATTTTAGATTGTCAAGAGCAAAAAGGTAAATGTACATAGTGTTGAAAATTTTTGTGCTAATCTGAAGCAATATGGTGGATTTGGAGCATTCAGATACATTAAGTATGAATCCAGATCTGATGATGAAAAGAGACAAATAGAAGAAGCTGTCATCTGCACACTATTGAAATTTTGATTGGCTCCATTGGAATTATCTAAGTCACTTCCAAATGAATTATATTTGCATATTGACAATAGATGGAAGTATGCCATGGATATGGAGAAATAGATGAGAGAAAGAAGTTTGGTACATCTTTTCCTAGACATGTCAATAGATGAGATTACTGAACATCTGACAAACTGCCACACAAAATTCCTAGTTAAGCAAAGAGATTTGAAATTGATGAATGGCCTTTACTTGGATGTAGAGAATGAGACCAAGGAAAAATGGCAAGAAATATTTAAAATCAAGAATAATGGTGAGCAAGCTGAAGTTGAAATAGTTGATGTCACCGAGCAAGATCCTGATATCACCGAGCAGGACCCTACTGACACTATACAAGTAGATGAAGATATCATGGATACAGAGGCACCAGAACAGGAAATGATAGAAGGGAATGCTTATGCCCAACTTGTATCCAGTGAATCAGTTTTGGAGCAAGTTCAGCCCTATTCTCTGGTCAATCAGCCTATTTCAACCAAGGCCCCCAAGGATACGGAGCAAAGCACAGAAGGTCACAAGACAATAGTAGGAGAAGGTACTTCTCAAGGATAGACCTCTCAAGATCCTTCTAGCACTGAAAATGTTACATCTGAGACCCCAAGCACTGAAGCCTGGATAGACACAACAAAGGCTACATTAGAGACTAAAGAAACTAACCAAAGTGTTGCCTCTACCGAGCAACCTACCAAGGGTCAACAAGCCTCACAAGCCATTGTTTTAGTCCAACCATAGAAAGGTAAAGAAAAGAAGATGAAAAAGCATAGTTTCAAATTAGATCTATCAAAACCAATTGTGTTTCCCAATGTTGATATATCCAAATTAAAGGGGCAAGCACTCATTGAATTCAGAGAACTATGCAAAGCCAAATCCGAACAAGAGAAGCAAATGGCTATTCAAAAGAAAAATAAAGTACTTCAGAAGGTAAAAGCACTCTTAACCGATATGCTACCTGAAGCTACAGTAACCAAAGATGCAACCATCCACATTCAACTGGATGAACTCCTAATCAAGATAGAGACATTTGGAGTAGATGCATCTGAATATTTGAGCAAGTTAAAGGACAAGGAACTCACTACTAAAATGATTGAAGAGGTACAGAAAGCTATTGCCATTGGCAAAGTTAAACTTGTAAAATTTATTGCTGAGTTGTCCCCTCAACTCAAGCACATTCTTTATTTATTTCAAAAAATCTGTACATTCTCTCTATACATTAAGGACATCAAAAATAAAATCAAAGCAATTGAGAAAGAGATCACCAATCACTCAAATAAGTTGACCACTGAGCCTAATTCCATTTAGAATTTTTATACCAAGCTACAACAACTCATGGCTCAACAATTGGAACTAAGGAATGAAGAACACAAGATAAGGATGGACATAATGACACTTCAAATATTATTCCTTCCTCATCTTTCATCCATCCAAGAACAGATCAACAAAGCTACCTCCCTATCCACTCAGCAAGAAGGAAGCACCTTAGATGGACTCATTTCACTGTTAGCTGAGATTCAAGCACAGAATTCACTCATGGACAATGTTAAGGATGCCCTCTCTACCACTCTAACTGATGCCAAGACAAAGTACAAATCCATTTTTGACCAGTTGCCACCACCGAATGGTAACTAAGTCTTGATGTTTGTCAAAAAGGGGGAGTGTGATAACTCAATGATGAACCACTAGTACCAAACCGGTACTGAGAGGGGGGGGTGAATTAGTACAAACACAAAGTTAGTCCAAAATCGGTTTGACAACAAATACTCCAAATGACTGACAAACAGGGATACTGGTAAAACAAAGTGCAACAGGTAACATCCAGTATAGCTCAATCAGTCATGAACCAGTCACTCAATAAGCTTCCCTCTTAGCTTAATACTACAGTATCATTATATTCTCATGCATAAATAGGTAAACTTAATCATCAGATCTTCACAACAGTGAGTTCAATATGTTTTATAGACATGCATAAAACATAGGACCTTCATGTGCTTAACAGGTAAAACAAAGCATCACAAGATAAAAGCATTTCACATGACACACATATTTTTCATGTGGAAACCTAATTGGGAAAAACCATGGTGGGGATGAATACCCACAAGCTACTTTTTGAACTCTTTAGAAGTTCGCCCTGTTAGGAGCCTTGTCTAGTTAAAGACATTACAATAGGTTTTGCTAGGAACTGATCCTATTAGGGATCACCTAGTTAAGGGATACCTGGTTAAGGGTTAAACCCGGTAGGGTCACCTTGTTAGAGGATTTCAAGAACTCAATAGCTAAAAGGATCTCCTAAGCTCTATAGCTTCTCAGAACTCATTAACCTCGAGTTACCTGGTTAAGGGATTTGAAACAAGCCTATTAAGACCACCCTGTTAAGGGATTTTGAATCAAGCCAGTTAAGGCTACCCTGTTAGGGGATTTTGCAACTGTTGAAGTGGTTAGAGATCAACAGGAATAACAATGATCTATTTACAACACTCAATGCTAATGCAAATCTAGTTAGGCTCCTCTTTACCTTCTGCACATTCACTTTGTAGGTATCTCTTCTCTCCTTTGGTCTAGCAAGAATCACGTATCACTTCCTTTGGATACACACTCACAAATTTTGCCAACAACCTTAGAAAGAAACACAACATTGACCTTTTAGGAAACATACAAATCAGTAGCAAAAACCCTAAACTCTAAACCTGTTAGGTTAAGCAATTCAAGCGGTTTGATCCTGACCATTGAATCATACTACATTAAATGCAATATTCTTGAATCAATCTCAAGACATTCTCCATCTTCCATTATCCACCGATTTCATGGTGGCTGATAACCCATCATGTGTTATCACTGTTTGACAGACTTAGCACATTCCCGAGCTAGATAGGAATAGTCTTCTTCATGCAAGATCCTTCATGCGCATAGAGCTTACGTGGAAACATGATCTATCCTCCATCATACTGCTAACTCATTCACACAAAGATCACTGATTGAGTCACACATACTTGAGGTGCTCCAACCAGAAACCTCGAAGTGGAAGCTACCTACCAACTGGTAGTCATATAATGCTTCCATGTGCTGGTTCCCATAACTACATGCCGGTTCATCTTGAACAAATATGTCACTTCACTTTGGCATATAAATCAGTTCATACATATGTCAGTTCCTCTCTCTTTTCACCTATCACATATGCTAGTTCTCTTCATAACACATATTGACATCAATGACAACATATAATGTCATTATGTCTTCATGTAGGTTCACATAATGCCAACAATCTCCCCCTTTGGAATTGATGGCAATATACAAAGATATCTCTCTACTTCACTCCTTCTCCCCTATTTGCTATAGATATCTTTTCCGCTTCACCCTTCTCCCCCTTTGACAACAATGCCAAAGTGGAGGTACAAACATCTTTGTTCCATCATGCTACTCCCCCTAAGGAGTAGCATCCTTCAACACATCAATGAACCAAAAATTTGTCTGTCCAATACCTGACTGATGTGGAACAATTACTTTTAGTTCACCACCTGAAGGGGCAATACCCCTAATTCACCTCTCAAATGCACAAATGTTGTCTTTGGGAGAGGCTTGGTGAAAATGTTTGCTAACTGCTCCTTATTGGAGACATGCTCTAGTGCAATCTCTTTATTCTGAACCTTTTCCCTCAAGAAATGATACTTAAGCTCAAAATGCTTGGTTCTAGAATGTAAAACCAGATTCTTTGATATATTGATAGCACTTGTGTTATCACAGAATATGCTTACCAGTTTAGATATAAGGATCTTGAAGCCTTCCAGTACATGCTTCATCTAGATTGTTTGAGTGCAGTTCATGAAAGCTACAACATATTGTGCTTCCGCTATAGACTGAGAGATACAACTCTACTTTTTACTCTTCCATGAGACCAGTCTACCACCAAGAAAGAATGCACCATCAGTTGTGCTTTTTCGGTCATCCACATTACCTGCCCAATCAGCATCTGTGAACACTTTTAGATTGAAATTATTGTTGTATGGGTACCACAATCCATAGTCAATTGTTCCCTTCAGATACCTAAGAATCCGCTTGACTGCAATCAAGTGAGATTCTCTTGGACTCTTCTGGAACCTTGCAGTAATGCCAACTACATGTGCAATGTCCGATCTGCTATGCACTACATAATGCAGCTTACCAATCATTGATCAATATTCCTTCTCATCAACCAGTGTGGAATCATCCTCTTTTGTCAATTTGCAACCAGTCACCATTGGTGTACCAACCGGTTTGCTATCTTCCATGCCAAAGGTCTTCAGTACCTCTTTGACATATTTGGGCTGAGTGATAAAGATTCCATCTTTCATCTGCTGGATCTATAGTCCAATGAAGAACTTAATCTCCCCTATGAGTGACATCTCAAACTCTTTCTTCATCTCATCAGCAAACTCATGACTCATCTTGTCATCTCCTCCAAAGATGATGTCATCAACAAAAACTTCACAGATCAGGATCTGATCTCCTTCAAACTTCAAGTAGATATTGCTATCTTCACTTGTTCTCTCAAATCCAATCTTCACAAGATGGGAATGTAGGCACTCATACCATGCCCTAGGTGCTTGCTTTAGACCATATAATGCTTTATAAAGCCTACATACCATGTCACTATCTTCAGATAGGGCAAACCCATCTGGTTGCTCAATATACACCTCCTCTTTGAGTACACCATTTAGGAATGCAGATTTTACATCCATTTGATATACTTTGAACCTCTTAAAAGCTGCATATGCAAGAAGCATACAAACTCCTTCCAATCTGGCTACAGGAGCAAAGGTTTCCCCATAGTCTTCTCCTTCTTCTTGAACATATCCTTTGTATACCAATCTGGCTTTATTCCTAATCACTGTGCCATCCTCATTTAACTTATTTCTGAACACCCATTTGGTGCCAATGACATTTTTATGCTCAGGTCTGGGTACCAAGGACCATGTACCATTTTTCTCTATTTGATCAAGTTCCTCTTCCATTGCCTTGATCCAGTCTTCATCTTTATGAGCCTCTTTGAATGATTTAGGCTCAAATTCAGAGATCATACATGAGTTTTCTCTGATCTTTCTTCTTGTAAGGATTCCTGCATCCTTATCACCTATGATCTGCTTAGGATCATGATTCAACTTGACATATCAAGGAATGGTCTTAACTGGTTCTTCTTGCTTTTCTTCTTCATGCTCATCTTCATCAGTATCATCATTCACTGGTTCAAGGACACTGTTACTAGTACTTGGTTGGCTAACAACCAGTTCCCAGAAGGTTGCAACTAGTTCATTTATAGCTTGCTCACTACCAGTTTCCTTAGTCTTCTCAGAGGATTCATCAACTCTTACATTGATGCTTTCCATAATTCTCTGAGTCCTATTGTTGTAGCACTTGAAAGCTTTACTCTTGGTGGAATATCCTAGAAATATTCCCTCATCACATTTAGCTTCAAATTTGCCCTAATGTTCACTCCTCTTGATGTAATATTTGCTACCAAATACCTTAAAGTAGATAACCACAGGTGTCTTACCAGTCCAATAATCATAAGGAGTTTTGTCCTTACCCTTTTTGATGAGTACCTGGTTCATAGTGTAGACTGCAGTGCTCACCGCTTCTCTCCAAAAGGTGTGAGCTACATTTCCTTGAATCAACATGGTTCTAGCTGCTTCAACCACAGTCTAATTATTCCTCTCTGCTAGGCCATTTTGCTATGGAGTCCAGGGGGCAGACAACTATCTCCTAATGCCAAATTCTTCACAATACTTGTTGAATTCACTAGAAGTGAATTCCCCTCCTTGATCAGTTCTAAGACATTTGATCCTTTTACCACTTTCCTTCTCCACTAGTGCTCTGAAAGCTTTGAATTTCCCAAAATCTTTATACTTGTCTTTCAAGAATGTGACCCACATCATTCTTGAGCAGTCATTAGTGAGGATCATGAAGTACCTATCACCCTGCACACTTCTAGTTTTCATAGGACCACACAAATCAGTATGTACAAGATCAAGCAAGTTGTCAGTAGTGAAAGATTTACCTTTAAAAGTTGAGGAAGACATTTCCCCCAGTTGACATTCTCTACACAAGGTATTATCTAGTTTGCTCAGCATCGACAACCCTCTAACTGCCTTAATCTTACTAGCCTTCACAATGTTATCAAAGTTCACATGGCAGAGTCTCCTATGCCATATCTAGCTGTCATCAAGCTTAGCCATAAGACATGTACTTGTATTTGCATTCAGATGAAATAGGTTACCTTTAGTCTGCATGTCGATGGCCACTAATTTACCATCTTTTCCTTTAATTCTGTAAACTCCAATCTTGAATTGCAAAGTGAGGCCACTATCATTTAGCTAGGCAACACTTAGAAGGTTGTGTCTGAGACCATCAACCTAGTACACATTGTCAGCACTACTCTTTCCATTCAAAGAGATGGACCCTCTACCTTTGACCATGCGTGGTGCATCATTTCCAAAGCAAATCACACCACCATCATACTCCTCTAAGGATAGAAACTTGCTCCAGTCACCAGTCATATGGTGAGAATAGCCATTGTTAATGATCCATTCATTGGAATCATCAAACTGAGAGACAAGAGCCTTCTTGTCTGCCACATTTCCCTTTACAGCAACAAACACAATGTCTTCATTCTCTTCATCTTCTAATTCCTCATCTGTGACACCTTCATCAACTGCTACAAAACAATTTCTCCAGTTTTCTCCTTTGAATTTCTTGAACCTTTCCAGTTTATCCTTGTTGTCACTATTAGGATAGTTCATAGCAATATGTCTTATCTAGTTATAGGAGAAACATTTAAAAGGGAGCTTACCTTTGTATTTACCAGTTCCTTTTGGAAATCTCTTGGCAAGAAGAGCTTCAAATTCCATCAGAAACTCTTCATCATTCATTTCTCTGTTCTGATTAGGTTCCCCACTAGTGCTAGCCTCTTTTCCTTTTCTGGATGGTATAGCAGAGGCTCTAAAAGTTGATTCTATCTTTTGAACACTGCCATCAAAACTATTCAGCTCATAGGTTGTCAACTTGGCTATGATGGAGTCCAAGGACACCTTAGACTTGTCTATTGATCTCAGCTCCTGAATAGCAGTGACCCTTATTGCATAGACTAGCAACAGGGATCTCAGGACTTTACTTACCATAGTGGAATCTTCTATTTTGCCACCTACACTCTTTATTTCTCCAACAACTATTTTGATTCTTATTCCATACTGTTGAATGGTCTCTCCTTCATCCATCTGCATGTCTTCAAACTTCCCTCTCAGGCTTTCTTCCTTAGCCTATTTTACATGCTCATCACCACCATAGATATTTTCAAGAGCATCCCATACCTGCTTGGGATTTGCCTTGTCCTGAACATCGATAAACTCAATGTCAGATAGACTACTAATGAGGGCTTCCATGACTTGCCCATTTTCTTGTATCTCTCTTTTGGTCATCGGTGAGAGTATCGGTAGGAACAACATATACATTTTCAACATAACTCTAGTGTTGAACACCCATGCTTTTGATGAATATCTTCATCCTGTCTTTCCATATACTAAAATTTTCCTTGTTAAACTTTGGACCTTCCCTCTTCATCATTTGACTAGGATCTTTTCCTCAAGTAGTTAAGCTTACAACACAGAGGACCTGGAGGGCTCTAGTACCAATTGATAACTCAATGATGAACCACTATTATGAAACCGGTACTAAGATGGGGGGGTGAATTAGTACAAACACAAAGTTAGTCCAAAACCAGTTTGACAGCAAATACTCCAAATGACTGACAAACAGGGATACTGGTAAAATAAAGTGCAACTGGTAACATCTAGTATAGCTCAATCAGTCATGAACCGGTCACTCAATAAGCTTCCCTCTTAGCTCAATACTATAGTATCATTATATTCTCATGCATAAACAAGTAAACTTAATCATCAGATCTTCACAACAGTGAGTTCAATATGTTTTATAGACAAGCATAAAACATATAACCTTCATGTGCTTAACAATAAAAAAAAACAAAGAATCACAAGATAAAAGCATTTCACATGACACACATATTTTTCATGTGGAAACCCAACTGGGAAAAACCATGGTGGGGATGAATACCCACAAGCTACTTCTTGAACTCTTTAGAAGTCCACCCTATTAGGAGCCTTGTCCAGTTAAAGACATTACAATAGGTTTTGCTAGGAACCGATCATGTTAGGGATCACCCGGTTAAGGGTTAAACCCAATAGGGTCACCTTGTTAGAGGATTTCAAGAACTCAATAGCTGAAAGGATCTCCTAAGCTCTATAGCTTCTTAGAACTCATTAACCTCGAGTTACCCGGTTAAGGGATTTGAAACAAGCCTGTTAAGACCACCCTATTAAGGGATTTTGAATCAAGCCAATTAAGGCTACCCTGTTAGGGGATTTTGCAACTATTGAAGTGGTTAGAGATCAACAGGAATAACAATGATCTATTTACAGCACTTAATGCTAATGTAGATTCGGTTAAGCTCCTCTTTACCTTCTGCACATTCACTTTGCAGGTATCTCTTCTCTCCTTTGGTCTGGCAAGAATCACATATCACTTCCCTTGGATACACACTCACAACTTTTGCCAACAACCTTTGAAAGAAACACAACATCAACCTTATAGGAAACATACAGGTTGGTAGCAAAAACCCTAAACCCTAAACCTATTAGGTTAAGAAATTCAAGTGGTTCAATCCTGACCATTGAATCATACTGCATTAAATGCAATAGTCTTGAATCAATCTCAAGACATTCTCCATTGTCCATTATCCACCGATTTCATGGCGGCTGATAACCCATCATGCATTATCACCATTTGATAGACTTCGCACATTCCTGAGGTAGATAGGAATAGTCTTCTTCATGCAAGATCCTTCATGTGCATAGAGCTTATGTGGCAACATGATCTATCCTCCATCATACTACTAACTCATTCACACAAAGATCACCAATTGAGTCACACAGACTTGAGGTGCTCCAACTGGAAACTCCGAAGTGGAAGCTACCTACCAACTGGGAGTCATATAATGCTTCCATGTGCTGGTTCCCATAACTACATGCCGGTTCATCTTGAACAAATATGCCGCTTCACTTTGGCATATAAACTGGTTCATACATATGTCAGTTCCTCTCTCTTTTCACCTATCACATATGCCGATTCTCTTCATAACACATATTGACATCAATGACAACATATAATGTCATTATGTCTTCATGCCGGTTCACATAATGCCAATAGAGTGAGTATCATATCAAAGTATACAGGGGAATGTAGTATACAGGGGGAGTATATATTGAGTATATACTGAGTAGGACAGAGTATTCAAATTTTGACAGTGAACAGAAAATAGAGCAGTGAACCGAGCAGTTATCACAGAACATTGATCACCGAGCATGCAAAATCAAAGTTTTGTATAGTATAGTGATAAGGGGAGTATATCTAAATATACTATTTCATTGACTAATGTATATACTGTTTGTTTAGTCAAATTTTGCAAGTATATAGATTTTTTTTTGTGTTATGAATTTGAAAGTAGTTTTGTCAAACATCTCAACTAATGTCAAAAGGGGAGATTTGTACTACTTATTAAGTTGCCATTAGTTTTATATCCAAAGTCATTCTATATATTCTAGTCAGTTACCTCTATCGAAACATTCAGTCGGTATGCATAGAATAGTCAGTTAAACAAGAATGTATTCATAGAGCCCAGTATACACCGAGCTGACTACCGAGTATCATTCCATGTCTATCGAGCAGCAACAATGATACACCAGGTTGATATACACAAGTGAAATGTTTTACTAGATTCATTGAAACTAGACACTCATGTGGAAACGTGTTACAAGATCGAGGAACATAGAACCGTTATCACATTGGAAATTGCACTTAAGGATTGTGTATGATTTTGAGGTCATCTAACCAATGAAATATTTTGTATGGTTATTCATTCAATAAATCATGTTTGTAAGATCGAAGCAATGAATCAGATCACCAACATAAGAGATCTATTTATACAACATAGATTAAGATCAGATATATACATGTAGTGTGACAGAGAGAGAGATATAGAGGTTTGTGAAGAAAGGCATGTGTAATACATAAGAAAGCACTAAGTGTTATGACTGTTACAGAGACATAGAGGTCATCGAGAAGGATTTCAGAGAACAATCAAAGAACAGAGTAACAAAAGGGTTTACTGAGTTACTTTATGGGTTATCGGGGTATGCTATAAGCAAGGTAATCTTATTATGAGCACATAGAATCTGCTATAACATTCTAGATGTAAAGTTGCAGATATTTGTAATGATTTATTGTAATATTTTGAAGTTATAAGAGAAACCTTTACTAGGGTAAAAGACTCTAACAAAGTCTATAAATTGTAAAGCTTTTAACCAAGTACAACATTTAGAATAAGTGTTGTAAAATCCTTTAGCAAGGTAGATCTAAAGATCTTAATACTCCTAACAGGGTAAGCTATCAGAAATAGTTGAACATGTAGCTCTAACCGAGCACTCTTTATTATTGCAGTAGTGAAGTTGTGGGTGCCATCCCCACCGCAGTTTTTCTCTTTAACCAAGAGTTTCTGCATAACCAAAATATATGTGTTATGGAGTGAATCATGTATGATTGTTATTTATTTGTTTTAGCTTTATGTTATGTTGTAGCAGTTTTTGGTTTATGCATAACAGTAAAGATATTGTTGTTGAAAGGTTTTGAAGTATTGATTCACCCCTCCCCTCTTAGTACATTAGCTTTCCATATTGGGCCTAACACTGCCACTTTGAAATCTTGGAGTATATATATAAACCCTACATATCACCAAAAACTAGATCTTTCCACTGGCTATATTAGGAGTTATGCAAATAATTTGCTTGTTGGTTACCCTCATTGAGGGTTTTAGATTGTTTTTGGAAAAACTAGCAAAAGACAATGTGAAAACTCATAAAAAATGGATTCAAACAAAAGAAGATTCATTGTTATAGAGTCCTCAACCAAGTGCAGAGTAAAATGACTTCATGTTTTATCACCTCTTTCACTGTAATAGTCATAAATTTGCAGAACCATATGACAATTGGTCATCTTGTTACTAAAACTTCATTTCCTTATACTCCCTCCTTTTGAAATTGGACTCTAATGAAAGGAAAGACATTTATCAATATACCCTATTATATATAAGACCATTTGAAATCAAATAACATAATATATCCTTGGATTATTGTTGTCACAGAGATTTGAAACATGAAGGAAAATGGCAAATTTTATTTTTCATTATCAAATCTCTTTACAAACCTCCACACCTGTCATCTCTCGATGGAATCATGTTAAATAAATCTTCATAGACTAGAGGGCCCATCCCCCCCCGTCACATTACTCTCGATTCCCCATACCCAATCATATTACATTAAGCATTGATTCATCCACTGATAACATATAACATTCATTCATTAACATATTCACATTCATTCATTCTTTCAATTTTTACATATTGTCAAAAATATCAGTTTTTAAGATTCATTAACATATTATTAAAAATATGGTTGTCATAATTTGATTACAATCTCTTTTTTTATGTTTCTTTGTTTGAAGCTAAATAAAAATAAGTGAAGTATCATTTTCTAAATCATCTCTCCCCCCTTTAGTTGTTCTTCCCTTTGCTTGTGATCTTAATGTATGCCTAGTCATGTACTCACGATGTGGAGGCCATTACAAGGGGGGTCTGCTACAATAACAAAGAAATGTTAAATTGATATTTATTATTATTGTTACAATTATTTAATTAATTAAAAAAACATTAGAGTGGTGCTCTTTACCTGATGGGTCCACATCATGTTCCTGATCTTGTCTTATAGCCTCATGCTCAACATGTTGAACACCCTCTAAATCCTCTAGAGTTGAAACATGAAAGGTTACATTAATTAATACACCAATTTCAATTAAATATCTATGTTTAAAAGAACATTAGAGTGGTCCTCTTTACCTGATGGGACCACATCATGTTCCTAATATTGCCTTAGAGCCTCATGCTCAACATGTTGAACACCCTCTAAATCCTCTGGAGTTGAAACACAAAAGCTTACATTGATTAATACACCAATTGCAATTAAATATATATGTTAAAAATAAAATTAGAGTGGTCCTCTTTACCTAATGGGGCCACATCATGTTCTTGATCTTGTCTAGCATGTTCATGCTCAACATGTTGATCACGCTCTACAAGCTCTAAAGTTAAAACACGAAATATTATATTAATTAATGCACCAATTGTGATTAAAGATGTTTAATTATATTAATCCATACTACATTTTGTATAGAAAATGAATGCATCTAGTACTAGGGTGCACACCATGACCTTCATCTTCAGGTTGTGCTCCACCCTCACCAAGATGCATTCCATGTCATGTGCAGTATTTTCATTGCTTGCCTATTTAAAATATATAGTTGAAATTATATTGAATAGATTACACAAGTATTCAATTTTAAATAAACTTCATTGAGTTTATTTACTTGTGTGTCGGATGCAATGGAAGCTTCTGTTTGCCTAGTCAAGACTCTTAGGCATTTAGTCATGGCTCCATAGCCTTGTTGGAAGACAATCTTTAGGTCCTCTTTTGTGGGCACTCTATTGAATTCAGAGCCCTACATTTTTGCATAAGATCATGGATTTTTCTTCTATGGTGTGATAAAACCAACGTAATTTGCAATTTATTATTTGGATGAAATATTTTATTTATTGATACTTACAATTCATGTAGATTATTTCATATAACCACCAGAGACAAGTTTGTGTTGCTTGTGTTTTTCTAGTCTTTTTTTTGTTGCCTTCAATGTGTCGGGCAGCCTATGAAAAGTTTGAAATACAGTAGATTATGTAAAAAGAAAGAGTAATTAGTATATAATTACATTGTTGATAGTATCACATACCTTCCTTGGTCCGATGGTGTCTTTCCTTTTTTTCTTTTCAACCTTCTCTTTTCCATCTGACACCAAATCCTTACACTCCCTCTCCAAAATCATGGGAGGATGCTCATACTTTTTTTCTTCTCTAAATGTGACCTATATTGGTCTCTCACATACTTTCGATAGGTACAATATTTCTTAATGACCTTGGTTTAGTTGAATGTGGTATTACCAAACAACACAACTAAACGGTTAATGAGCTCATCTTTTAAATCTTGATTTTGGGCATTACACCATGTACGTATGGTGGGCCTAAAGATATCAAATGTAATATCATTTAAATGTTTATAAAAAACATCATTTCTTGCAAAACTATCATGGGATCATTAGTCTAAAAAATGTGATCAATAAGTAATTTTCAATTGGATTATATATAATAATAATTAAAGCATTTTAAAGTACCTGGGACCTTCTCTATCTTTATGGGAATGAAATCCTTGATCACCACAAATTTGTCCAAGAATGTTCCCATGCTAGTAATATGGGAAGATCCAGGAAATGTTGCTAAAAAATCACCAGTACTAGTGGCCTCTACATCCCTAGGTACATGTCCTGACGAATGTTCTAGCATTTGTTTGCTGCCAGAGGGTGCACTACGTGATGCCTGCATGCTATGTGTTTCCAACATTTCAGTCAAAGGTATAGGCACATATGATGGGGTCGAATAATGTGATGTATGTGCAAGAAGATCAAGATCGACACTTGTACCAACCCCTACTCACCAGGCAACACTTGTAGTACCCTAATCATGGCCAACAACATCGCGAGGACACAAAAAATCTTGTAAAAACAACACATATTTTAGTTCATTACATAAAAGAGTACAAATTATAAAATCATGAATGAACTTTTGTTATAATTAAAGATCTCATGACAACTTACTTGCAAGTTTTGTGCTCTCTTAGTCAATATTTTAAACTTTTCTCTTATCTCATCTATTTGAGGCACTATGAATAACAACTGAAGGATTACTTCATTGCATTTTTTTGGGTATTCCTTTTCATATCTAGAGGGTTTACAGAACATGCAATGTCATTATCACATAATAGTGATTGCACCTCCCTATGGATGCTCTCCTATACTAATGGTGCCTTTCCTTGATCATCCGACTATGACAAGAATATTAAAAACATTATTGAAACTAACCCAATAAACTTACGAAAAAAACATAATAATAAAACATTTTTCTCGTATCTAATTTATACAATTACAAAGAGGTAAACCTATTGGGTAGAAGCACCCGAAGATGGATAGCGATTTGTGCTCTAGGCCAAAGCCTTCCCACTATGATCAATGTGTCGCTATGACAATAATTAAATATAAAAAAAAATTACCAAAATGAAACCAATAGACTTACAAACAAAAAAAAAATAATAAAATGGTATATTGGAGTTATTAATTAAAGGTTGGGTAAAATGGTATATAGTACATACCACCCCCATAGTAACTGTGTTTGTGTCTGTGATTCAAATTGGAATCGATTAGCAACTCTTCCCCTATAGTTATTGATTTTATCACACATATGAATACATGATTTCTCTTGCATGCCTCGAATATGAAATTGGGTTGCTTATTTGTTGACCAAGGTCGTGTACTATTTATAAACCCTGCAATATTCCCTGATGCTTTTGGCCTTCTATCAATGTACATAGCCACTCCTTTATTTTGATCTTTATCATTTTGTTGGTTTAGTGTCATAAAATTGTGACCCTAGCCATTTTTTACTGCATTAGGGTCCTCATGCACATGATTTCAAATCCTCTAGCCTGATCAGAGGCCAAAGATTGCTCAGCTTGCGGAAACAACTTCTTCCTTGGCCTCTGCATCACTTCGTATGCACTCTGACCTAGAGAAAGGGGTAGGATAGGGGTGTGGCACCCCTGTCCCTGCCCTATTTTGGGGCAGGACCCTTCCTAGGGTTGCATTGTTGGTTGTGCATCGAGCGAGAAACTCCTCCGATGTCCACCCTTGACAAAATCAGATCCACTAACATGTATTTAAGGGGAATTCATCCTCTCATTTTCATAAGTTGAAGTTGGATAAGTCAAAGTTAAAGAGATTCAAGTTGCACAAGTGATCAAGCATTCTTTTCCAGCATTGAGCATTCTCAAGTCTTCCTTCAAGGATAGGTGTTGCATTCAAGTCAAGGATTCAACCATTGAAGAGGAGATTGTTTTCAACATTCAATTCCACACAAACATTTCTATCAACATTACTACTACAACCTCCCTTGAGGTGATTTACAATTCAGTCTGTCATTTACAGCTACTTGCAAGTACTTTCTTTCATTACTTGGTTAATTCCAAAATTAGGGTTTGACCTAAAGGCAAACCCCCAATCCCAACCCATTTTTCTCTCTTTTCTATGTGTAGGTTGTAGGTGTGCAATTGTACTTTCAGATTTGAACTTCATTTGCAGAGGTGGAAAAACCCTTTTCATTTTGTGGATTTTTGTAAGGACCGTGTACATTCCCGTCACGGTCCAAGCAAATGTTCCTGAAATTCATAGGGCGACTTCGTCTTGACATTTTATTGCTAGATCCAGGTGCATAGTTTCATCCCATATTTTGATCTCAAGCTATAATCAATTCTTTGTCACTTTTACTCTACATAATTCAATCAATTCATTTCCATTTTAAACAAGGAAGAGGGGATCAACTTAACATTCCCAATTCATTCAGAATTCAATCTACCATCTTTATGTGGAGAGATTAAATCTAGTGAATTATCCTCTCCTCTTCCTAATGTAACATGGTGAAAAGTGCTTGAATGGTAATCAATAGTAAAATTCTCATCTCTCTTTGAGGGAAAGGGTAGTTTCCTTCTTGATCTATCATTCACAATTTTTCCACCCATTACATTTTGGTGAACCCATCATCTTGCATGCTTTCCTTTGAACAAAATTGCATATTTTTCATTTACAAGTTTCAACTTTCTGCAAACTTAGTGGTTAAACCATTAAAAAACCTAGTTTTTCAATTTAAAATTGAATTTGTGATTTATAAAATTTCCCTATGGTCATCTTAGATCTGAAAATTGTTTTGATTGCCAAATTCAATTTCCTCTTTGTCTTGTTCAAATTGCAACTAAAATTTACAAAATTAAGCGTTACTTTTTAAAACCCTAATTTTCCACAATCATCTTGAACTTTTGCAAAAAAATAAAATTGGATTTCAATTTAATTTTTAGATTTTTGATTGTTCTCAGATTTGTCTTCAATCCTACAATTCGAATTTTCAATTTCCCTCGAATTTTCAATTTCCCCCCCTTTTCCCAAAATTCAAATTTCAAAATTAAGTGTTTAGGTCATCAAACCCTAATTTTTAAAATTAATTGGATTTTGTGTGGATTTCAAATCAATTTCATTTACATTCAAATTTCTAAACATTTTCCAAGGTTACCCTATCCATTAAGTTTGACCCTTTTTCAAACTTGCAATTCAATTCATCTTTTTCTTCAAAACCCTAATAGGGTCCTATTTTCAAATGTGAGCCTTCATTTCGCCCATCTAGAGATTGTAAAATTCATCAATTTTTTGGGGTTAGCTTTAAAATCATCATAATATCCATCCTTGAAAATTTCAAAAAAAATTGTTTAGACCATGTGCATTCCTGCCTCGGTCCTTGACTTTTTCCTCAAAATTTTGGGAGATTGTTATGACTGTATTTAATAGCCTAAATCTGGAAGATTGGCTGATTTTATCGATTTTTGATCCCTCTAGAATAAAAAATACCTTCAAAATTTCAACATTTCAAATTTCAAGAAAAATTTTAAAATTAAGAGGTTCATTATAGTCTACCCTGATTTGAAAAATTCTAATTTTAAAATTAAGTGGTATTCCCTTGGCCCTAATTTTAAAATTTTAATTTTCTTTCATTTTTGGAAATTGTGTCATCCTCTTCCCCTAACAAAGTTCAAATTGTGTAATCATTATTTTTTTTACTTTTGCATTACTCAATTTTGTAAGCTTTGTTCTATAATTCAAAATTCAAGTTTTCCCTCTAGTGCATGAGTTTTACTACTATTAGTCCTACCTATCCTATCCTCATTAGACGAAGCATTATAGTTAAGGCTTCCCAAGGTTTAATTACCAAGGATATTGATCTGATTTATGAAAACCAGATTACAATACCTGGTGTGATACCTACAGTATTGTAGATTTCAACACAAAAATTGACAACAAGAAGATTGCAAACCAAAAACTGTCTCCATTCTATTCAAAATTGGAGTTTATACAAGTCGAATGTATCCCAAGGGTCACACAAATCCCTTGGAATTGAAACGAAGAGTCACCATAATGTTTATTACAATTAAACTACTAAAACTATCAAAATTATCAAAAAAACTAAATATAAAATTTCAGTCCACTTTGAGAAGGCATAACTTTCTCATCCTAGCTCCGAATTACAAACCGTTTGATGCGTTGGAAAGGTATTCAAATAATCTAGAACCAAATTTCGGAAACAACAATGATATCCCATATTTGTCCAAAAATGCACCGAAGACCCTCAAAATTGCAATTTACTAAAACATAGAAAATTTTGAAAAAAATTAGATTTCAATATTTTCCCAATTTAATCCTGATCAGATATGGAGCCTGATTTGGCTAACTTCTTTAATTAGGATCATGCTAATTCTTCCCATCTTAATCATGTGCCTATTCACCCCATTGATGGATCCCATGATGAAGAAGGAGCTTTAACTAGGGTTTCTTTAGATCAAATTTCTACATTGGATAATCAATTTGATAGCTTTCAACAATGGATGTCCCAAGAATACCCTAATAGTGAAGCTCTTACATTAATTGAAGTTCTTAAGTGCATACTTCAAAGTGATAATAATGGAATTAATATATTGTGTTGTATTGCACATATTGTTGATTCTAATGTCATGCCTATCAAGAGTTGTGCTGAAACCTATGTTACTCACAACCTTCAACACAAGTCAATTCTTCTATTCCTTTGACTAGTCCTATGACTAGTATTCCTACTTTCACATCTAACATCATGGCTAATTCAACTCAAAATGTCATTCCTACAACCATATGTCATGTGGGAAATCCTTCTTCTTCATTTAATCCTCCATCATTACCTATATCTTCCATGAGTGTTCCTATTATTCCTCAACCAATCAATATGACACAAGGGGCAATTCCTTCAATAAATTTATTTCCTCCTTTAAGTGTCCCTTTTCCTACCCAATCATCACCAATGCCTACTTATCATAATGCCCCACTACCTTATTCTTAGTCCACACCTTCTTTCTATAAAATCACACCACCTTCCCAATCACCTATGTCTAAGATCAATTCTTCTACCAAAATGACAATTAACAATCTTGCTCAAACCATGTCTTCCTTACAATAACAAGTTTCTTCTACGAGTCAATCCAAGTTTAGTGTGTCCACCTTTGATGTTACGAGCCCACTTTCTCTTAATATTGTTAAATCTGTGCCACCTAAACATGTTGAGATCCCTCAATTGGAACTCTATAATGGAAAAGATGACCCTCTTACGCATGTCAAAACATTTCAAACCTTGTGTACTAATTTTTCTTATGATCAACAATTGCTTGCAAAATTGTTTACAATAACACTAAGAGATAAGGCCTACAATGGTATTGCTCTCTGCCTTCTTATTCTATCACTTCCTTTCAACAACTAGCAAATGATTTCATCCAACAATTTCAAAACAACATTGGTCCTATAATCACTTTGACTGATTTAATGCATTGTAAACAAGGTGTTAAAGAAAAAGTGATTGATTTAATTGGTAGACATAAACATTTTTGTGATCAAAATTCTTTTCATGTACCTGATAATGATATTCTAAGAATTTTCATTTCTAATTTACAAAAAGATATCAAGGAAAAGCTTATTTTTTCTAAGTTTACTTCCTTTCCACAGTTGTGTGCAACACTACACAATTATCAACTGGCTATGAGTTAAATGGAACAATCCACTCCTATCGCTCTGAGTGATAAGGGGGAGAGTGTTCAATAACCATTTGTGAATTTAAAACAAACAAAAAGCTTCAACAAGTTCAATGATCCAACCAACAACAACCATGTGAATGCTACAAGTGCTCCTTGTATTTCTAAATTTTTCTAAAGAGAATGACAATTTACTCCTTTGAATGAATATTTACATAGTATTATGTCTTATTTGTTGCATAGAAATCTTATCAAACTTCCTCCTATAAAACAAATTGATCCTTCCAAACTTGCATCTCCTTATTTTGATAACAATTCCTTTTGCCAATTTCATCATCGACCCAGTCTTGATACTGAGAAATGTTTTTCATTCAAAAATAAGGTGAAAAACTTAATTGATAATAATACTATATGTGTGGTAGGTGTGAATGATAAAGGGAATAAATAAGTAGCTCCTCTTAATCAAAATCTTAATATTTCACTAATCCCTTGCCATCTCATACGTCTAACGTTATTGAGATTGTGCCTAATTCTCTCTCTTCTAAATAATTCACTTCTATGGCTCCAAACTTGGTTAATATGGTAGAAACATAGGATATTCCTAAGGATCCTTGTATTACATTTGACCCTAGTGAGACCATTAGAGCACCCGATGGCCCTTTATACATAGTTGTGAAGGTTAAGGATATCCCTTGTCGTGGTGCCCTTATTGATCCCTCTTGCATGGTTAATGTCATAGCTGAAGAGTATCTTTTCACTTTAAGATTGCATAAACCACTATATGATGCTTCTAATGTGGTTGTGAAGTTATTTTATGGTTTCTCTTGTCCCACCATTGGTTCTATCACCCTTCTTATTGAAGTTCATGCTAAATCCATGGATGTTGACTTTGTTATCATACCTTCTTTTGAGCAATTTCATGTGAAGTTGGGCTATCTTTGGCTATCTTTGACTATCTTTGACTATCTTCCATGAAGGCTATTTCTTCTCCAATCCACAAGTGTCTTAAATTTCCTCACAATGGACAAATCATAACCATGAACCATAGCTTATTTCATCCATCTGAAAGAAGCCCTAGTGTTCCTATTGATCTCTTTTGGCCTAAATAATTTCAATCTCTTCCATCAAGGAGTGATTCTCTTTTTCAATCTTATCAAAAATAGAAGATATGATATTATCCTTAAGTCAACCTATATTTCCAACACTTGACATCCCTATTATTCTTTATGATGACATTCTTCCCCTCACAAATAGAATTAATCTCCCTCCTAAGGAAGATTGTCCGGCTATACCTATGGATGTGACTTTACCTTCTCTAAAGGAGAAAAACAATATCCTCCTAAGGTTAGACCTATACCTCCTCCTCATGATGGACCTCATCTCCTTCCTACACCTAATATTCCTCCTTTCTATGGATCAGTTCCACCTCCTTCATCTTATTGAGAGAAGATGCCTGCTTCTCCTATTGTTCAACCAAAAAGACCTCAACCTAAACATTCCACTATCAAGGAGAGAAACATTCCTACTTTTTCAAGTGTTCCTCCTCCTTCTCAACCTTCCACTGAGACTCGACAAAATCATTGTGTGAGAGAACACCGACGAAGACGTTGTGTTCAATCTTGTGAATCTATCCCTCAAAATATTCAATCTCCTCAGACTCCCATAGTTGACATGATTTTGTTTTCTCCTAAGAAATATGTTTATCCAGCATCTCTAAATCATAAGCTGCATAAAAAATGTGATGGTTTTACTTATATTATTGTCCTTTCTCCTCTTTCTCTAAACTTTGATGAATAAATGGGTGAAAATGTTATTCATAATGCAATACAACTTCTAATGCTTGTGATAGTGATTATGAGTATGTTGATGTGGACAAGCATTTATTAGATGATTTTTCACAAACCCTAATCCTAGCTCCTAGAATCAAACAAAGTGACTTACAACATGAGTATAGTCCTTGTTTGGATCTTGTGATAGCTCCATTTTATGTTCTTGATATTGCTCCTCTGGCATGTTGCTCACTTTCTTGAAATAGTGATCAACAAGATTGGGAGGCAGATGTTGCGCTGGATTAGCAATATTAGTACTGAAGATCTTTCTCCCTCTCCTTTCTTTCTCTTTTCTAAGAATTCTTCTATGTGTATCCCTATTCTTCTATTGTTCCCTTAATGTCTACTTGGGGATGATGCAAAGCATTGAGATCTTTTCTTGGTCTCTTTCATGTTGACTCAAAAGACATCTTCTCTTCCCTTTCTTCTAAGGTATGTCCTTCTTTGTGGAATGAAGCTTATTATATATATGCATACACTATATAGATAAGTTATCATACAACATACTGGCCTTGAGGAAAGCGATAATACCTCATGTTTTGTGTTCATTATCCTTAGGTTTATTCCTTGATTGGGAGCTAAATCCTTACGATAATGTGCTCCCTCCCTTTTCTCTCTCTTGGGTGTATCCTATCTTAAAGAAATCACTCCCGATAAGGAGTGTGTGATCGCTTTAACATGGGGTGATATACTCCACTCATACTTTCCTTCTTGTGATACTTAGAATTACTTAGTGAACTTTGTTTTTCTTTGTAATATTTTGTATCCTTGCTTTCATGGCTCATAGTGAAGGTAAATTTTCTACTTGTAGTCATGGTTCTCCCCTTCTCGATCTTCCCTTTTACTTTGTCAATCAAATTTGTAAGATCCTAAGTCCACTAGGGGCTTGGCACATCTTTCTTTCTTGATGTGGTAAAATTCTTTCAATCATGTTTCCTTGTACTTTACCGATAGTATTGGTGTATGCTTATACTCCTGCTAAACTGAGGGATAAATGTAGTGATAAAATTGTGACCCTATAAATGTTTGACTGCATTAGGGTCCTCATGCACATGAGTTCAAATCTTCCATCCTGATCGAAGACCGAAGATTTCTTAGCTTGCATAAATAACTTATTCCTTGGCCTCTGCATCACCCCATTTATACTCTGCCCTGAAGAAAGGAGTAGGACAAGGGTGTGGTCCTACTATCTCCCCTTGAGTAGGGGTGTGGCACCCTTTTCCTTCCAGGATAGGGGCATGGCACCCCTGTTCCTACCCTATTTTGGGACAGGCCCCTTCCTAGGGTTGTATTGTTGGTTGTGCATCGGGTGGGAAACTCCCCCGATGTTGGCCTATGATGAAATCAGATCCACTAACATGTATTTAAGGGGTATTTGTCCTCTCATTTGCATAATTTGAAGCTGGATAGTTTGAATTTGGAGAGATTCAATTTGCACAAGCGATCAAGCATTCATTTCTAGCATTGAGCATTCTCAAGTCTTCCTTCAAGGCTAGGTGTTGCATTCAAATTGATTTCATCATTAAATTCCACACAAACATTTCTATAAAAATTGCTAATACAACCTCCCTTGAGATGATTTACAATTCATTCTTTCATTTACAACTACTTGCAAGTACTTTCTTTCATTACTTGGTTAATTCCAAAACTATGGTTTGACCAAAAGGCAAACCCACAATCCCAACCCATTTTCCTCTCTTTTCTATGAGTAGGTTGCAGGTGCACAACTATACTTTTGGATTCAGGATTCATTTGTAGAGGCAGAAAAACCCTTTTCATTTCATAGATTTTTCGGAGGCCCTTGTACATTCTTGCTACGGTCTAGACATTTTACTGCTAGATCTAGGTGCACAACTTCATCCCATATTTTGATCTTAAGCTATAATCAATTCTTTGTCACTTTTACACTACATAATTTAATTAATTCCTTTTCATTTCAAACAGGGAAGAGGGGATCAACTTGACATTCCCAATTCATTCTGAATTCAATCTACCATCTTCATGTGGAGAGATTGAATCTAGTGAATTATCCTCTCCTCTTCCTAATGTAACATGGTGAAAAGTGCTTGAATTGTAATCAATAGAAAAATTCTCATCTCTCTTTGAGGGAAAGGGTATTTTCCTTCTTGATCTATCATTCACCATTTTTCCACCCATTACAGTTGGATATAATTTGCTAACAATTCACACCTACGCATACTTCATGTATATTAAACTAGCTGCATCCAATATTTGTAACTTTAACAAGGTCCAATATACTCCATCAATTTAGTAACTTTGTTGGAACATACCTATATGTCATCCATACAAAATAGGTCCAAACCATGTAATGACGATGGTTCTATGTGATATATCCTCTCATTGACACAAAAATCAATGTTTATTAGAGGAAGTTCCTTGGGTACCGATTGTTTTTGTAGATGTATGTACTTCAATAGAACCTCAATGTTTCCTATGCTCTCATCATCATAAGAACATGACCCCCCTTCAACAAGAAAAAATTACATGTGTTTGCAAAATTTTCTTCTAATATTTTGACCTCTATTTAATCTCCCTTTTTTAGACCTACTACATGTCTCTCTTTCCTCTTCTCTTCTTGAATTTCCCTTGCTCGAGGAAGATGGATCTGACAAATACCTATTTGGTGGTACCCGCACTCCATCGAATGAGTCAAGGCAAACAAATACTCAACACTTTCTCTTGTGACAAGAGAATCTTCTTAGGGGGGTGTATGGTGCAAGAGCACCAAGAGCCCTTTGAGGACACCATGACCATTTTGGGTCAATCTTTGTAATAATTCCATGATGAGGCTATTTTGTTTCTATTCATGAGTAAATAAGGTTATTCCATGTATTGGACCAAAGTTGTAAGGCCATTGTGCCATTTTTGTCATCTCTAGGTCAATTAGGTCTTGAATAGGTCAACACTGATCAATGCATCCAAAGGTGGCCAAAAGTGATGAAATTGATGTAATTCATGGTTTTATGTCATATTTAGCATTTTTGAGGTGTCCAAGGTTTATAGGAGATCATTTGGTTGAAAATTGCAAAAGTTGTCAAAATTGCTCAAAAGTTGCTATGATCAAGTTTGCAATTTTGGTGCAAAAGTTGCATTTTGTTTCCCAAACAACCAACTAATTTGAAAGTTGGATAAAACAGTTGGTGAGGGTCTATAATGACTATATAAATCCTCTTTGGATTGAGGATGGAGGTTGTGTAATTTTCAATGAAAAATCAATAAAGAGCCCTCCCCCCCAACACACCACTCCAAACAACACAACACCCAATCAAAATTATGAACCCAGCCACAATATAGAAATGTGGAGATACAACAAAAAGAGGATTTAACAAACAAGAAGTTGAAAAATTATATGTGCTAGGAAATTTATTACAACAAAATATAATTTGTAGATACCTTTAAAGAAGATAAAAAAAATATATTCTGAAACAATAGAATTATAAAGGTTTTCCCCAAAAATCTTTATGGGGAAAGGAAATTTCCCCAAACACAAAAGCATCACCCAAAATGAAAAAAAAAATCTTTTTCGAAAGGTGGTAAGGTGTGATAAGGTCAAACATTTATTGCATTTCCTTTGAGTGTATGAGATGGTTTAAATGTAGGTCATTTCAACTTTTTACCCTATGTTTGACATGTGAAGCACAACATAGTGGTTTTGCAGTGAAGTGTTGGTGTGTTTGCGGTGGTTTTGGAAGGTGTTGGAAGAGGTGGTTGTGGAAGTTATGGAGGAAAATTTTACTTTGTAGATGAAGAAACAGATGTGCCCGTTTCATGGGCAGTTAACAATAAGGAGACTCAAAGGGATGTTTAATTTCTGGGATGATTATCTCCCCCAGTGCATCTATCTGATTGTGGGTAGGGTATTCATTAGAATGAATCATAGATATCAAACTAGGATGGATGTCTACTCACTTATTCTGGCATGGGGGCTAGAAGTGTGAGACAATATTGGTGAGATCTGACGGGTGATGGATGCTTTGGTACCTACTGCATTTCATGATAATTTGGAGACTATCCAAGAGTGGTTGTTGTTAGGTGAAGTATTTGATATTGGTGAATGGGTGGCAAATAATGGGGAAGGAGTGAAAGCAATAATAATCCTGTTACTTCGATGGGCGCCTAGTATGTGTGCATATCATCACAAGGTGGAAGAAAAAAATGGATGGGAGACAAAGAAGCTCTTGATAAAGATAAAGGAGTTGGAAGAATTTGTAGAAAGAGCTAGGGTAGAGGCAGAGGGTTTGTAGAGGATGCTTTGACCAAGGACGGTGAGAGAAGGGGTGATGCCGAGGATGGGAGCACGCGTGAGCGGTTCAAGGAGGTGACAAGGGTTTTTCTTTCCACTGTAGTAATGAATTCAAGAATGATTGAAGTAATTTTTTTTGTTGGTCTTTTTATAATGATATGAAAATCTCTAGTTTTTGTCCAAAGCTAGTTAGGAGGTAGTCTATTACAGTGGTGATTGGTTGCAATCAATTGTTTTTGCCATATACAATGTATATAATGCCAATTTTGAAGAATGACATATTTTGGATAGATTTTCATGCAGTTAGCATTTTGATGTAAATTCTCTTAATATGATTAATAAAATATAAATTATTACTAAATTTAACATCTCAAAGCTATGTTGTTCAAACTAACCAGACACCAGTATTAAATGTGGGGGAAAAAATCACTTACAATCATTGTCCCTTGGTTAATTTTTCCTTTCTAAGTGCCCTCACCTCTTTCTCTGGCTTCCTCCTACTAAATGGTTCCTATTCTTCATCCTCAACTCAATGGCCTTGCAACACTCATCCAGTGAAGTCTCGTAACTCTCCACTCAGGGGCTAGATGTAGCGGTTCTCGGTTCAACTCTCTAGTTAGGGTCTCATTGCAGTATGCTATGTCGTGCTCTTGTGTGCCCACAATCAAAATTTGAAATATATAGTTTATATATATGTTATGTCAACATATAGTTTAAATACCAAATATATATTCTATGTCAACATATAGTTTATTTAATTTTCTATAATGTATATTTTTTGTATGGTGGCTTGTTGAGCTTATATAGTTGGCTTTCTCTTTCTTTATATTTTTTTATGATTTATTTCCTATGATATGATTGAATATTATGTACAGTCTTAGTGAATGTTAAAAAGGATTATGATATGTGATTTTTAATCATGATGGATGTTTAAGAATCAATGATTGAAATACTACTTGACTAAAGTTGAGCATATCTATCACTTGACTAAAGATTGAAATACTACTTGACTAAAGTTGAGCATATCTATCACTTGACTAAAGATTGAAATACTATTCTTGTTATGACTTATTTTTTTAACATTGGTCTATTATAGTAATGGGGAGCATATATATTGAATCGATTATTTTAGTCTCTTTGATTCTTATCCTTGTGTATAATGAGTTTTCTTCTATCCTATGATTCATTGATTGTTGGTTTAAAACAATCATTACAACTAACATGGATATGAATTATGATTTGGGTGTGAGAAGGGATTGTTGAATATGATAAGGAATGGTTTGGGAAAGTACTCCTTAATCCTAATGAGTCATTTTCTTGTCATGGAATGTGTTAAGACTTTAAAAATATATTCATTCTAGTTAATATTGACACATTTAAAGCATGTCAAAGAAACGCTATTACATAAAGCAATTGTTTAGGTGATGTCAAGTCTTGATCCATGAGGGTAGGAAAACATAGATGCATTGGTACAAAAGGTTCCATTAAACTTGGAGGAAATGGATAATTACATAAGGGGCTAATGTGATATTGGACCAAGTTTGCATTATGATATAAATAGCTTGGGAAAAGGGATGATGAAATGGTTAAGTATGGGAAATTGTAGAGATAGATATAACACAAAGGGAAGAACACTAGAACTAATTTTAGCACTATGAATTAATCCAAGACTCAAAATTCCACTAAGAGGCATCCCTTACCTCTTAAATTAATTCCATAGGTGTGTTTATCCTCCAATATAGTGCCATTGGTCAGATTATTATTTGAACTTCTGCTATAAGTAGGATTACCATACACTTTCATAACATGCATGTGTGGTTTCAAAAAGGTTTATACATTCTTGTGAATTTGAAAGAAATGCATTTTTTGAATTTTCCAATAGGTGTGAGGGGTTAATTTGACTTGGTTTTAGCATTAGAGTGACAAACCTTGTGGTTTAGGTGTCAGAACCATATTTTTCTGATAAAGTTTAGGCTTTCTCAAATAATAAGTTAACTACCCCAGTCTTGTCATTGTTGGCTTGATGATAATTGTAATGTATTCATCACTTGTTGTCATTGATGAAACACTCTCACACACACATATGATTATGTTCACTATGGTGTAGCTTCAATTGGTTTACACTGTCAACCGGTATGTTTAAAGGTTTATCTCTAACCGGTACTCTGTGTCAACCAGTATGTGCTTAAGAGATAACCTGTGGCTAAACTAAGTGGGCATCAAAATGAAGATGAAGATGAAGATGGAGATCAAATGGAATATTCTAGGACAATGGATCACATGTTTTGTTCCAATTGGTATTGATTGTTCTAACCAGTATCTATTTTTGTGATGAGTTACCAGCACCATTTTCTTGGCGGTCATTTTTGTGATGAGTTATGTTTACTTGTCTAGATACATTGCACCTAGGAAATTGTGTTTTGATTTCCTTAGGCTGACATAAGATTTGAATGTCTATATTAAGACATCTTAGTCAATCATTTGTAACTAATAGTGATAGAGAGGAGATTATATGAATACCGATATGCATTAAGAGTGAAAGCTTTTGTTGAAGAGCGATAAGTGTTAAGATAAAGAGCAGTGTTGAATGTAACTAGAATGATCTGATCAAGTAAATATTGTGCTACTCAGAATAGATCAAACCATTCTTGTTGTTTTCTAATCATTACAACATAATCAAATCCCCTAATCGGGTAAGCTCTAACAAGCTTCATTGTACAAATCCTCTAACAAGATGATCCATTAGTTTGGATTCTCAAATCCTCCAGTGAGGTTACTCCTAATAGGGTATAAGCTTCTAATCAAGCTTGGGATCTCTAACAAGATTTGCTCCTAGTAGAGCACTTTGTAAGACCTTAACCAGTCAGTTATCTATTACTGCACATAGTTAACTTGTGAGTTCCATCTCACCGTGTTTTTTACCTATTTGAGTTTTCTGTGTATAAACACTTGTATTATGGTCGATGTTTTACTTATTGTGGATGTTGTTATATCATTTTAGATAGCATGTATTTTGTTTAAATGCTTGATTAAGTTCATCTACTGGTTAGTGTTTGAAGTAGTGTTTCATTCGGTGTCACTAATTCACCCCCCCTCTTAGTGCTTTTCAAGTCCATCAGTCATCACCAAGCTTTTGTATTCAACTAGAAAAATAATTTCTTCTCTAAGACTCTACTCAGTATTTTATAAGTTGTCTACAAACATTGGATCTAGAAGAATTGTTTATTTGATCATTGTTGTTGAAGTTCATTAATGAAAGACATGAAGGATAAAATAGTTAAATATGCATCAATTACAAAGTTTGCTCAATACATGAACATGAGTGCTAAATGTGGGGACAAATATGGCTCCCATGAGGGTCAAGCCCAACATGTAGTAACAAAAGGAAATGAAATCTATGAATTCATTTCAAAAATTCAAGGAAAAAATACATTATAATCCTCCTTATATGAAATAATCAGTATCGACAAGACTCATGAAATGCTACAATGAAAAAGAATGTTTTGGAGTAGCTAATAACAATGCCACAATAAGTATGATCTTATCTAAAAGGGATACTTGTACTGAAAAGGGATTTCATATTAGCATATAATCACATCTGATATGCCAAAACTATAAATTTTGGTGTATTGTATCTGTTCTACCAAATATAAAATTACTTTGCAGAAAGCACATCCTACAATGAAGAGAAGATATAAGGTGTTTTTTATTTAACCCACATTTAGCACCAATATAAGGTATACCGACAATATAAGGTGTTTTTTATTTCCACCAAATATTTTTTCAGAAAAGTATTTTAAGTCTCTTAAACCCGAGGTTACTTTACCGAAGTGGTATGTTATACCAAAAAGGGGAAAATGAAGTATCGGCAAGCTTGAACATGGTCTCGCCAAAAAACTTGTTTTTAGTGTAACTATATCATTTGACAAAAAGTGAAAGCAATATATCGAATATGTATCCTTTGATGAAACAAGACTATCTAGGGAGCCATATATACATTTTTCTAAAGTCTTAAAATTTTGGTTTAACGATTCAAATTTACAATGTTATGAAGTTGGACGCTATGCCTTACCTACAAAGGTCTTATTGAAAAAACATGTTTTCGGTATAGCTAAACCTATCAGTAAAGGAGCATGAGTACTATATTGAAGGTGATATCTATGCTGAAATGTCAAAGAAATGGAAGGATACTACATCAAAACATTGTGTAATTTGAAAAAGGTAAAGATGACAAAGAAGGAAAGTAGGGCTTTGGCGATAGGAACACATACACTAAAAAATGTAAGTGACATAATAAAAAAACCAATTATTTCCTAACATTAATAAACATCAAGTTGATAGTTTGTCACATGAATTTGAATTTAAGGTGATAAAGGACCATTCAACAACTGCATTTCAAGGTAACAATTTGCAGAGTTAAAGAACAAACTTTGCACTCATCACATCATTGTGGAGGAATTCAAGTAGCATAAGCTAAAACAGTCGAATAACAAGGAACTAAAAGAGATTAGCTATAGAGATTTCATTACAATTAAGTTCCTAATCTCCTAAGAATTATTTCAGTTTCAATTATATAGCACAATTAGAATGGAAGGCACATATAAGAAGCCTAGGGCTAAGAAATAAAAGGAAAAGTCCATAGAGCCAGATAATCCTCTTGAACCTAAACCTAAAAAATAGAGGAAAGAGGGACAAAATTTGAACCAAGACCTGATGGACCAATTTCTTGATTTTGGTCCAAAATCCAAAAGGTCCTCCCAATTGAAACTTCTAGGAGATAAACATGAAGACCTCAGTGATATTTAGACACCCATGAGAGGGTATGAGTTATTTTTGTATCATTACATAAAAAGGAATAGGCCAGAGCCAATATGAAACCTATGGGAATTCAACATAAGGAAATTGGTCATGTTGAATGTCTTTATGAATGTTGATTTGATGATATCATTGGCCAAGAATTACAAGCCTAAAGAAAAAATAATTTATGATGCCACCAGATAGCCACTGTTGTCGATAACTAGGGATTTCATGTCAAGAGTGTTTGACCTAGATATAACCCTTGATGAGAAAATCTATTCCACCCTCTTAGCCAATGAATATGTAAGACTCAGGAGGTATACAAATGATGGATGTTGCCAATACATAGGCCAAAGGATGGGAGCAGTCTCAAAGTGTTCAGAGGAGATGAGGAACCTTCGTATTATGTTGATTTATTTCATGAGTATTTTAAATTCACCTATTATTCAGTATGCCAAATCATGGGAATTGAGGCAGGTGTCTTGATGCATGTGGTACCTATGGTACTAACTACTGATGTATAGACACAAGATGCTCGACCATTCAATTATGTAACCTTAATGGTGGATCAAACCAACCATGTCTTGGAGAGGATAAAAAATGATTCCAATGAGATATGTTTTAAATACTATTCTATGCTAATACATATGTTGTTATATGTCAGTCAGAAAATAGATATGTGGAGCGATGGTCTGATAGTGAAAAAATATGATAGGGAGGGTATCATGAAACTAGTATAAATATGGATGATAATATGGGATTAGAGGTACCAATAGTCTCAATATTTATGTTTTAAATAACATTTTGTTAAGCCTCTACTTCAACTCTTTAGCTACCCTACAATTACACTATAACTTCGAAGATACAAAAGTTCCTCAGACCAAAAGATAATGATGATTGACAGTTGTTTAACCATAATTGGGGGGACTGGTATTCTCTGAAGAGCTACACCAAGATCAAAATATATGGGTTTGAGGGTGCTCCCTTGCTACTTCCCAAAATAGTACCAAATAGGCTTGCATATTTAGAAATCATGATGCAGTTGGCGAAAGAAAATCTTACATTTGGAGAGACATGGGAAGTAGTCCTTACTACCTGGCTATTTGTGTTTTGAAAGTTTTACATTTTTTTCTACAAAAGGATACGAATGTATTAAAGATAAACTAGCTTATTATGGCTTGACATGATGTACCAAGGGTCAATTTTGATCCTGAAGGTTTTATTAATTCTGCAAAATAGTCACAAAAGATATGCCCATATGAACATGTGCCACTAGAGAAAGAGGATTTGATCCAAAACCTAGAGGAAGCACATGCTATGGAGAAGATAGAAGCTTATGAGAAAATTATTAGGGCTAAGGATTGGAAAAGGAGCCAAATTGCCAATGTTGGACGAATATTAAGAAATTCAAGATCCCATTTCTCATGCAAACATGAAGATTTCTGATCTAAATGAAATAATTGAAGGTGTCCCATCACACATTCTAAGTGGGAAAGAAAGAAGACCTATAGGAAGAGGCATATAGATTATGACACCTCTTCCTCATTTTTTCCCTCAACCTGCCCCTGTGATACTTAGTGATACAAAAGATGACTGAGAAGATGAATTTCAACAAGAGTTAGGAAGAAAGGAAGCTCAACTTGATGATAAAGACACACTATCACTTGCAAGTGAGAGGTTCATCTCTAATGATGAGTTTATCCAGTCACATGAGTTTAAGTCTTTCTTGAACAAATATTGAGGAAAATTAATTAAGCAACATGATGGCAATGTGACTACTGAGAATGAAAACATGTTACTTTAAAAGTTGGGAAAAGATATTGACAGTTAAATTTCTACAATGACTCCAATCAAAGGAAGACAACTTTTACAAGAAGCTGGTGTACTCATTGTACCCGGATGGGATATAAATTCTTCTCTTCTTTTTGATATCTTTGTGAAAAATAACAGTTCTCAAATGCAACTACCATCACAAGACATTGATACAATATACTGAGGCTTTGGGTTTGATCTAGATAAGAAAGTGTTGTTGCAATGAGATAAGTACCCTAGAAATAAAGTGCCTACTCTAGTTGATACTGACAAAAATTTTGGGCATCTTATGGTTCAAATAGTGGAAGAAATGAATCCCTTGGAAATACTTGATCTTAATATCAATGTGGCAGAATTTACAAAAGCTTAGATGAGACATGTTGTAAAGGAGAGGAATTCTTACAAGTCAAAGTATGACATGGCTAAGGAATGAATCTAATAATTGGAGGAGAAATTGTGATTAATCCTTGATAGGGAGGACTTTTCTATGAATGTGAATGGCAAGTTACCGAAGCCCTCCAAGACACCAACTATTGGAGATATCAAGCTGAGAAATTGCAAAATAAATTGGAAAAGAAAGAAGAGCAAACGAAAAATAATATTTATGATATGATGGCAGGGTTGATTACCCATAAATTCAATGAGATGATGAAATACACACATGGCTACTAGAACACCTATGTGAGTACCTACAGGGCATTGGAAGAACACACTCAATTAATAGGACGGATTGAAGAAATAATGAATAGGGAATAGGATCCAGAGTCATCAAAGTTTCCAAGGGATATGGGAAGTATGTGGTCTAAGCACATAGACTATAAGGAGGAGTTGCAAAATGACCTAAAAATGATAGAAACATAGGATACTGAAAGTATTCCTACACTGCTCAATGAAGATGGCACACTTATGTCCTAGGATGAGTGGATAAACCTACTATCATAGAAGCACCTACGGACTTTGGATGCAATCAATGATGAGGATCACATCTTGGATAATGTAAAGACAATCCTGAGTAGACTATACAGAAATGAGTATATTATGAGACACTTTGTCTCAAACATAATAACATAGAAGGATCATACACAAATCATTTAGGGGCTCTTAATCTTTTCCTTTTAAACTGCTAAGTACTTGTTTGATTACTTACAATATGTAGCTAATTTATTTACTATTCCCAAAAGACATGTCATTTTATATGTGTTGGATCTATCCTTATAAAAGGAAGATAATTTCAATGTGATTAGGGATTATGAAGACTTTTAGTTTTAAAAAGACATTAAGCTTTTTACTACTTTTATATGTAGTTCTGATGTAAGTAATATAAAATTAGTTATCTTTCTGCTTATATGTTGTATTTAGTTTATTGTGGGTTACTTTTGAATATTCTGCTATTTTGATACTATGAAGATTGAAGGTTGCAATAAAAGTTCTTTCCATATACTATTACCGTCTTGTTATTTTCATTTCATGAAAAGAAGGTATACATTCTTGGA
The DNA here is from genome assembly GCF_030272615.1 of Cryptomeria japonica. Classification (NCBI taxonomy): domain Eukaryota; kingdom Viridiplantae; phylum Streptophyta; class Pinopsida; order Cupressales; family Cupressaceae; genus Cryptomeria; species Cryptomeria japonica. The sequence goes on from NC_081408.1 coordinate 491,981,725, forward strand.
TAAGTTATTATGTGTGCTTGATTAAATTTTCTATATAGTGACTGTCAAAATAAGACTAATTGGTGTAGGAAGATCAATAGTTAATAGCTAAGTGATAAATATCTAGTAAGGAGACAGAAAGAAAGGAAGCTTCATAAGACTCTGTACCTAATTAAGAGAAAGACACTAGTCTATCCTGCATGTCCAATAGTGTGTTTTAAATCATGATTCTATTTTGAAAATTCACAATGTATAAGTTAAGATTTCATTTAAGTTTCTTTAAAGTGGAAAATTGGATCCTAGTGACTCCTCACCTAGGAGAGAGAAAGGAAGCCACTAGGATAATTTTCACTCGGGAAGAACTTTACATTCAAAAGAGGGGTTGAATCCACTAGATCCAAATCCAAGAGCAAAAAGGATGTGAATTCTGAGTGGATTACAAGTGGTTGAATTTTGATTTGCCCTCTTTTGTAAATGAGAAAGTTGACTTGTTGACTATGTAGAAAAGAGAGAGGAAATGAGTGAAATGAGGTGCTACTAGTTCCTGATCGCGTTGTAACTTCTAATCTAAGCTAATTAAACTAACATGGATCTACCCTGCAAATTTGGAGAAAATTCATCAAGACCATGGCAGAAATGTACATGGTCCGCCACAAAATCCACGAAACAAAAAGAGTTCTTTTGTCTCTACAAATGAAGCCCAAACCAGCAATTACAGTTAGGCACCTACAACCTACACATAGAAAAGAGAAGAAAGGGGGGTTGTGGATAGGGGTTTGCCTTAGTCAAACCCCAGTTGAGGAATCAACCTAGAAAGAAAGTAATTGCAAATTCTTGAATGTAAATAATGGAGATGTATACCTTGTAGATATTCAACTTGTTGTTGATGATTTCTTTTCTTCTTGAATGTACTCATAAATGTTGTATGAAATGGCATGTAACATGAGAAAACCCTAACACACACACATGCTTGCAAATGAATGTTGTAATGTTTCTCCAATGGATGAATGAAGAAGATTTGAATGCTTGAATGCTTGATGATAACCTTGAAATCTTGTATCTTCTCCTTATGATCTCTATCTATCCTTTTGTTGTTCATCTATCCCTGAATGAGGGTATTGAATTCCCTTTTATACATGCCTCAAGGAATAACTTTCAACCAGCGAAGGCCGACAAAGAGGAATTGCCAACCCTGAAAACAAATAATGCATAACAGATCGGGTAGACCAAACATAGGGCCACCCTAGGAGGTGGGGACAGGGGTTCCATGCCATTGTCCAAGGGGGATAGGGGTGCCACACCCCTGCCCTGCCCTATTTTGGGGCCTAGACAGGGTCTAAAGCACACAAAAGACATAAAGGAGCAAGAGAGAAGTGTTGGAAATGCAAAAATAGGTCTTGGTTAAGGAAGGAGATGTTGTCACCAAGGTGAGGACCCCAAATGTGGTTAAAATTGCAAGGGTCACAATTTTATGACACTACATTTATCCCCCACTTTAGCGGGAGTGTGTCTTATGCCATTACTGTCGGTAAAGTAGAAGAAAGAGAGAGATGAAGATGATAGATGTGGATAAAAACCACAACGAGTATAAGACATCACTAATATTGAGGAGCAAAAAGCCCCCAATCTTAGGGTCTCAACTCATGCCAACATATATAAGAGCACACAAAACAAAAAGGCACAAGACACACAAAAACAAAGACAAAGTACAAAAAGATACATGAAAATAACAAGACACAAGATGAAAAAATAACTATCCAAAGAGATCTCGATCTCAAATGTCTCAACAACTAATCAGGACACAAAGACTAATGCCATTACATAAACACAAGTGATCACATAAAAGAGAAAATTTGACATCATCCATGAACTATCAATAGTAAAACTATGAGTTCATGAGAGGAAGAAGAGAGAGAACATGAATACACACTTTGGTGATCCATGAGAAGAAAAGCGAAGAAGAAAGAAACCATGGACATCTTGCTCCTAAAAATAGGTGATCCATCGAGAGAAGAACATTGAAAATCTTGCTCCTAGAGCTTTCCTAGGTGATCCATGCAAAGAGAGAGAGTGAGAACTCCATTAGTTCCACTCAACCTCATGTGCATGTGCACAAGTGAGGTTCAAAGTGCCTCATAGGAGTCTATGCCCGAGTACTCTACAACTTGTATAGAATGTATAGTACAAATTTCAAGAAAGGTGTGATATCTCACAAACAGAGACCGTGCTTTGGTTCCAAGAATAATCACCCCACATAAAAGAAAAGTGGTGTCATCTCACTTTAAGAGACCATGCTCTAGTTCCAAGAAAGACCCACCGTACAAGAGAAAAGTGATGACATCTTTCTCTAAGAGGTTTCCCTTTGCTTCCAAGAATGTCTCACTATACAAGACAAGAAGAAGTGAAGACATATTTCTCTAAGAGCCCGTGCTTTGGTTTTGAGAATGACCCACTGTACAAAATATGATGACATCTTTCTCTAAGAGGTTTCCCTCTGGTTCCAAGAATCTCCCACTATTCAATACATGAGAGAAGTATAGTACAAAGGAGTGGTGTGAGTTCCCCCCCTTAAGATGTCAACATAGGTTGATGTTGATATCTTAAGGGAAGTAGAACAAGGATACCTACCTTCATCACAAAGAAGATATCCGCTATGCAACAATTTCATAAATCCAAGCAAGAGAGGGAATACTCTTCAAACAAGGATAAGATAGTTGAAAAGAGATATTTTGTTGTAAGTGAAAGGGTGATCCTTGGAGGAGAAGAGATCTTTGTTCAAAAGACATCTACCCCCAAGAGGAGTTGTCTTAGATAAATATAAAATCTTCTAGAACAAGAATGCAATCCTTCCTCCTATTTCTAGGTGAAAGGGATTCTTGAAGAGGGATGCCTAACTTTTATTCTCCCAGAGGAATGGTTGGATTTATCATAGATGTACATTACCAAGTGTAAAAAGAGGTCGTAGTCAAGGATTAACACTTCTTGTATAAGAGAGAATCCTTAAGTCAATAACCAAAAATTCTACACAAGGAATGATATCAAGTAATAGAAGTCACACCATCCACTTAATAGGAAAAAGTGGATCCCTAGAGAAAGAGAGAGAGATCATTGCCCCCCAAGATAAGGGATAATGAGAAGAGCTTACACAATCTACTAGAGAGAGATTTAGACATAAGAAAATGTGAAATGAACTTACATGAACACATGGAAGAAAAGACATTAGTAAATGTAAAATACATGTCTCAAGAAGTGGTAATCTTCGAAAGGAAGAGAGAAAAAAAATCATAGATCTCCCAAGGGGGATTAATCATAAAATTATAACATTGTAAGAAATGATAATCACATATGAAAAATACAACCCGTAAAGGAAATAATGATACAAGGGAAAGGAGTGAAATCCTTTCTCCCCGAGTGAGGAGAACAAGGAGAAACATTACACATTTGCTGATGGTGATTAGTTTCAAGTGATATGCCATCCTAGTGGAACAAATCCTCTCAAGAAAAGGATATATACCTCCCAAGAGATCATTCCTTTCTAAGGGGCATATCATACTTGCAAATAATTGAAGCCATAGAAGAGGTAAGATTTCTAAGAGAATAAAGGAAAGAAAAGAAGTGCAGTACTCATTAAAGATGCCCCTCTTTAAGCAAAGACGAAAACTCAAGAACAATTATATGCTCACATAGGAATAACCCTATGGAAGAAAAGAGATCTAATAATGAATGATGCACCAAGATAGAGATAAATGAATAGAAAGAAGAGAAAAGGAACTTCATGTTGCTGCCCCATAGTATGTTAAAGTGAAACAATACCACCACTAATGATAAAGAACCCTTGTTAAATGGGCTAATTATGCCATAGGGTGAAGAGAAACATAAAGGGAAAAGAAGTGCTAAGGCATGATGTTTTTACCAAGGAATATAGCTAGATCCTCTGTTAGACAAATGTGTGCAAGATCATATTGTACTTGAACAAATTTTTTAAATGCATAAAATTTTCCAATAAAATGTGAATATAAATAATGAAAAATGCAATATTCAATACCTTTCACTTGCTTAAGATTTCTGTTTTTATTCTGAGGAGGAAAGGAAATATTCTTGTCATATTTTAACCTCTGATAGATTCTTCCGGCTAATCTATTAGGTCCCATGAAGAAGAATGTTTGTTAGAAGGAGTTTCATTATCCACAATTCTAATTTTGCCACTATCTATGCCATCTTGAATAGATTTTTGAAAATTGGGGAAATCATTAGCATTATGGTCATGGGTTTGATGAAATGAACAAAAAGGATGCTTTGAAGAAAAAACATTCTTGCAGGCTCTCTTGATTTGTTGTTTTTGAAGGTAATCTTTAAAGTTTTGAAATATAAGGAATTCATCCATAGAAAGAGGGGTACCACTTCCTAGGCCTCTTGTAGTAGTTTGTGTAGGAGGATTTATAGGGACACAAATTCCATGCTCAAATTTCCCAATTCCTTGTCCTTTAAAACCTTGTTTTGCAATTATATGAAAGCCATGACTATAATAATATTGCAATTGACTAGATGGAAGAACACAATCATGAATTTCTTTGAAATCTGATGTGTAAGGAGGCAGAAAAGCATTTGTAGATGAAGGATGAGTATCATGTGAAATGAGAATCTCTTTTCCTTTATCAAGTTTATCCTTTTTGGAAGATTGGGGAAGAACATCTTCATCATCTAAAAGATCATTTTTAGTGATTTCTATGTGAGGAGAAAGGTCATGAATATAATGCATGACATCATCCTCTCTACATAGACTTTGATGTTGAAGATAGGTCCTAGGAGACCAAGGAGGATATAAAGATGTAAGAATTTTTATGTTTTCATATTGCCCCTCTTTCTCAAGGGTATGTGTAGAAGAAGATAGATCCATTTTACTTTCCAATGCTTGCTCTCTTGTAGAAAGATCATTGGGTAAAGCATTAGATCTCATTTCATCCACAAAAGATACCCTAGGAGAGGTACAAAAATTAGGATCTCTAGGTTTAGGATCTACAAAAGCTTTAAGGTGATTAACATAGGAAATGCATTTTGTTAACAACATCACCATAATGCAACATAAATGATACATGAAAGATTTGAGAACTAATTGAAAAGAAAATAATTTGGAAATCCTAACAACACAATATGACCAAGTGCTATGAAGAAAGAGAAGCAACAAGAAATGGATGAAACTCTTATCCGACACATGATAAATATATGCAAAAATTAATGTAATCACATGTGAAAGAGGTAGTAAATCTAATTTATTAATTGCCATTAAAAGTCCCTTAAGTGAAATCTGAATTTGCTAGAAAAGAAAATCTAAAAAGAGGACCTTTTTATGAAAATTAACTTTAAGATGTGAATTTGATGAAATTTGAATTTGTGTTTGACTTTAGAGTGTTAAAATTGATAAAGTATGCTGATTTTCTAGATCTAAGTAGAAAAATACAATCAATTCCATCTCTTGAAATTTTGGGAAAAAATCCAAGGACTATGGCAGGAATGCACACAATCTGGCCAATTTTTTTCAAAATTTTCAAGGATGATAGAGATTATGATTTTAATGCGGAATCCAAAAAAACAACTAATCGAAAATTGCAGTAAAAGGTCAAAAATGAAAAGATCTTAAAAATTAGGGTTTTATGATTTAACCACTGAATTTTTAGAATAAAGAGACAAATTTGAATTGAAATTTTGAAATAGAAATAAGATCTAAAACAATAAATTAAAATTTTACACCTCATAAGCTTAATTTTCTCAAAATAAAAAATAAGGGTTTTTATGCAATTAACCTCTAAAATTTGCAAATAGATCAAAGTTGAAAATAAAAATTTGAAATTCAAAGTGCAATTAATCAGATCGAATAATGAGAAATCATAATTAATGTGTAAGATGTTGGGTTCACAAAAATGTAAAGTCAAAAATTGAATCTTAGTGATTCCCCACCTAGGAGAGAGAAAATAAGCCACTAGGATGATTTTCACTTGGGAAGAACTTTACATTCAAAATAGGGATTGAATCCACTAGATCCAAATACAAGAGAAGAAAGGATGTGAATTTTGAGTGGATTGCAAGTGGTTGAATTGTGATTTGCCCTCTTTTGTAAATGAGAAAGTTGACTTGTTGACTATGTAGAAAAGAGAGAGGAAATGAATGAAATGAAGAGCTACCAGTTCGAGATCATGCTGTAACTTCGGATTTGAGCTAATTAAATTGACATGGATCTTACCTACAAATTTGGAGAAAAGTTGTCAAGACCGTGGTGAGAATGTACATGGTCCGCCACAAAATCCATGAAATGAAAAGGGTTCTTCTATCTCTACAAATGAAGCCCAAACCTGCAATTACAGCTACACACCTACAACCTACACAAAAAAAAGAGAAGAAAGGGGGGTTGTGGATAGGGGTTTGCCTTAGTCAAACGCCGATTGAGGAATCAACCTAGAAAGAAAGTAATTGCAAATGCTTGAATGTAAACAATGGAGATGTATACCTTGTAGATCTGCAACTTGTTGCTGATGATTTCTTTGCTTCTTGAATGTAATCACAAATGTTGTATGAAATGGCACGTAACATGACAAAACCCTAACACACATATGCTTGCAAATGAATATTGTAATGTTTCTCCAATGGATGAATGAAGAAGACTTTAATGCTTGAATGCTTGATGATGACCTTGAAATCTTCTATCTTCTCCTTATGCTCTCTATCTATCCTTTTGTTGTTCATCCATCCCCAAATGAGGGTAGTGGATTCCATTTTATACATGCCTCAAGGATTAACTTTCAACCATCAAATGCCAACAAAGAGGAATTGCAAACCACAAAGATAAATAATGCATAGGAGACTGCGCAGACCAAACATAGGGCCACCCTAGGAGGTGGGGAGAAGGGTGCCACACCCCTGTCCTGCCATATTTTGGGGTCCGGACAAGGTCTAAAGTAGACACAAGACATAAAGGAGGAAGAGAGAAGGGTTGGAAATGTAGAAATAGGTCTTGGTTAAGGAAGGAGATGTTGTTGCCAAGGTGAGGACCCCAAATGTGGTTAAAATTGCAAGGGTCACAATTTTATGACACTACAGGTTCAATTTTGCAAAGTAGGAGTAGAAGATATAATATTTAAGTATTTATTATTTCCATTCCATATGGGAGTAACTTAAGATAATGATACTATAATATATTCTGCTTGAGTATTACCAACTAATTATATTATATAGGAGGGGAAGTTGGTAATAATGTACACCCACCTTGGTTTGGTTGAGCCAAAAGTGAAAGGAAGATAGATCAAATTGATCACTCTACTAGCTATCTAAAATCAATTGTTGATCTTGATTATAGGGAGTGGCATATCCTTAGGGATCATCAAACCACTAATTTTAAGATCCAACATTAGGTACATTCCATAAATAAAATATTCATCATGAATTAATTAAATAATGGCAAAAAAATTAAAAACATCATTAATTAATTATGTAGCCATACAAGTCAAATATAATTCTATCAAGAAATAAATATCAAATTAATAATATAATCACATAGCTCATGCATTTCAATGTCATTTATCTTCTTCGTCATCCAACTCTTTGTCTATATCATCCAATCCAGATTCAACAATGTAAGGATTAGTCATATCATCATCATCATCATCATCATTGATATCAGTTTTGATAATGTCATCATCCATACAGATATCATCTTCATGAACATTAACTCCTACATCATCATGATCTAGTTCCTCTTCCTCAACATCTTTATTAGGCACATAATATTGATCTTGACCATCATCTCCTAGTTCTTTGGTATCTTCTTCTTCCACCATATTATAATTTACCGGCCTTCTTTTTGGATCACATCTAACAAAAAATGACCAACCCAGTTTACCTGGAACCTCTGAGTAAAATACCTGCTCACATTGTCTTGGAAGATCATAGGGCTCATTTCCAGCTTGCTCAAATGACCTTGTATTAACCATGGTAAATCCATTATCACATTCAATAATAATTATCTTGGGATCATTTTCATTCAATCATAGCTTGTACCATTGGATGACAAACATAACTAACTTTATCAATTTTCTGAGACTTCTGGATGTATGTCTCTTATAGATGAAACATTAGTCACTTGAAAGACTATAGTTTTCCCAGAATCACAAGTTTTCTTCTTGTCATCCAACTTTTTGATTTGAAATTTACAACCATTGTACCACATAGCCTTGTCATGTTTCACTTGCAATATGTCAAACATGTAAAAATTATTTCATCATCCAGTTAATAAACATATTTATTCTTGGCCGAATGTATGCAAAGAAAAAAAACTGAATAGATAAATACATCAATATAATTAAAAATAATTAAAAAATATGGGTGATTAAGATATATATTTATACATACCTATTTATCTCTTTAACCATATGCTAAATCAATTTCCCTTGGTGTAACATTGGAATATCCATTACGATGAGATTCTTTAACCAATGAAGCCACACCTTCCCATGTTAATGTGTGACCAAATTGTTGACATCTTTGTATCCATACCATTATCCAATCAAGATTGTTTGTAATGTACAAATGTAGTACATCCCACTCTCAACCAATTGTATAAAAAAAATGAAATTCACAAACGACGTATAATTAGTTAATTACCATGGTATACGACCTTAATTTATAATTGATGTACTTGGAAAACCTAACATCACACTACCTTATACCCTGAAAACCTTAACTTATAATTAATAAATGATACATCATGTACATATCAAGATAAATAACCTGATCTAATAAATCACAATTGTATGTTGATATCGAGATAACAATATTGAATACAAAGTAAGAGCCACTTATCGGGATAGATAACAAAGGTAGAATAGAAATCCCACGTAATACCAATGGAATAAACTATCCTGATATCATTGTATCGGAATAGCTCTACCAAATAGGAGAAAAGGTAACTAAATGCAAAGTTTCTATCAGTATAGCTAATGAGATCAAAATCATAAATTTTTTGTGCTCCAACTGTGTAAGTTATCCCGATAGCGAATGAATAAAATGAAGTCAAAAAAGCTATCCTGGTCGCTGATTTGTAAGTAGAATATTAGCATCAAGATAACTTATGGCGATAAGTGAAATCAAAGATGAAGTCTTCATCAGAGTAAACAAAGAATTTGGGAATGCAATTTTGAGAGATATCGATGGTTAAAGTAATACCATTAGGCATTATCTAAAGGGTTTTCAGCATAGTTAACCTGAAGGTGGAAATCAAATGAGTAATGGCTCATTGGTGTAACTTTCCCCGAAGTGACAACAAGAAGGGAAGACTGTTATGGTGTGCATCAAAACATCACCATATTTAGTTGTAGGGATAACTCTATCAAAATGGCATGAGATTTGTAGGCATCAACAAAAGTGGGTTATGTCGATAGCACACATCAACAAAAGCAATTCAAAATTCAAAAAGACAGTTGTATTGAATAGTAGGTCGAGACATTTATTGTGCATGAATGACATTCTCTAAAAATATATTCAGGGTCATTTCATACCTGAACACATTGTTCAATGGATATTGAGGGTGAAACTGGAGTAAGTCGAAAGAAGCAACAAGATAAAGCAAACCTACAAAACAAGTAAGTCTTTAGGATAACTTCTGTGATTCCTTGAAAGAATTGCTTTAATTTTCTATTTAATGGAAATCTCTAGCAGTACTAGGAAAAGACATGAGAAAGGGGAAACTAGTAAGGCAAAGGGTAAGAAACAAAAAATGGAAGATATCGATGTAGAAGTAGAGCAAACTAAAACAGAGGAGAGAATATTGAATCAATATTTGCTTGATCGATTACCTGGTTCAACCCCTAAACCTAATAACTTTGCATAATGGAAACCAGAGGATAATTATAACCTTGTGGGAGATGTCTATACTACCATTAGAGGCCATGAACTCTTCATGTTCCATTACCACAAGTGAGACAACTCTCAACTAATCTGCAACCCATTGAGGTTAAACTTAGGAAAACTTCTTGTTCCTAATGTTTATGTCAATCTAGATATACTAAAAGTATTGGCACAACATTATGACTCCAAGAAGAGGGCAATTTGCAAAATAGAGGGCAAGCCCTATTTCTATGTGTCAAGAGAAGCAATCTCCAAGGTGTTCAATCTGACTGAGATCTATGACTATCCCATTATCCTTGAAGACTTGGTGAAAGAATATCATAGACTGGATACCACCTGCACAAGGTGGAGGCTACCCCTTCACATACTCAATCCTGATGCACCAGTGGAGGTAGAGGAAAGACTTAGATTCCATGTAGACATGTTTAAAACCTATCGTAGGTATACATACTATTCACTTGGCTAGATCCTTGGTCTCAATACCTCAGATTTTAGGATGATAGAATTCATGGTGATTGGAGCGGACATTCAATGCCTTAATGCTAGAGATTTTTATTATGTCACATTCATTGCTAGACAGATTGATTTGAGCCTTCTTGCCATGAAGAATGATGCATCTGGAAAAAAAATCCACATTATTCTTTGTTGATGCACATGATATTATTTTATGGCCATGATCTAGGCATCTAGCCTGTGGAGATGAGAATCAGACAACTTGATAATGATAACCAGCCTTTGCCAGTCCAATTATGGACTTCAGGATGGGATTGTAAATTTGTCAGATCAAATTATATTCATTTTGAGGAGTATTTTGTCAAAATTTTATACAAATTCTATGATCACCCATGTGGCTCCGCACTCACACATGAGGTCAAAAGGTTCCTAAGGCCTACAGACTTTGGGGGATCTGAGACAGTCAAACATAATTGGGGTGACTGGTATTGTTTCTTAGACATGACAATGATTAGGTTTTATGGCTTGGAAGATTAATTATGTTACCTAAGATAGTGCCCAACAAGATAACTTATTTGGAAATTATTAGACAAATGGGAATTTCCAATCACATACACTTGAGAAAACATGACAAACAAGATTTTATGCCAAGGACCATATGCATTGGTGAATTTACTGTCACTGGGAAGGAAGGACATGAGCTGAAACTGAACAAATTATCCCATTACAACATGAAGCTAGGTGCACCAAGAAAAGGGTTTGACCCTGAAGGATACATTAATGTTGCAAGGAGAAAGCAAAAGATTGGTGAGTATGAGAATATCCCATTTATGAGGGAAGATTTGATAAGGAAACTAGATGAGAAGGAGGTTGAAATGGCCATTGACAATCACAACAGAGGATTGATGTGTCATCATCAAGAAATGAAGAATCATCATCAAGTGATGATGGACTCTCCTTTGAGAAACTCTCTAAAATAATGATTGAAGAACATGTGTCTCATGTTAGGGATCTAGAGGAAGAGGTGCCATTTTAAGAGGATTTGATGCAGCTAGCCTGTAAAGATTGTGTCAAATGATGATTTTGTAAAGTCTTTAGAATTTAAATCTTTTTTATATAAGATATAGGGGAAAACAGTCATGGAAGATGCAGGAGAGATGAATGCCTCCAATAAAAATCAGTTGTTGGTCACCTTGAAAGGTGAAGTTGAGCGATAAATGAGTCAGATGACCCCTAAAAGAGGGAGGAAGCTAATTGATGTAGTACCCCTCCCTGATCAAACTCTAGTTAACCTAGTTTTATCATGGTCGACCTTATTAATAGATTGTATGGATGGTTGGAACACTATATAAATATTATTTGATTGAATATGATGGACTATGTTAGCTAAGTAAATTAATGAATGTGGATCTCCTTGTGGATGATTAGATAAAATTGGCTTAAGCATCTTATATCTATTAGGGGTTTGGGGTCCTATCCCGAACCCGTCATAAGAATATCTATTATTTTTGTTATGGATTTATCTTCTGAAATAGAAGCTTGATACATCATGGTCATGAGACCTTTTGGCATATGGGGTGAATTCACAATAATGGTTCCCACTTTTTTGCCACTTTTGACATTGAGATGTACATTTTTAAAATAATCTTCAACTTCCGAGAACTATAACTTTTAAACTATTAAAAATTTGAAGATGATGTAAACTAGTGATTTCTAGCATTTTGTTTATAGATTCTATATACATTTTTTTCAAATTTTTTTGATGGATTTTTAAAAAAAATTTCCATCTCCCTCAAAAAGTAGTTTTTTACAACAAACTACATTTTTTAAGAGTGAGGTGCCTCCTGAAACATATAACTTTTTTTCTATAAATGATAAAAACTCAATTCTTTTGAATTTTGGTTTGTAACATCAATATCCAGGGCTTGCATTTGGTTTTATAGTGATATGTTCAATATTTTTCATTTTATAAAGTTTTGAAGTCCAACTAGTCATAATTTAGACATAGGTTTACGTTTGAACACATAACTTGTTCTATATAAATCAAAATTCAATTTATTTTTTTTTGTTAGAAAGAAAACATCAATACCAGGGGCATAGATATTTTTCAGAATTTTTTTGAACTAGTTTCTTATTTTTCCCAATGCGTTGAACAGAGAATTTCATGTTCGATGAAAAACCAATTTTCCATAAAATTAAAAATACAAGAACATAATAAATTCAAAATATAACAAAATTATACTCGTTGGAAAGCTTGCTCCGAGTACTACAATCTAATATTTTTGGGTTATCAAGATTATTTCATTCGTGCTTTGAACCAGAGCTCCGAAGTCATTAATTTTTTAGAATTCTGAAAATTTTTGGGAGAAACCTCAAATTAGAGGGTTCGAATGAACAGTACTTCGAGAAAATGGGGTTCGCTCGAATCCATTATGGTTCGAGAAAAACCCCATTTGCTCGAACCAATAGGCTAGATTTTGGCTTGTACAAAGTCACCTACGGTTCGAGCGAACCCAGGTCTGCGACGTGGTTCACTCGAACTCCCAGGGGTAGTTCGAGCGAATACCACTATTTCGCTCGAACACCTAGAAAATCGAATTTCCCACTTTCACCAAATTCCTTCATTGGCAAAAGTGGGAACCAACTTTGTGAATTCACCCTATGAACTTCATGAAACTAGTGGATAAGAAAGATTCCATATTATGACGATTTTATTATTTATGATGATGATATTGTGATTCATTTATGCATACCTAATTGATGATTTCTTTATATGATTTCTATGTTGTTGTAATTGAGTAGATGATTACATATGGATTACTAGGAAAAGTAATTGGTTTCTATCTTTATTGTTCTTGATTTGGAGATCAACTCATGAAATGATGTGAAATTGGATGTTTAATACCCTAAAAGTGGTCATCTAAACCATAGGTCCCCTAATCTCGATTTCATCACCAAGGTCTTTACTAAAGGAAATTAAAATTAATCTTGAGCACACAATTAATTTCTTAAATCATCAATGTCACATGGAAAATTAATCTCTAAATTAATTAAAATATTTAATTAATTGATCATTTCAAGTAAATCATTTTTTAAAACAATTATCCCATTTATTTTATTAAATATCCTAGTAAATTTAATTAAATAAATCAATTTACCACTAAATCGTAAAAAAAAGAATTAATTGGAAAAAATAATTAAAAATTGAGAAAAGAAATCAAATGGAGATAATCCTGAAAATCAAATTAAAAATTTGGAAAAATCTCAGAAAAGCATGTAAAAATATTAAATCTCAAATTGAATAAAATAGAGAATAAATCAGTTTTTTTCTAATTTTATCTTAATTTTAGTTCAATTTCCTTTAAAACTGAGAAAAGCAGTCAATCACATCAATTCACTTGGATTGTGCTTCTTCTTGGAAAATCTTGACCACTCATCATCATTTGATCTCGACCGTCGGTTTCTTTCTGAATTTTCTATAAATTCAAGCTCTCATCTCCTAATCAAGGATCTTGGAGAATATATTGTTATTATGCTATTTTTGCTCTAGGTTCATTAAGATTTTATATTGAGAATATTTGCATATTAGTTATTGAATATTTGTTAAATCAATTAGCTTAAGTATTCATTCATAGCTTAATCATGTTAGCCTATATCCATTAATCTTGCATATCTTGCATTTATCTAGCTTAATCTTGCATCCATTTAGCTCAATTTCATACTCATATAGATTAAATCTTTCATTTAGGTGTTTTCTAGTCACTGGTATTGCATATAAAAATCTAATAGAAAGATTAAACTTGCATCTACTAGAAGACAATAGGTCACTTTGTGATAGTTTATTGTTCATTGTTGATCGATTTACTAACCATGCATCTAATTACTTAATTGAAGTGTTGTGTATTCCAGATATAGATATGATCCACTTTTCACACACACATTTTTGGTGCCCACTGCGGGGCTCAGAATTCAATCCTTCGGCCTCAAAATCATTTTTTTATTTTACAGGTCTCGTCCGTACAACCTCTGTGAAAGTTCGTACAAGTATTTACCCAACATTGTACGAGTTATGTCTTTTATCATCTGGTTCATAGAGAATACTCATACAATTTTTTTCTATGGGCATTTGATTCTGTGTTCTATTGTCTAGGTCTATGGGAATACTCCTACGGGAAGGTATATATTGTCGTAGGAATTTATGTTTTTTCTCATTTCAGAAATAGTATACTTTTAGGGTTTTTCATGAATAAAATTTTGATTTTACTGATGCTAACCCTGGTCTGTCTTCTATTTGCATAAGATTTTCACTGCCTAACTGATTTTCTATAGAATGCTTGTTAAAGAATTTATCAAGCAAACATACGCCTGTCAAAGAATCAAAAGAAAAATGACTACTAATGCATTATTCTTGCAGGTTGCCTAAGGAGAATTGACTAAAAATTGTGTATTAATTTAGTATTTTCTTAGGCACTTAAATTTCTATTTGATTAATGAACAAATTTGTCTTTTGTGTTTGAAGAAAAATCTAAGAGGTAGGAAAGTATGCTCTTGTTTGCATAGACAATCAGAAATCTAGACCCTCGAGGCTTTTTCTAAATTTGAGACTTATGTACCTTTAGCAGGCTTGTCACAGTGAGAAAAAGTAATCATCTTGTTAGAACAACCCAAGTGAGTACAAGTAGACCTGAGCATTCCAACTCACTATACTAAATAGTCCTCTAGTGATTAAAGTCTCAGAGGATGGGATTATTTGAGTTTTCTCTTTGAGATCTCTCATATCGGGCATTTTGTAGGGCCTCGTGGTCTCAATCACATTTACATGATTACAACTTGTTTCAGTACCTTTGTCGGGCTCTAGGCCTCAATCATGCTCGCATGAACTCAAGGGGTAATTTTGAATGAAATTCCCGACTAAGAACTATAAGATAGAGGCTACCTGATTCACCTTCGAAAGGGGGATAATATTTGTGCAAGAGAGATAGTAACTCTCTCAAGACACTTTCTATATCATGCCCCCATTAACATTTGGATTTGGTTAATACGACATTGAGAATCCATTGTGTGAGACTCAGCAACCATATTCTGATTAGCTATTGGGTGTGTACCTAAGTCTACAAGCAAAGGTTTTCTTGTCTAAGCTAACTTCCTTAGGGTTAGTGTGCTGTGATTGAAATTCATTATATGTCTTGCATTTTTATTGTGTTTTCATCCCTAAAACTGAAACTGGAGAAAATAAAATAACAACATCAACAACTCAGTGATCAAAACTCTGTCCGTGTCCAAAAACTGGTCAAATTTACCAATTTTTGATATGTTGTTATCTCTCACCATGTCTGGAGAAAGGCAAGAAAGACAAGCTACTAAACAAGATACTTATGACAACCTCAGTACCCATGCTAATGATAATGATTCCTCATAGAGAAATTCTGAAGCCTCTGAACCTACTGAAGCTATTATAAATAGCTATCAAAAGGATAAAAAATTATGAAAAATGATGAAGATCATCATGGTTAGAGAAAAGGAAGATTATTTTCTAGAGCTAGAAAAGCAAGGTACTAAATTTCCTATTGATTATAACATTGAAACCCTTATCACTAAAGAGGAAGAGACACCTTTAGCTCTGGTAAACAAACAATTACAAGCATTACAGACTAAAATCATAGAAATAAAAAATAAGGATAAATCATCAAAACAATATTCTCTGGACACGATATGCCCATTTTCATTTGACAAAAACATTTACATGCCTCCATTTCCTTAAAGAGTGGAGATTCCTAAGTTTGACAAATATGACAGTAATGCAGATCTTCAAGAGCATGTCAGAGAATTTTGTCCTTTATGTATGGAATTCATGCACGAACAAACGTATCTCATGTGCCTTTTCCCAATGATTTAGGAGGACAAGCTATGGAATGGTTTTTGAGCCTACCTATAGGAATTAAAATTTTTGAGGAATTAGTTGAATCATTTCTCCAACAATACTTATATAACAATCATTATCTAGTCACTATGATTGAGCTTTGCAATACCAAACAAAAAATAAGAGAGCCTTTTCTCACTTTTCTTCAGCGTTGGAGAAAGATGATCTATAGATATTCATAGCCTATTCTAGATTCTGAGAAGATGGATATCTTTATCGATAACTTGATCCCTGAATTGAAATATAGTATCCAAATGTAAGTGTACCCTTCATTCAACAAAATGGTAGATAGTGCCCTCATAATGGAAGATGTGCTTATAAAGAAAGGAAATATGTCACTTTGGAAAGACACACAACAAGGTTTAGGTTCCAAAGAAAAGAACAAATATTGGAAATACAACAAAGATAACAATAGAAACGTTGTTAATGATGGAGTGGTAGACACTATTAAAAAAAATCAAAACCCACAATATTTAATCTAGCTAGCGGCACACAAGCACTCAAAGCAGCTGAAATTGCAGCAAAAAATCCTTCAAAAAAATCAAAAGAGTGGTTTAAAGAGAAACCTTGGCTTTCAAAGCCTAAACGCGATTTCAATCCTCTAGAAGAATCGTATGATTCATCTTTTAAGACTTTATTGGAAAATTATCTAATAATATTGCCAGACAAATCTAGACCATATGATCCAAAAGTTAAACCCAAATGGTGGAGGGAAAACAAATATTGTGAATATCATTGAAACAAGAGTCATACAACAAACAACTGCATGAAGATCAAGCATGAGATTCAATACCTCATTGATGTTGGCCAGATTGTTGTTGGAAATCACACAACTAATGTAATCACAAAGCTTTTAAAGATCTCTTACCTTCTTATGAACAAGGTGATTCCTCAAAATCCAAGGGAGGTGCCAAAGTCAATTACACCTACACTAACAATGACAATGTGATCAACATGATTGAATCTTCCCAATTAGAGTATTGCAATGTGATCATAATCAAAGATAAACAAAATAAAGAAAAAACTTCAAATGTTGTGACCCACACTCAAAAGAAGGTTACTCTCCAAGGAGCTAGTTCCTCAAATCCTGATCAAACAACATCAAACATGTTTACTTCTTCAAATAGATGACCAAATACTATCACAGCTAAATCTAAACAATTGGTTTCATCATCCTCTCCTGGTTATAGCATTATCGAACAATTGAAAAGAACTACTACTCAAATCTCCATTTTTAAACTGCCTAAAATCTCTTCTGCTCATAGAGAGATCCTGAACAAATGTTCACTCACTACTAATGTCCCCAAATATTTAGATGTACATCGGTTTCAATCTATGGTGGGTCATCCAACTTCACCTCATTACCTCACCTTCTCTAAAGAAGATGACGAATCACTGAATCACCCACATAACCAACCATTACACATAGAAGCTATGATCCATAAAACTGAGTCAAATGTGTTTTGATAGATGGAGGTGTTGGGTTGAATATTTGTACCTACAATCTACTGACATAGCTGGGCTTTTCTAAAAATATCATTGATCCAACAAAGAAAATAACAATCAAAGCTTATGATGAAGAAGAGAGAACCTCTAAAGGTCTGGTGCTATTACCGATCAGGGTAGGACTTGTGGAAAGAGATGTTATTTTCCAGGTGCTTGACCTTCCTCTTTCATATAACATCTTATTGGGTATGCCATGGATTCATGAAATGAAAGTAGTACCATCTACATATCATCAATGCTTGAAATTTCCTTATAACGGAGTTGAAGTCAGTATTCCTATTGATACAAGTTATACCTGTAATACATTAATGCAGTAAGTTGATACCTTTGTTCCTCATAACAGAGAAGCCTCTACAATTGAAAGTTCAACAACTTTGATGAAAGATTTAGAAAAGAAATTGAAAATCATAGATATTGCATGGATGGATAAAAAATAGAACTTGTACTTTCACTAATGTATCTTCCTCAATCACCAAGACAGTTGGGAAAACCATTAGAGGTTATGAAGCCACAAACTTCAATTCCAAATGTCATTTATGATGGTATTTTTTATAGTCCTCTACTTCCCTTGCAGATAGAAGAGGATGTTGTTCTCAAATGGCTTTTCAAAGAAGATAGTAAAAACAAAGAAATACAACATTGTGAAATTTCCCCGACATAATATGGTCTAGGCTATAAGATGATTCATTACATCGGATATTCAGGTATCGGTCCTCTAGGAAAGCATCAAGAAGGTATTGTTGAACCTATTCAGCTAGAAACTAAGTCTACAAATGATAAATTTGGACTTAGGTACAATCTAAGAAAGTCATCAGATCAAAAACATACTTCTCATCATCAGTCTAAGTGGAGGAAAAAGATACTACCTTCAACATCACAAGAAATAAACACTCAACAAACTCGGGAAGAGTATGAAAATGAACAAGAAGAATTGGCAATCAAGAGAGAAGAAGTAGTGAGTAATCAAGTTCCAATTGTATCAGCAATAACAATACAAGGAGTAGAAATCCTAGAAGACATGAGAGAAGAAATCAAAGGAATTAAAGAGTTGTTTGCACCACTGAACATTTTGGTTGCATACAAAGGTAGAAAGCAAATAGATGATTCAGAAACTGACTCAAATGAGTATGAATAGGGTCCAGATACATCTACTATAGAAACTCCTGAAGAATCTAGTGATATCATAGATGAAGAACAAGAGATAATACGCTTAAAGCTACAAAAGGAAATAGAAGAAATTAGACTAAAAAGACAAGAAGACTATGAACAACAGTTGAAAGAAGAAAGAACACAAGAAAATTTTGCACCTACTATATCTCCCTCTAATGAGATAGAACAAATTAGGTATGGAACTACAAAAGAAGAATTAGAGGATACAAAAGCAAGGCTAGTCATTAGTCCAGAGGAAACTGAATGTAAAAGATGACAAGGACTAATAGAGCCATCAAGGTTATGTGAACAAGTATGTTAAATACAAGTGATGAATGAACCGAATCATGAAGGAACTTGTAGAATCAAAGATGTAGATACTGAAACTATACATACTTTTACTAAATCACTTGAAGAAGAGTCAGAAACTTCATCTTATGAATTTGATCACTCTGACATAAGATTTATTTATGACAATACCTATTCAACACCAAACTATGACAACTTTGTCATGAATGTCGAGACTCTGCCTGCTGACCCTATAACTGTCAAATCACAATATGTAGTCCACTCTAAAGTAGAGGATGATGCTAGTGGTAGGTCTATTGGGTTAGGTCCCCTAAATATTAACATGCACTTTGATAATCATGTTGTAACTCTTCTTGGTCGTGAGACACTTACGCAAGGTAGTCTTCCAGAACTCGACTTATCGGCCCAAATTTATGATGATAATACCGTGAACTCCCTTGAACCTGTTAAAACCTTATCCTTGGTACATCCTAAACTAATTGACTATACTCTTCAAGACCAACCTTTGAATATACCTGTAGACACCTAAAATTGTCTTGTCTAATTAAATAAATATCTTTATTTATTTAATTATTATAGCCTAATTCTTCTATTAATTAAATAAATCTTTATTTATAATTAATTCATTTATCCTCTTCTAGCTTTATTTCTCATTTAAATAAATACATTTATTTATTTAAATTATCCTTTTCCCAAATTAAATAAATACTTTTTTTTATTTAATCGATTCCATTTCTCCTATTAATTAAATAAATCTTTATTTATTTAATTAATTCATTAACTTTTTCCACCTATGACACATGTCATTCATCTCTTAATTCCCACTCTACCTACCCTCTCATCATTTTCTTATTTCTTCTACCTACCCTCCAATCATAGCCAACCATTTATCTTTTACACCTCTCAATCTTATCCCTCCATTTCTTATAGTGTCTTCTATATAAGTAGATGCTTCCTTCAAAATCAACCCTCGACTAATCAAGTCTTTTAGCATTCGAACTTTCATATGTGATCAAGCCTACTTGCAACCACACTTCCATTCTTTGTTGAGCTCTTGTGCACACATAAAACCTGAGAGCAAATATATCAAGCAAGATCAATGAAGATAGGAAGAATGGAGATCCAAACCCTATTAGACATGTGATGGTATAAACCTTGTGATTTTATTTTATTTTCATTTTCTTAGGTAATCTTCATATGTTATGGTGGATCCTTGTTGTTAGGCTAGGGTTTTGTGGTTGAATTCATTTAGTCTTTCAATATTGTTGTTTCCACTTTTACCATGAACATTTTGGCATGCCCCATGGGACATGGATTTTTGTTAGATCTTTGGTTTTTGCAGGTTTTTCTAACCCTATATTGTTGTTTTGTAAAACAAATTGGAGAATAACCTTGTGCAGCTAGGGTTTTGGACACAAAATCAAGATCTTGGAGAGATTTGATCTGATCTCACAAACGGCTTGGAAATTTTGCACCAAATTTTTTTGGCAAGTTGAGGATAGTATCAACATCTCTCAAACCAAAATTAAGATCTATTGGAGCATATTTTAATTTTTTATGAATTTACATACAAAAATTAATTTTGAGAGCAAATGAGCATTTTTTTTGGATTTTCTTATATTCTTGGAAATATCTCTGATTTATACAATGATCTGTTCTTTGTGATTTTAATTTTGATGCAAAATATTTCCTAAAAAAATGGATTTTTAAAAATTAGGGTTTTGCATTATTTTGATCCGATCTCACAAATTGGTTTGAATTTTGACATAAAATTATTTTTCTAGGTCAAGAAAAGTATAAAAAAATCTCAATAAAAAAATCAGAGTTTTTGGATAATATGTGAATTTAATATAAATTTTTTATGCATTTTCATAAAAAATTAATTTTGAGAGAAAATTAGCGAATTTTTTGGATTTTATTACATTTTTGGAAAGATCTTAGAATTATACATAGGATCTGTTCTTTGTGATTTTAAATTTAATACAAAATCATTCCTAAAAAATCAGATCTTTGAAAATTAAGGTTTTGCATTATTTTGTTCATATCTCACAAACTGCTTGGCATTTTTGCAAGAATTGTTTTATGCAAGTTTGGAAGTCTATCAAGAGTTTATAGTAAAAAATTCATATTTTTTGGATCAATTTTGCATTTTATATGATTTTTTTATGATTTTTCATAAAAAATTAATTTTTGGAGCAAATTAACAATTTTTTTGTATTTTCTTACGTTTCTGGAAATGTCTTGAAATTTTACAGGTGGGATGTTTTTTATGATGCAAAATATCTCATGGAAAATCAAATCTTTGAATCTATCAAAAAATGCATTGTCAAAGGCCCCTTTTCACAAAGTCTTTTGTATCTAAAATTCACCTAACTCGTTTGCTTGCAGGAAGGGGTTATCATTTGAAACAACCCAAACTACTAACAAATATTTGTTGTGGGATCTTGGCAAGGGTTTTTTATCTTTATTTTGTGCCTTGTTTTCATAGGTTACCAAACACTTCAATTGGTGCACTCAAATTGAACCAATGTCTTTTGTGTCTTGAGCAATAGGCTCTTTTCGTTTAATCTCTAGAGGGATTGTCTCCCCTATGGTCATTAAGATTACTAGTGAGGAGAGAATGAACCAAGTGGTAGCGAGGAAAACCCACCTCTTTTGGACCACTATAAATAATTGTACCCATGGTGAAAGCCATGGGTAACGTGTACTGATTAGTTCATACCGACACTATGTCTCCCCATAAACCCGTTTGATCAAATTTATTTAATTAGTTGTAGGGTGTAACCCCTATCGACTAGGAGCCTTCTATGTTTACAGAGCTGAAAGTGCCACATGTATGGCCACATGAGTAGATTCCCATACTAGCACCCTTTTGGTTTAGAAAGCCAAAATCCTTTTAGTTGTTGAGGCAGGAGGTCGGACCTCTGGAGCTGCCCACACACATACGGTTCTTAGTAGGGATACAAAGTTCACCACCGGGAGTTTTCATGGGGACTGATGCTTGGCTGCCCTGAAGAAGTGAGTGCCAAGGGTGGAGCCAGTGGGGTCAAGCATCTAAGTATCCGCTCTGAATAACATAGCCTCGGGTGAAACCCCATGTGGGATCAACAACTATTGTCTTGGCCAACCATAAGAATCGTGATTGTCTTCTTTTGAACATTCAAACATTCAAGACTAAACATCAAAACATTGTGTCTTTTATGTCTTCAAGTGTATGCAAAACATTTTTACATCAAACAAAACACTTTTCTTTGAGTCATTTTGAGTCTAAACACTTACAAACATTGATTCTTCATCAACATTGTGTCCTCTTGTCACCTCAGATTCATTTACATTCCATCCAACTCTTGGTCTTCCATACTCTTTCTATTTTCATCTAGTCTCAAACATCTTGGTCAAGACCTAGTTCATGGTTGAAACCCGTTCCCAAAAATCTAGGAGAGAAGCTAAAGAGGCTCAAGAGTCCGCAAACATGAGTGCCTATGAGTATGACAATGATGTCTTTTTCAATTCTGATCATACTACATTACCTAATATGGATGCTTATAGAAACATTCAAAATGTTGAGAACATGGATAACACAAACAACAATGATACACATAATGACAATATGGACAACTTTTCCATACATTCAGCAAAAGTGGAAGACTCAATTATAGATCCCCATTTTAATAGATTGGTTGAGTAAATCATGAGAAGAGAGACAATATTTCTTACAAGTAATGACACAAAGTGGAGCCAAGATACCTCATGATTTTGATATGTCTCAAATAATGGAACATCGACCTTTGCAACAACCTCACCTCAAAATGGATCAAAGGAGGCCTAATAGTGGAGGCAATAGAGGACCACATATTGTGCCTAAGTCACCATAATATTTATTCCAAAAACTTGAGGTCCCCCATACACATGGTCACACATATGATACTCATCTTCGCAGGACATTATGGAAGTCATGCAAAAAACTATACTCAATCACATACCAATGCTAAGGACCAACCACCAAAGCAATTGGATATCCAAAGGCATGATCAAAATTTGGACACAAGGAAACCCCACGTCAAATTTGGGGGCAACACATTAGAACAAACTCGTGACATGCTTGTAGAGTATGGTATACATGGACAAAACATATATTCCATTCCTCATCATCACTCTAAACCAAGTGGTCCATATACACAGCATCATTATAGACCTCCTACATATGAAAATGTGTATGATCAATACCATCCATATATGAAACATGCTCCTCCTCCACCTGGTGGCTCAAGCATGGGATATGGTCTAAGAAGTTGATCTCCACCTAAGAACAATTTGGAGCAGCAAATTAAGGACTTACAAAAGAAAATGGAGGACATAAATACACTAAAGCCAGCTTACACAATGAGAGACATATGTCCCTATCCCTTTCACAAAAGCATTCCAATGCCTCCATTTCCTACACACTTTGTGACACCTAAGTTTGATAAGTATAGAGGAAAAGGGGATCCTAAGGCACATATAAGACAATTTTTCATATCTTTCATTGAGGTAGTAGTAGAAGAGACATATTTGATGAGATTATTCACACAAATCTTAGGTTATCAAGCTATGGAATGGTTCTCCCAACTTCCACCTGGAATTAAGTCATGGGGTGACTTAGCAGAGGCCTTTATCCAACATTTTTGATACAACATAGAGACAGAAATATCAATCACTACTTTATGCAACACCAAGCAAAAGGATGGAGAGTCTTTTTCATCATTTTTACAAAGATGGAGGAATCTAGCCAACATATGCTCTTGTGAAATTCCACAAAAATAAATGGTAGAGATGTTCACCCAGAATGTCCATAGAGAAATTTGTTATGATCTAAGGAAATCTTGCTTGTCCACTTTCAAGGATTTCATTGAGAAAGGCTTAGCAACAGAGAAGGTCCTAATTGAGCAAGACATCATCAAAATATTCAAAGAAAACAAAGAGGACTTTAAAGGAAAAGACAAGCCAAGATTTTGGAATAAAAATAAGAACACAGTCAATGATGGTGTTGTTGATGCCAATACAATACGACCCAAAATTATTTTTTCTAGATCAAACTCTACGAACAATCAAGTGAATACTCAAACAACTTCAAAATCAAGAAGGAAGTACAGCCGATTGGGAGAACCACTTGACTTAGCTTTCAAGAAGCTAGTAGCAAACAAGATAATCACAATTCCAGATTTCCCTCCATATGATCCAAAGGTCAAACCAAATTGGTGGAATGATGACGAATACTACGAATATCACAAGAGCAAGGGACATAAAACAAGAAATTGTCATCGACTGAAGAACATCATACAAGATCTTATTGATAGAGGAGACATTGAGATCGAAGGACACTCATCCAATCAAGAACATGAGATGTTTAAGGAACCATTCCCAAAACATGACAAGGGAAAAGCTAAAGCCACAGATGACCAGACCAACTATACCAGAGCATCCTATAACTATGATTCAATTGTTAATCACATTTCGATGGACAATTATGTCTCTACCATTATCATCAAGGACAAAACGCCTGAAAATTCCATCCAAAGACCTAAAGTTGTCTTAAAAGGAATTGGATCTTCTTCTGAACCTACCTCTTTATGTAATGTTACAACTCATCGACATAAAATATTTTTGCAAGGTGATCTAGCTAAAAACACCAATTCCTCATCAACCAAACTTGAGTACGATATGGTAGAATAGTTAAGGAAGATACCCATGCTTATCTCAATCCTTGAGCTCTTATGCATATCCCCTACACATAAAGCCATTCTTGACAAAACTTTGAGAGGCACTTCCATCCCCACTGATCTAAACATGGATCAGTTTCAAGCCATGGTGGGATATCTTTCTGTTCCATACTCCCTTACATTCATTGAAGCTGGTGACGCATCTGTAACCCAACCTCATAATGCACCTTTACATATTAAAGCCTTCCTACTCAAACACCGAATAAAATGAGTCCTGATAGATGGAGGAGAAGGTCTAAACATTTGTACATTGAACACTATTAAACACTTGGGATATTCTGGAAAGGATATAAATGTACAAAAAAAGTACCATCAAGGCATATGATGATGAAGAGCGTTCATCCAAAGGCACAGTCATCTTGCCTCTCAAAGTTGGGCCAATTATGAAGGATGTGGTTTGTCAAGTCCTAGACCTAGATCTCACATACAACATATTGCTAGGGCATCCTTGGATTCATGAAATGAGAGTTTTTCCCTCAACATATCATTGATGTATTAAGTTCCCACACAATGGAGTTGAAGTAAGAGTTAAAGCTGACCTAAACCCATTCATATATTACAACAATATATGACCTAGATCAGAAATAAAAATCTCATTCAATCAAGAAGTTGTTCCATCTTCAGCATATGTGGATCTAGAATCCTTGAAACTTTCTACATCCAAACAAATAGAGCTAAAAGAAAAGTTCAATGTTAAAGACATGGGATGTGGTGTGTGTTAGGTCCCAGAGATAACTAAGAGGGGGGGGGGGGGGGGTGAATTAGTTGTCTAATAAATTCAAACCAAAAACAACTTATCCAAACTAAATGCTTAATACCGATAAACCAAAATTTATGCCGGTAGATAGTTTATCAGTTAATTGCAGTACTGATAAAGATTAATGCATGAAAGAGAGAGACAATAACATCCACAACACATAACACCAATGTTTGTACGTGGAAACCCTATAAGGGGAAAACCAACGGTGGGAAACCTTACCCACAATCAGATGATACTACTATAGATAGTATGTGTATACAAATGGGGTCTGCACATGTAGAAAGGCCAAGTGCCTAGAGCTCACTACTCAAACACAAATATGAGTCACACTGACTACAATTGGATGGTTAGATCCAATAAAGATGTACTGCTCAAAATAGCATCTTCATATGCTGGATTCAGTACCGGTGTAGTTCTAATTGCCTTTACAAAAACCTTCCTTCAACCTTCAAATGATGTCTACATGTATAGCTCTTCTTATTCTCGCATATACCAAATTATTTCTTTCTTCACATTCACATATCTTACAAATAAGATCTTACATTTATACCATAACCTAAGACCAATTTTAGTAGGTCAGCTTTAAAAGATATTACAATGAAAACAATTTACAAGTAAATCAATAACCGATGCAATAAACGATTCAACATGTCGGCTTAATGCATTTACAACAATAATAAATCATCTCCAAAGTGTGTCATGCTGATCTGGAATAGATAAGCCTATCGGTGCTTATTTTGGACCTATTTGTCAGTAACAACAAATATACAAACACGGATATACCAATGAACAAATCTCCAAGACAAAGTGTCCAAATGATGTCTTCAACATAACCAAGTGTTTTCCATGTCATTCCAAGTGTCGGTGAACAATATATCTTGTCAGTGAACTAGATACCGGTGGTTGTGCATAAAGTCACTTGCTTGTTGGTGAACATTGTCAATTCCCCAAAGTGCCAGAGTTGATAAGTGTTAATAGGTGTTGACATCAATGACAAAACCATATCAACATAACAAAAATACCGACAATCTCCCCCTTTGGCATTGATGGCAAAACAAGATGGAAAAACCATCAAAGTGCCAAAACAGAAATGGCAAATACCAAAAATCAACAATCTCCCAAAAGAGATCATAACCAGAAATCAAAATTTAGATATAGAGAGAAATACAAATCTCTCCCAAAATAAGAATCACTCCCCCTAGGAGTAACATGTGTTTTCCTTGTGTTTTTCCATATCAATCTCTCCCCCTTTGACATCAAATGCCAAAGCAATACAAAAACCAAATTCAAATACAAAATACCAACATATTTAGTATACCAACTACTCCCCTTGAGAAGTAGCTCTCCTCATCAAAGCCGAAATAAAAGATTTCTCTGTTAATTCTATTGGTTGATGACAAAAATCAACTATCTAAGTCTCTACCGGTGGGGGTATGACCCCAAGTTGATCTTTGAGATATTCAAAAGTCTCCTTAGGCAAAGGCTTAGTGAAAATATCTGTCATCTGCTCTTTAGTACTCACATAAACCAGGTGTTTTCCATGTCATTCCAAGTGCCGATGAACAATATATTCTACTAGTGAACCAGATACTGGTGACTATGCATAAAGTCACTTGCTTGCTGGTGAACATTGCCAATTCTCCAAAGTGCCAGAGTTGATAAGTGTTAATAGGTATTGACATCAATGACAAAACCATATCAACATAACCAAAATATCAACAGTGTGTATATCTTTCATGTTGATCAACTCCCACTATCTCCTAAGGTATTCAGTCAACAAGAACAACCTACACACAATTTTCAATGCCAAGGAATTGGGTATGAACCACCTAGTGTTGTGGCTACTAACTCTTAATGCAAATCTCCTCTAGTGGTGCAAGCAACTCTTGATATTAATAGTCCTAAGAGTGGTTCCAACAAAGAATCTATTGAGCGTATTGCCAACCCTCTTGATAACTCACATAGCTTATCATATCATCCACTCATTCCATTTCCATTCCTCTCCCAAACTTGGATCAACAATAATTATGAAAGCCCTTACTAATTGGGGATGAAAAATTAAGCCTTGAAAAGAAAAAACTAAAACTCAAAACTAAAGAAAAGTCCTTCAATCTAAATCAAAATCAAAAGCTATTAGACTCTAAAAAAATCAAAGTCAAAGATAAAAATCCTATGAAATAAAAAGAGCAAGAGATGATCTCCCCTAATATCAAAATAACTGGGGGCAAAAGTTCTAAGATTTCAAGTCATAAAGAATACTTATTGATCCTAAGTATCCATCATGCTATCCTACTTTCACTTCTTTTCACAATCATAAGCCTTTATCACTCATCCACTTGTTCCGCACATCTATCCCCTTTTGGCGATACATCATGGACCTTTAATGGAGCTTCCTTGAAGGACTTCACTATCAGGGATGCCCAAACTTCTTCAGGTGACATGCATACAGGCCTATGTCATCCACATGCTAGTAATTCTATCTCAGTTCCTTTACCAAGGAAGATAGTCACTCAAGCTACACATCATTCAGTCAAGGAACATTGCAACTACAACCATAAGGTAAAGCCTCTCACATTTGAGGTAGGTGGCTTAGTTCTCAAATAAAATCCTAAAAATCAGCAAGATAGAGAGAAGAAGGGCAAGTTCAAACCAAATTGGTTTGGTCCTTACATCATTACAATAGTCTATGGATCTAGTGCATATCAACTCTCAACTCTAGATGGCGAACCTTTGGAGGATCCTATCAACAACATGCACCTTTACAAGTTTTACACATAGCTCTTTAAAGTATCTTAATTCAAAAACACAAAAAAATCAAGAAATTCAAAAAAGAAAAAAATCATAAAAATAAAAAATCATTACTTGGTGAAAACCTGGCAAATAGGCGCCTTGTGACACAAAAAAACTTGAAAAATCAAAAAAGTAAAAAAAAACAAAAAAGAAAAAGCATTTTGTCCAACAGCGAAAACCACCTCAGTGGCACCTTGGGCAAGTACCATGATGAAAACTAGGTCACCAGCACCATGTGTAGATACATTGCTCCTTCCTCCTTCAGGATTCCATTTCATCCTTCACTTTGCGCACACTCACAACCTATCCGTTCTTTATAAACTTATCCATTCCCATCATGGCTTGTTATTGATCTACCTAAGATTGGTTAGCCATTCATAATAACCCCCTTTTCACCCCTTTCTATCCATAATAAATCAGCTCCTATCTGTGGCTAAGGAAAATCCTACATCTAGTGATGGGTGTGGAACTAAGAACTAAGAACATCAAACATTTCGAGGAGTACAATTTCTTCCAAATTTTATTCAGTCCATCCACACACAATCCACAATAAAGAAGGATTTTCATCACCAATCCACAATAAATTTTCATCTTCTCTGTAATAAATTATCAGTTGCATGGATTTAGTCAGTTTCAGATGAGACACAACAACAACAATGGGCTTCAACAAATCAAATCTTTCAACAGACTCAGACAACATTATGGTTCAATGCTATCTATCCTTTTGTGAAAGTAAACATCATGACCACAATCAAATAGACTTATACAAGTGACAAGAGACACTAGAATTGAGGACTACAGTGGATGTTGGTGTCGAGTTTTGATTTTCTTTTGATTTTATCTTTTGGTGACATGTCTTTTAGCTTTTCCAGAATGTCTCTAACTAGAGATTTTATCTCTAGGATGTCTTTGAATAAAAAGGCGAGGATGGGGTATTGTCACCTATTTTTCTTTGTTGTCTATGGATTGTCTCTTAGAATTTCTATGACTTGTCCAAGGATATGAGGACACTGAGAGTCTAGTGTGAATTGGGGCATTCCTTGTTTCCGACTGTCTTATCTCCATGCAAATGGGTACAATGACTTTCTGGGTTGAACATATGCCTCGATTGTCAAAACCTATTTTCCATAATAATGCTCAATGATGATAATAGCACAAGAAGCTCTTTCACTTCCATATCTTCTATCTTTCATCCCCCTTTCTTGATTGACCTCCATTGTCCTTCTTGAGTCTACGCAGCCTATTATCACATGACTGAGTATAATGACACAAAAAAATATTTACATTTCATGTAGTTCGCACCTGCATTACCACATATAAGCATTTCATACATACATATAGATATCACAATTGCATCATATCTTGCACACAACACATGTTAGAACATTTTATATTTTCATCATGTAAATAGTTATTTGCATTATCATATTCATCTACATGTTATACATTTACATTCACATTAGCATAACATATAAAACATAAAAGAACAAAATTTTTGCATTTCATTGTGTACATATTTACATCACATAGACACATACATCACATAGGTACACATGCATATAGCTGCCGCAAAGGTGAATCTCAAAAATCATAAGTGTCATGATACAATGATGTCAAAATCATATGGCTACAATCACCTGAAGGTGTCTACATCATCATACAAAATGGTACATAACTGATACATAGGGAGCCCTCTAAGGCTATGATGAACTCCCTCCCTTGGAGATGGCTGGCCTCAATGGAGTTTGAGCCTTGGAAGGACCCACCTTAGGATCATCTCTCCTACCCCCTCTATCTGGTGGTGGTGGAGGACCCATAACCCTACCGCTAGATGCCCGTCTCTTGTCTCTCCCTCTAGAGGTCGCTGCACTCTATGATGGTCTTCAGAAGCTCCTAGCCCATTGATCTGGTGGTACCACTCCATAATATAGGTCTCTCCAGTAGGCTATCTCCTCCCTTGCTTGTAGAACATAGGCATATCTGGCCCCTATGTCCTCTACTGCCTGCCTCCCTACCCTTAGTGTTGTCTCAGCCTTCATATAGCATTGAATAGCCTGATCCCTCTCCTTTTCAGTGTCCCTCATCTATCTCCTAAGTCTAGTTGTCTCCCTCTCTAGATCCTAGATCTCATCTTCCTATCCTTGGTAGATCTCCCTCAAGGACAGTAGCTCATCCTCCTCCTCTCTCCCCTTACCCTGTCCCTGTGGCTGCTTTTGTCCTTGTCCTCATACCTATACCTGTCTAGGAACCTGTGCTACTAGCACCTATAATGAAAATCCACCTCTACCCCTCACTAAATGAGCTTGTCTATCCTATCCACCCTCTCTCCTTAGAGACACTCTCCTCTCTACCACTATGCCCCACCTTTGCCATCAGCCTCTACCTCCACCATACCCACTATCATCTCAATCTCCTCCACCATCTCCATCTATTGGCTCCCCTAGATCCATCGGTTGTGTAAATAGATGCTCTACCCAATATGCAGTGTACTCTGCATCCATCCCTACATTCTCTATATCTGCCCATATATCCCAAGGCATGGAAACTATTTCTTGTAGCTGTGTCATAGCTTGATCATATGAAAGCAATGGCCCCAAATGCACCCGATCCCTCACTATCCACGCATACATTCTTGACCCCCATGGCATCCATTGTATCCTTCTGAACTACTTGCCCACCCTATCTACCAACTGCCTCTCAATCACATATGGTGTCCTCCCAATCAGATACCTACTCCAGAATACATATGGCAGCTCCACTGCATCATCCTCTCACTCCTCACAGTCCTGATATGGCCTCCATATCACACTATCTATCTTGTCAATCACTCAGTACCAATACTCCATTCTCCCAATCTGTGGCTGAGATGTAATCATATCATATAAGTGAACATAGCTGCGCCCATGTCCTCTGCCTCTGAAATGTATCAGTTGTGTAACTGGTAGATGCTCATATGCTCATACCTGTAGCAGTGTCACCCCACATCCCAATCCTATTGACCCATGATATACAAATTGATGTAGCTCATAATACAAGTGTGCTAGCAGACATGGTCCCCATGCACACCTGGTGTGCTCGGTCACCAATGTCTCAAGTGTCCTCCCCCAACCCACTACCAACCCTCGTGTTGCCCTATCTGAATAGAGGAACCCATTGATCACTCCTGCCAGCACCACTGGTAGTGCCAATCCTGTTGCTATCATTGTATCCCAAGCCACATGCCCTACCCTCATCTCTAGTACTAGATCTCAAAACACATGTCTCAGTGCATCCCTATCTCCCTCTCGATCATAAGGAACTAAATGTTGATATGTGGTGACTGATCAGCAAATGTACCTTGATGCTAAATCTTAGAAATGTACCTTCATTGGATATGGGATAGATGAATATGGCTATCGGTTATGGGATTTTGAAAATAAGAAAATAATTAGAAGTAGATATGTTATATTCAATGAGAAGGTCATGTATAAAGAACAGATGTAGGAAAAGAAGCATGAACAGGACAAACAAGAATATGTGGTGTTGGATGAGATTCCTAAAAAATGAAATGCCATAGGTACTTGATGCTCAACAACAACAGAATATCCCACAAACTCCTACAAGTGTTAGACATTCTACAAGGTCAAGTAGACCCCCTAAAAGATTTTCTCCTTCTTTGTATTCTATATTATTAACTGATTCTGGTGAACTAGAAGAATATGAAGAAGCAATGTAGGTGGGTGCCAAACAACAGTGGGAGCTAGGCATGAAAGAGGAGATGGACTCCTTGATGAAAAGTAAGACTTGGGACTTAGTCCCTCTACCTATAGAAAAAAGAGCCTTGCCTAACAAATGGGTTTATCGGCTGAAGGAAGAGGAAGGAGGTTAGAAAAGATATAAGACCAGACTTGTGGTAAAAGGTTTTGCATAGAAAAAAGGTATAGATTATGATGAAATATTTTCTCTAGTTGTAAAAATGACTTCAATTAGAACTGTACTTAGTCTTGTGGCTATAGATGATTTACATCTTGAACAATTAGATGTCAAAATAGCTTTTCTCCATGGAGATTTGGAGGAGGAAATTTACATGTTGCAACCACAGGGATATGAGGTGAAAGGTAAGGAGAACTTGGTGTGCAGGTTGAAGAAAAGTTTGTATGGCCTAAAGCAAGCACCCCGACAATGGTATTTAAAATTTGATAGTTTCATGGTTGAACACGATTATCATAGATTTAATTCTAATCATTGTGTATATTTTAAGAGATTGGATAATGGTAGTTATATTATCCTGTTGCTCTATGTTGATGACATGCTTGTTGTTGGGTCTAACATGCAACACATAAATGATCTTAAACAGAAATTAGCTAGGTCATTTACTATGAAGGATTTGGGTGCAACTAAGCAAATTCTGGGTATGAGGATTACATGGGATAGGAAAAATAGAACCTTGAATTTGTCCCAAAGTGAGTATATAAAGAAGGTGTTGAAAAGATTTAACATGCAGGATGCAAAAGCAGTTAGTACACCTTTGGCTAATCATTTCAAATTGACTAAGGAGATGTGCCCAAAGGCACAGGATGAGGTAAATAAAATGTATAACATACCGTATTCATCAGTTGTTGGCACTCTCATGTATGCAATGATATGCACGAGGCTAGATATTGCACATGCAGTGGGAGTTGTGAGCAGGTTTATGAGTAATCTGGGTATGGAACATTGGAATGTTGTGAAATAGATTCTTTGGTATTTGAAAGGAACTACTATGAAGGCATTATGTTTCAAAGGATCTAATGCTGTTCTGAGTGGATTTGTTGACTCTGATCTAGTAGGTGATATTGATTCATGGAGGAGTACTACAGGGTATGTTTTTACTATAGGGGGAATTGTAGTCAGTTGGATTTCTAGGCTGCAAAAGGTTGTTGCACTTTCAACCATTGAAGCTGAGTATGTTGCTACTACAGAAGCCAGCAAGGAGATGATTTGGTTACAATGTTTTTTGGAGGAATTGGGTCAAACACAAGAAGATAGCCCATTGTATACTGATACCCAGAGTGCCATTCATCTTGCAAAGAACTCTGCTTTTCATTCAAGGACAAAGCACATTCAGCTCAGGTACCACTTCATCTGGACTATTTTGGAGGAGGGCCAGTTATGGCTTGAGAAGATTCACACAAGTGAGAATCCTACCAATATGTTCACAAAGGCGGTTCCATAGGAGAAGCTGATTTCTTCATTAGTTTTTGTTGGTCTTCTTGATTGATAATTGTGGAATTTATACTAGTCAAGTCCTAGTGTTTTATCCGGTGGATGTTGCAAGTATAGTGGTGTCATCTAGTATCAGTCTCCAAGTGGGAGATTGTTGATATGTGGCGACTGATCAGCAAAGTACTGTACACTCAGCATGTATTCTTGCCAAGGTCCAGGGCTGGGCCAAGCCCTAGGAAAGCAGGTGAAGCCTGTTGTGGGCTACCTCCAAGAATTTTTTTTTTGCCATTTTTTGTTGATGAAAACCGACATTGTAATAAAACCCTAAAAATGCATGTTATAAGCGGCTAGGATGCTTAAGGCATTGTAAGGTTGATGTACTATTTTTGTTGGATAATAAGAAAGATTGGATGACTGTGTATGGTGGACATAACCCATTCTGGGTGAACCACGTTAAATCTCTATGTTATCTATGTCCTGTTTCATTTCTTTATCTTTTGTATTTAAATCTGCATATAATTGTTAGTTCATATTTGCTTCAGATCTACTTGAAACCCTAACACTAAATCCCCATTGAACGGTATCCATAGTATCCTATACAAATCCTCCAAGGTGACTATCATCTCACCCATCGAAAAATGAAATACACATGTCTCTGAGTGCCATCTCTCAGCTAATGCAATCAGTAAACCCATGTTTTCCTGAAACTCAGGTACATACATAATATATTGCAAGCCCATAGCCTGAACTACTGCTTTATCCTTGAATGTCATCTCTTCTCATAAACTCTGAGTTGATGAGAATCTCTCTCATGACTCTTGCAATTAAGCAAATCAACTGTGTCAATCCTAGTGGCATTCCCCGTTCATCTCAAAGTGTTGCTTTTTATACTAGTGGTACTCCCTATTCATCACAAAGCACTGTTTTCTATCTTAGTAGCATTCCCTATTTATCACAAAGTGCTTCTCTTTTTAGTACTCCCTGTTCATCACAAATTATTGCTTCCTATTCTAGTGGCACTCCCTATTCATCATAAAGCATTTCTTTTTATCCTAGTAGTACTCCCTGTTCATCACAAAGTGCTTCTTTGATCCTATCTTTAGGGCACCTACTTGAGTGTATCCTCTTGAGTAGCTTATCCAATTGACAATGTATGTTCCATCACAAAATTGTCAATTTTAGCCTCATCCAATTGACAACGTATGTTCTATCATAGAATTTTCAATTTCTATGGTAATGCCTATTCATCACAAAGTACCTTGATCTATCCTATCCTAGGGCTCTTCTTGAGTGTATCCTCTTGAGTAGTTTCTTAATTGGCAACGTATGTTCTATCACATAATTGTCAATCCTAGCCCAATCTGCTATTCTAGTCTTCCCTAGAGGACCTGCTTGAGTGTATCGTCTCAACAACTTATCCAATTGATAGAATATGTTTATCACAAAACTGTCGATTCAACCTTGAAGACATAAATGTGCATTCATGACACAAATGAGCTTACATACTTCACAAATGTGCCTCTCCTACATAGATGTGCCTTAATGTTTTTCCCCCCGCTTGACATTTTTCTAGACCTACCTAGAGCGTATTTATTGCAATACCTAGCATGCATTTATGACAACAATTAATGCACCAAAGTACAAGGAGGTTTTGTGGTACTTACCGGCTCTCTTGTATCTGTTGGCCTCTGAAATTGGCAAATGCGATCGAATTTGTGCACCAATGCCATCCCTGCTGACTATTGACTTCTCTCTGCTCTCTCTACACTCTGATCTCTTGGATGTGTGGATGAAAATAAGGATATTTTCCCTTGTAGTCTATCTTATAGACTACCCTAGCCCTAGTTTCCCCAGTCAGTCTTCTTTATCCCGTGACTTTGTCACTCTATCTTATCTGGTCAGTCCATTCTACCTTTTCTTTCTTATCGAGAGATTATCTATGATATTTTCAAACATTTTCATCCAATCTCTCTAGGGGGCATATCATTCCCATCTTAGGAGAACTTTGTATCAGTTCATCTTATCTTCTTTGAAACAACATGACAAGTTGCATTGTCTCAAAGAGGTGCAAAATGTAGACACCTAAAATTGTCTTGTCTAATTAAATAAATATCTTTATTTATTTAATTATTTTAGCCTAATTCTTCTATTAATTAAATAAATATTTATTTATTTAATTAATTCATTTATCCTCTTCTAGCCTTATTTCTCATTTAAATAAATACATTTATTTATTTAAATTATCCTTTTCCTAAATTAAATAAATACTTTTATTTATTTAAGCGATCCCATTTCTTCTATTAATTAAATAAATCTTTATTTATTTAATTAATTCATTAACCTTTTCCACCTATGACACATGTCATTCATCTCTTAATTCCTACACTACATATGCTCTTATTATATTCTTATTTCTTCTACCTACCCTCCAATCATAGCCGACCATTTATTTTTTACACCTCTCAATCTTATCCCTCCATTTCTTATAGTGTCTTCTATATAAGGAGATGCTTCCTTCATTATCAACCCCCGACTAATCAAGTCTTTTAGCATTCAAACTTTCATATGCGATCAAGCCTACTTGTAACCAGATTTCCATTCTTTGTTGAGCTCTTATGCACACAACAAATCTGAGAGCAAATATATCAAGCAAGATCAATGGAGATAGGAAGAATGGAGATCCAAAACCTATTGGACATGTGATGGTATAATCCTTGTGATTTTATTTGATTTGCATTGTCTTAGGTAATCTTCATATGTTATGGTGGATCCTTGTTGTTGTTAGGCTAGGGTTTTGTGGTTGAATTCATTTAGTCTTTCAATATTGTTGTTTCCACTTTCACCATAAACAATACCTACCTTTGCCAATGACTGTACATTATCCTTCTATCTTAATGCAGTTGAACCAATAGACTCTTCCACCAGTGAACAAAGTGATAATATGACACCCACAAATGTCAAGTATCTTAGTCGCAAAAATAAATAAAAATAAAAAATAAGTTCTGGTGGTGAAAACCACACTGTGGCAGTGTCAAAATAAAAAATAGTAAAAATAAAGGACGTACCTAACTGTGAAAACCTCTCTAAGGTGCCTGAAGGTGAGACACTTGAAATTTTGCTTGATCACTTTCAAGAGCGATCATCAATGCTAATTGAACCTCCACAGCCAATAAACATTGGAATAGAAGAAGCTCATCACACCATACATGTAGCTCAATCCTTGTCAGTTGAAGAACTAAAAGAATTTGTTGATTTCTTCATAGAAAATAAGATCAATTTTGCATGGACATATGCTGATATGTTGGGTTTAGATCCTGACCTCATAATGCATCATCTTTCTATCACTCCTGGAGTTAATCCTATTAAGAGAAAACTCCAAAAAATGCATCCTAATGTTGCATTACTTGTTAAGGCTGAGCTAGAAAAATTACTAAAAGTTGGATTCATCAGAGCAGTTGATAATGCCGAATGGATATCTAATATTGTACCTGTTTCTAAACCTGACAAATCAATTTGTGTTTGCACTGATTTTAGATATTTAAATAAAGCTTGTCCAAAAGATGATTTTCCACTACCCAACATAGACATGATCGTGGACATGATTGCTGGCTATGAAATGTACTCTCTAATGGATTATTTTTGGGGGTACAATTAGATCAAAATTGCACCTGAGGATCAAGAGAAAACAACATTCACCTATATATGGGGAGCCTTCTACTGGAATGTAATGCCCTTTGGTTTAAAGAATGCAGGCGCTACTTATCAAAGAGTTGTAACAATAATTTTTTATGATATGATGCACAAAAACATGGAGGATTATGTTGATGATACTCTAGTTAAATCTATGAAAAGATCAACACATCTATCAGAACTAGGTCCAATATTAGATATAATGGAAAAATTTAAACTCAGATTAAATCCTAAGAAGTGTACATTTGGAGTTACATCTAGTAAGCTCCTAGAATATATTGTTTCAGCGAAAGGAATTGAAGTGGATCCAAAAAAAGTTAAGGCTATCATGGAAATGCTACCTCCAAATAATATCAATCAAATTAAAAGTTTACAAGGATGCCTCTAATCAATAAGGGGATTTATCTCTCAGCTAGCAAATAAGGCTCAACCATTCACAAAGGCATTACAAAAAGTAGTTAAATATGACTAGGATGAAGATTGTGAACAACATATAAAACAAATAAAGGATTATCTTTCGAACCCACATATATTTATGCCACCAATTTAAGGCAAGCCATTTATTCTTTACATATCAACTACTGATACATCATTTGGGGCACTTTTGGCACAATACGATGACAATAAAAAGGAAAGAGCTATATATTATATGGGCGAAACCTTGGTGTCCTACGAGATGAACTATACTATCATACAAAAATCTTGTTTGGTATTAGTCTTTGCATCACAGAAATTAAGACACTACATGCTAACACACTCTATCAAGCTGGTGGCTAAGATTGACCCACTCAAATACCTTCTTAGCAAAGAAACACATGAAGATTAGCTAAATGGGTCATGGTTCTTACAAAAGTTGATATTGAATATATAGAACGTAAAGCTATCAAAGGACAGATCATTGCAGATCAAATTGTTGATACTCCACTTGAAAATAATCAACCTTTGCATATAGAATTCCTGGATGAATCCATTATGCATCTTACTCAACAATCCTGGAAAATGTTCTTTGATGGGTCTTTCACTCAACATGGTTCTGGTACCGGAATACTTTTTATCACTCCTCAAAGATATTCAATCCCAAAGGCTTACAAGATTCTCTTTCCTTGCACAAACAATATTGCAAAATATGAAGCTTTGGTAAATGGGATCAAGCTAGCTATTAATGGAATGTTGTTGAGTTACACATCTATGGAGACTCTCAGCTAATTATCAACCAAAGCAATGACATATATTAAAATCGAGATGAGAATATGATGCCCTATAAGAGTGGTTGATGATCTTAAGAAATACTTTACTTTATATCATTTCAGTAGATTCCCAAATCAGGAAATAGAGTAGCAGATGCTATGGCTACCTTGGCATCTATACCACATCTACAAAATCTAACTTCCTCTTTGAATTCTTGGTGGAAGAGTTACATTATCCAGCCTATGATTCTCCTGAGTCCCAGATGGTCTATTCTATTATTAGACATAACTCATCTTTCTATAGCCACATTTACTCTTACTTGTGTGACCAAATTAATCCTACTAATCTTACCCATAATGAGAAAAGGAACCTAATCCGAAATGCTTCATAGTACGTCATCATCGCTAACAATCTATTTAGGTGAGGTTTGGATAGTAATTTTCTTAGGTGTCTAGAAACTGAAGAGTCCCAAAGCATGTTATCTAAAGTCCATGAAGGTATTTGTGGATCTCATTCAAGTGCTCTAACTTTATCTCAAAAATTGCTAATGGTTGGCTACTACTAGTTAGATATTGAGAAAGATGCTATAAAATTTGATAAAACTAGTGAGAAGTGTCAGCTACATGGGAACCTCATACATGCTCCAGCAAGGGATCTCATACCTTTCATCACACATTGGCCTTTTTAACAATGGACATTTGACCTCATTGGCCAAATTTATCCTACATCATCTAACGGACATAAGTTTATTATAAATGCCACCAAGTACTTCACTAAGTGGGTAGAAGCAATTCTGCTGATCAAAGCAACCGGTAAACAAGTTTCTCTATTCATCCTTAACTATATCATCTGCAAGTATGAGATACCTTCTTCAATTGTGACTGGCAATGGAGGGTAGTTCAAAAACAAAGATCTAGATGAGCTCTATGAAAAATTCAAATTCAAACAACACTAGTCATCCATATACTACCCTCAAGGTAACGGACAAGCTGAAGCATCTAACAAAAATATGTTGACTATCTTACACAAAACAATAAACAAATCTAGAAAGGATTGATATCTGCAACTCAATCTTGCACTATGGGCTTATAGAACAAGTATCAAAACACGTATTGGGGCTACACCTTTTTCTTTGGTGTACAGATCTGAAACATTCTTTCCTATTGAGGTGGAAATACCATCTTTTGGGAGTTTCTTTGCAAGGTCTTGTTACTGATGAACACTACAAAATATCTAAATTGCAAGAACTCAAGTTGCTGGATGAACATCGGAAAGTGGCATTTGATCATCTGAGAGCCTACCAAAAGAGAATGTCTAGAGGCTATAAAAAGAAAGTTCAACAAAGATAATTTTAGGTTGGTGACCTTGTTTTGAGAGAAAATCCTAAAAATCAACAGTTTCGAGACAAAAAAGGGAAGTTTGAACCCAACTGGCTAGGTCCCTACATCATTACTGCAGTCATTGGCTCTAGTGCCTATCAACTCTCAACATCAAAAGGATAACAACTCTATGAACTGATCAACACCATCCACTTGAAGAAATTCTTCACTTATTATTGTCTACTCTAGCAACCTATACAGCTAAAAAGTCTTGAAAAAATCCTAAAAATCATAGAAAGTTCTTAAAAAAAATTTAAAAACTCAAAAATAAAAAAACTGACAAAATCAAAGCAAGAAAGCATAGACCATGCATCAAATTTAATCAACCATAGACAAACTCTCAAAATCTGCAATCAAATGTATCGCATGTCTTGTTAATCAATCTATCAAACATCAACATGTCTTATACAAGGAAGGGTGGACTCGAAACTAGACAAATCGGTCTTATACAGGGTACTTACTCTTTGAAACTAGACATTCCTATCAATGATCAAATCAAAACAATGGCATAGATTAGTATGGCTGCTGGATTTTGTCTAGGTTGGTCTTATCCTTTTTACTGAAGTGTTGCATTTTTGCTTTATCTTTTAGTCACTTTTGTGACATCCTCGTTCTTTTCAAACCCTCATGGCTTGAAACTAATCAATGTCCTAGTCTTAGGGTAATCAACTGATCAATTTACATGTCCTAAGCAATATCAAACAATTCATCTTTCCCTCAGTAGTACCAAGCTGTCCACTTTGAGTCAGTCACCTGTCTTCAAACTACTGAAGAGTTTTATCACTGAGTAAACAAGTAAAACAAGACTAGTAAAACACAATCATCAAACTATTTGAGATATGATTAAAATTTTATTTGTGTGTTGTCTTTTAAATTGTTTTTCGATTATTATTCCCTCCGAGTAACTCGAGGAAGTCTATCTTGACTAAGAGGAGCAAGGATTGGGTGCATAATATTTTTCTTTGTTTTCTACTTGTAGGAATGATTTCAATGATTTGGAAACATCTAATCAGTTGGGTGTCTGTGATAAGTGCCTTCACATCAAGGTGAAATTGCTACACATACCTTGACTCCGCTTATTTGTATGCTACAGAGAGGTTGGAGTCATTTCTTTGTTTGTTTGAGGGAATTTCTTTAATGTGCAATTTGGATGCATGCATACTCTGTCCAAAGATATGAATGAAAAAAAGGGTCATTGCAGACAAGATAATTAATATTGCGTATGAAAAGGAAGGAACTCTATTTTTTCTATTGTATTTATAAAATGCTTAGTGATAAAAATTAAGTATATCAAATCCAGTGACTAAGTTTAGGTTGCATTCATTCTAAATTTTATGCATTTTCAGTGATTTTGGCATGATAACAATTATCTCTTTATCTTTTGAATAAGAGTCCGAAGTAATCATCATTTCTAAGCTAAGTGGTATCTTTTACATCATCATTTCTTCAATCAAGTACTTGTGTATTGAGATGTTAGTTGCATACATGAGCATCTTATATAGATCCATACATTTTATTATATATTTATTTACATTCATATTACTGCATGAAAAATAAACATTTGCATTACTAGTTACTCATTTTCATCATTTATTGCATATGAAAAAAAAACATCCATATTCATCTGCATTACATTCATCCATACTGAAAAGATATGCATACAAATAGAATAAATCATATAGAAAAACATTTCATAATCAATCAACATAAGTACGATGAAATCAAATCAAGAGCTTGTATATCTCGTCATAATCTCAGTGTCTAAGAGTACAAATGCTATGAACTGTCATATACAATGTCTCATCGAAGAAAGAATCATATAGGCTACAAAAATGAGATATATATAACAAAATATAGGAGATATAACAAAACTATCTCTCTGCCTCTCCCTCATCGTCGAGTGGAGGAGATGGTGCTTGTTGACCAATGTCATATCTGGGTGCCCTAGCTCCCTCAAATCGAGCCATATACTGAGAATGTGAAACAACTTGTTGTGCTACTGGGACCACTACACTATAAGTTGCGACATAATAGGTTGCATGACTCGTCTGATGCAAAACCTCTTGCTGAAGAGAATCATGCTTTGCTCTAACCCTTGCAAGCTATTGATCTCACTCTGCAAGGTGCATCTGCACCATTGTCAACTGTGATTGCAAACCTATCAACCTTGATCTCAAAGACCATACTATGTCTGGTACTCCCTACTCTCTCCCAACATCTACTCTCTCCCAACATCTGTTGGTATTATGGATGTGTTGTACTAGTTTTGTCATTGATGTCAACACTTAACCTTGTGGAGATTCTTGGTTATGTTCACTGGCATGTTCAGTGATTCATGTCGTCATTGGTATCTGGTTCACCGACAGGTTATATTGTTCACCGGCACTAACAATGACTTGAAGATTACTTGGTTCTGTCGAAGACATTGTTTGGACACTTTTTTTTGGTGATTTGGTCATTGATCTAATTGGGTTTGCATATTTACTGTTACTGGCAAATAGGTCTAGGTTATGGACTGGCAAGTGTTATCTATTCCAGATCAGTACGATATGTTATGGAGATGATTTATTATTAATGTAAATCCATTGAGTCGACATGATGCATCACATATTGATTCATTTGTAATTGATTTTATTGTAATATCTTTAGTGAGATGACCTACACATTTGGTCTTAGGTTTTGGTATATATGTAAGATCTCATTTGTGAGATTAGTGTGAGTGTGGAAGAGGAATATAATAAGGTATATGTGAATATAAGAAGAGCTATACATGTAGACATCATTCAAGATTCAATGAGGTTTTGAAGAAGGAAAATCAGAGCTTAACCAGTACTGAATCTAGCATATGAAGATGCTATTTTGAGCAGTACATTATCATTGGATTTAACCATCCAATTGTAGTCAGTGTGACTCTCATTTTTTGATTGAGCAGTGAGCTCTAGGTAGTTGGCCTTTCTGCATGTGTAGTCTCCATATTGTACACACATACTATTTGCAGTAGTATCATCTGATTGTGGGTAAGGTTTCCCATCGTGATTTTTCCCATTGTTGGCATTTGGAATTATAACACACAATGGGAGATTGTTGGCATTTCAATAAGGATATTGAGAAGGTTGTTGATGACTATGGATATAACTGATTAAGGATGTTTATTGTCTTAATATTATTATTTTGTCATTGATGTCAAGAAATTGATTTTCTAATTCAGTATGATGTTGCCATATCTTGAGAAGTATGATTTGATGAGTATAAAGATGTCGGTAATAGACACAGAAAGAATATGATGAATAAGGTATCTAATGGGCAACTATTACCAAGTTAGACAATGATGAGATCATGATGTTTAGATTGTTTTAACATCATACATATGTTGTAAATTGTAAGGTTAATACTATACCATGTTACCGAGCAAAGAACCTAGTCAATAAACCCTAAGGTTATCGCTATTGGTTAATGAAGGTAGAATGTCTACCAAGTAAAGTTTAGTATTTACTAAGTTGTAATTGAGTTGTAACCGAGCTGTAATAGAATACATTAAATGGTTACATGCATTATTTAATGAAGGAAGTTGATGAGTTGGAACTGATTAAATGATTGGTATGCCATGCATGAAGTTTGTTAAAGAATCTATGGCAAAGGAAAATCGGCATGAAGATCTACAACGCAGATTGAACCGCATTACCTTAGCACAAGTTCCAAGAAATATATGCAAGTTCCAAGGCAGGGTAAAACATTTTTCAGATCGAAGGATACATTGAACCTGGACAAGTTTGAAGATCTGATGGCTATGATTGATCATGGGAAGTGTGATCAAAGAGATTAAGTGGTTAGCTAATTGGTTATAAATAGGGAACTATTGATAAACAATGCATGCAGGCAAATGTATGCACAGGGATGCTACATACTGATTACCAAGCACATAAGCTTGAAGACCTGTTTGAATAATAGAGTATAGAAGCCCAATAGATGGACAAGATTAGTTTTATGTTTAGATTGTATTGAGAAAATAAGAATCTTCTTTAGCATTTTAGATGTGAAGTTGCAGATAGATTTTTATTACTGTTATTTTGTGAAAGTGACAGAAAATCTCTTAACCGAGTGGAGTTAATAGTCTTATTTGTAAAACCCTCTAGCAAGGTGACATTCTGATTGAGTGTTTGAAATCCTTTAACAAGGTCACTTCTAACAAGGTGAAGATCCTAATAGATCTGAGGGAAATCCCTTAACCGGGTCACATCTAGCAATGTGTTTGTAATCTTTAACAGGATTTACTTTTAACCGAGCATACTCTAGAAGAGTATATTTCTTAGTGGGTCCAAAATCCCATAGTGGTTTTTCCCTATTTGGGTTTCCATGTGAAATCTGGTGTTATGAGGTTTATGATGTTTATATGCTTTTGAGTTTGCATGTTTAGCTGTTTTGGTTATATTACTGAAGTATATGTTATCGAGGTTGAATCTGATGTTTTTATGGAAGATTAAGTTTGTATGATTCACCCCCCCCCTCTCATCTTGTTGGCTATTAGATCTGTACTTACATTAAGTATCAGAACTATCACTTATCCTTGTGGAGATTCTTGATTATGTTCACCGGCATGTTCAGTGATTCATGCACAGTCACCAGTATCTAGTTCACTAGTAGGTTATATTGTTCACTGGCACTAACAATGA
Organism: Cryptomeria japonica; assembly: GCF_030272615.1. Taxonomy (NCBI): domain Eukaryota; kingdom Viridiplantae; phylum Streptophyta; class Pinopsida; order Cupressales; family Cupressaceae; genus Cryptomeria; species Cryptomeria japonica. The sequence continues at coordinate 492,026,355 of NC_081408.1, forward strand.
CTTGAAGATTACTTGGTTATTTCAAAGACATTGTTTGGACACATTGTTTTGGTGATTTGGTCATTGATCTAATCAAGTTTGCATATTTATTGTTACCGGCAAATAGGTCTAGGTTATGGACTAGCAAGTGTTATCTATTCCAGATCAACACGATACGTTATGGAGATGATTTATTATTAATGTAAATGCATTGAGTCGACATGATGCATCGCATATTGATTCATTTGTAATTGATTTTATTGTAATATCTTTAGTGAGATGACCTACACATTTGGTCTTAGGTTTTGGTATATATGTAAGATCTCATTTGTGAGATTAGTGTGAGTGTGGAAGAGGAATATAATAAGGTATATGTGAATATAAGAAGAGCTATACATGTAGACATCATTCAAGATTCAATGAGGTTTTGAAGAAGGAAAATCGGAGCTTAACCGGTACTGAATCCAACATATGAAGATGCTATTTTGAGCAATACATTATCATTTAATTTAACCATCCAATTGTAGTCAATGTGACTCTCATTTTTTGATTGAGCAGTGAGCTCTAGGCAGTTGGCCTTTCTGCATGTGCAGACTCCATATTGTACACACATACTATTTGCAGTAGTGTCATCTGATTGTGGGTAAGGTTTCCCATCATGATTTTTCCCATTATAGAGTTTCCACGTACAAAGATCTATGTTATGTGTTGTGGATGGTATTTGTCTTTTTGTTTCATGCATTAATTTACCAACATTACAATTAACTATCAAAACTGTTTACCGGCATAAATTTTGGTTTACCAGTATTATGCATTAAGTTTGGTTAAGTTATATTTGGCTTGAAATTAATAGACAATTGATTCACCCCCCCCTCTTAGTTGTATTTGGAACCTAACAATTGGTATCATATCATAATCCTCTTTTGTAGAAGTTTAACACTTTGAGGAGATTCTATGGGAACTAACTATTTCAGGAAGGACAATCCGAAACTTGATGGAACCAACTATGGTATATGGAAAATCAGAACGGAGACACATCTGAATTGCATTGGAAAAGACATATGGGATGTTACAAAGAATGGCTATGTTGGTCCTACTTGTTAGGATTCCGATAGATACTAAGAGATGGGGTGAATCAGTATCTACCCGGTGAGTAGAATTTCTTAACTTAAAACATGTAGAACATATTATAACAGTGTACTAGTATGCAAGAAATAATGCAATAAATAGAATTAAAAGCAACCACATGAAAAACACACCATACCACAATGATTTAATGAGGAAACCCGGTGTGGGAAAAACCTCAGTGGGATTTGTGACCCACAATATTCACTTACTGGCTGTAGACACTTAAAAATAATTATTTTAATTATTCCTCGCATAATTAATTAATTAATTATGTTAATTCAAATCCCTCTCAATATTAATTAAATATAATTAATATTGTCACTATAGCATATGATTGATTTATTTAATAAATCAATCCCTTTCTTTCTTTTTCTAAAAAAATCAAATCCTCACAAATCTTCCTCTTAGCTAATTAATTTCAATTAATTAGTTAACCTACATGATTCCTACAAATCATCTTCTTAATTCATTCTTCTAGAAACTCCCTAAACTCACTTAACATTATTCTTCTAATTTTTTATTCCCTCCACTCATTCTCTCTCCTAGTCAAATTCTCCTACAAATATTAATCCCCCTCCTAATGAGTCGTTAATGGTTAATCATCATGATTAGCCACAAAGTCAACTCTTTGTCCTTTTCATCCAACCACTAGCTTTAAATACTCTTTTCCTAGGTGAATGTAAGATTTTCAAAATCACACATTCCTCTAGGCATCCCCTCTCCCAAGGAATTTTTAATTCCTTTTTATTCCTCCAATCCCCATGATATCTTTTTTTGGAGAATTTTTAATTCCTCCAATGCATCTTGTCGAGTGTGGAGATACGAAATGCCTTTAAGGCACATTTATTAGTCTCCACACCCTCTCTTGGACCTTGTGTGAGCTCACAAGTAAATCTTAGCCCTTCATCTTGAATTCATCCTAGCCACTTGTTTTCCTCTCCTCTTCCTATAAAATAGGGCTCCATCCCTTCATTCAAAACATCTTGAAATCCAGTAAGTTTATGCTGCTCTTTTGAGCTTAGGAAATCATCTTAGCAACTTGATTATCTCATCCTTATCATTTTTCAAATCTATTCCATTTGTGCACAACATTGGAGAGCCATCCACATCCAGCAATCAAATGAGCACATCAAGTGGAACATTATCCAAAGGAGAAGGTAAAATAGTAAGGTGAAATGGTCTTTTAATGATATTTTATCATTCTACATGTTTATTTCGTTATGTTTTGATCATTTGACCTTCAAATCTATTTTCCCCTCTTCATTTTGGCATGCCCAGTGGGTCCCACGTCCCTAAGAACTAATATATTTTTTGTAGGTTTTTGTGAGTTGTGAGACACAGGTTCCAGAATAGTGCGACTGCAGAAAAAAAAAAAATCTTTTTTGCAGGTTCCAGAATAGCGGCTTTGTATTTCTGCGCAACTTCTTTTCTGATTCTGTTTCGTTTTTGTTTCTGTTATTTTTCTATTTCAATTTCAGTTTTAGCACAATAGCTCTTCGATTAGCGTGAGCATTTTTGTGGGAATTTAAATTCCTGTTATCTGATCTGTTATTTGCTCTATTATCTGCTCTGTTTAATTATAATTTGTGTGAAAATAGGAGAGTATGCTCTTGTCTATATAGACAATCAGAAATCTAGATCGTTCACTTTTCTATTCTATTTAGCATGATTGTATGCTCTGACCACAAGAAAGTGTGAAAATAGGAGAGTATGCTCTTGTCTATCTAGACAATCAGAAATCTGGACCTTTCACACTTTTTTATCTGTTTAGTACTACTATCTGCTCTGTTAATCTGTCTGAAATTTTTAGGTGCTAACTGTAGTCTGCATTTCTTTTTTTTTCATTTCTTGTTATCTGCTCTATTTAAATATAATGTCTGACCACAGGAAAGTGTGAAAGTAGGAGATTATGCTCTTGCCTATCTAGACAATCAGAAATTCGGACCTTTGACATTTTTTTTTATTTTGTTAAATTTAGGGTTTCTGCTCTGTTAAATCTAAGGTTTAAAAAAAAAAAAATTCTATTTTTTCACCATATCTTCTTTATCTCGACTCCATTTTCCTCCAAATTTCACCAGATTCTCCGCATCACCATTTTCCACATTTCCTTCCTTGGAGGCCTTATCCCAAAAATCCACTTTTTAAAGCCCAAAATCCTATATTTCTCTATTTTTAGGGTTTGTCATAACTCCTTCCCCTTTTATCCAATCACCTCCAATTTTTTTTCATATTATCCATCTCCAACTTTTGCTTCTTTGTCCCTCTTGGACAAATTTTCCCATTCCTTCACCTATCCTCCAAAATCCCCATTTTTCACTTGCCTATCTCTTGGAAAGCAACAAAAACCTAGTCAAACCCCATTTACCCATCAAAGCTTTCTTCAAATCTACATTTGTCATTAGTAAAAAAGTTTTTATTCATGTTTTTCTATTCATTCCCAAAAAATTTAAAAAAAAAATATTTTTGTCATTTTGTTGGTTTTTGCAAGACGCTTGTTGAAGACTCTATTTTTCCAAACTACTAATCAAGTTGTTTTGCAGGACACTTTTTGAAGACTCCATTTTTCAAACTACTAATCAAGTGGTTTTGTAGGTTGCCTAGCTGATTCAACCAAATATTGTGCATTTATTTAAATTAGGCACCTAGATATTAATTAAAATGGAATGAACCATTGTCTTATGTGTCTTTAAGAAAAGCGTAAAGGTAGGAAAGTATGCTCTCGTCTTACTAGATGATCAGAAATACAGACCCTCCAACCTTTTCTTGTTTGATTGTGTGTTTACCTCTAGCAGGCCTACCCTCCCAACTTGCTCTTTGAGAAGGTAAGAGGGGAACGACCCAAGTGAGTACACCCAGACCTGGGGTTCCCAACTCACTATAATAAATAGGCCATTGACTACGAAAGGGTTAATGGTTGGGGCTATATGAGAGTTCACTCTCACATTGGGTGCTTAGTAGGATCCTAGAGATCTCAATCATGCTTGTGTGACTACTAAGTTCTTGGTGCTTCGTTGGGCTATAGGCCTCAATTGCTCTTGTGCAACTTCAAAGGGTAGCTCCTAATGGGAAGACTTACTAAACACCTTGTTCATAGTGGCCAAAAACCTTCTAGTCATTGGTGCAGGAGGTCAGACCTCTGAAGTAGCCCATATTTTTATGGCCCTTAGTAGAGACACAAAGTTCGCCATGAGGAGTTTTCATGGGAATTGATGCTTGGCTACCCTGAGAAGTGAGTGTCGTGGTGGGGAGCCAGTGGGGTCAAGCATTTAAGTGTCCGCTCTAGGTAAGCATAGATGGGAAACCAATTGGGATTCAATGACTATTGTCCTTGCCAGCCTTAAGAATGTTGTATATGAGCATGAGTGTCTTTGATATAATATGCATTTGATCACTGTGTTTGCTTTGTTTGATACATACTTGCCAAGAGTAGACTAAAAATACATCACTATCCCCAAACACTTTGTAAAAACATTTTCCAAGACACAAACAATTGTCTAAGACATTACCCTCACAAAGTCCAAAATTGTGTCAAAATTCTGTCCATCCCATTTTTCATAAGCCCACAAGAGAAGCTAAGAGTTTATCCTCTACATCGACATTCAAGTTTGTCCTTTGAAATACATATTATCATCCAAATCAGGGTGGTCATATCCCTTCATACAACTTGCCATTCAAATCGATCCTCCATTAAGTCATATTCATTTCAAAGACAACCTAGTTATCAAGTTTCTTCTAAGCCATCACTACCATGCCTTCTTCATCAATCATCCTCAATTTTCTTAAATCCTTTCATCACAAATTTCTCAAATCCTTTCATCCTCAAATTTCTTAAATCCTTTCATCACAAATTTCTCAAATCTTTTCATCCTCAAATTTCTTAAATCCTTTCATCACAAATTTCTTAAGTCCTTTCATCCTCAAATTTCTTAAATCCTTTCATCATAAATTTCTTAAATCCTTTCATAACAAATTCCTTAAGTCCTTTCATCACATTTTTCCTAAGTCTTTTCATCACAAATATTGTGTATAGTCACAACTCGATCCCAAAAGAAAAAGATGGCTGAACAACAATATGGCATGTCGGACATTAATGTCCTATATGAAGATCCCACGCAAGATCATACACAGAGTGGGCAACCTAGTGATCAAGATCAAAGTCAAAATCTTGACATGGTTAACCAAGATGAACTTTGTCTGGAAGTGCAAACTTTCTTAGCGGATTCTTATAACCAAGAGATGATGGAAAAGTTTATTAAACACAATTCTACTACACTTTTGAAAACTCTCCTTGAATATGGAGCTCAACTTCCACCCAAATTTAATAGATCCACTCTCACCCAGCAACCACAAGGAGACCTCGCTCCCACACAAAGTGTTGCACCTACTATTCAAACTCAATCAATTGCAACCCCATCAATCATCTAGGCTCAATCAATGCCACTCACGGTACCTCCCACCGTGGTCTCCATCCCACCTTCTTCCTCCTTACCATCCATACCACTATCAAATCTGATCTCATCCATTCTCCAACAAACTTCTATACCACCTCCTTCTATTCAACCACAAATTTCTATTCCATAAACTTCCCTTCCTCCCAACAATGTCGCAAATTTTATCCGGGCCATATTCAATCCCGTCACAATAGTTGGCGGACCGCAACCAACTGTCCCTCAAATCCCAGTGACATTGGTCATCACATCCCACGTTCCCACCTCCTCATCATATCAATATATTGGTGGTGGTGCACCTTCTTTGGTTCATCCAATTCTTGGGGCAAATACAATTCATCAATATCAAAGTCCACAACAAGACCTCATCAAGGAAATTCAAGACATGAAGAATATCATCAAGGACATGAAACAAAGGACTAATAAAAGGAAAACTTACTCATTTGAAGAGTTTTTCCCTTGTCCTTACGACCCATCTATATCAGTTGCACCATATCCCCCAGGATTTGAGATCCCTAAATTCACCAAGTATGAAGGCAAAGGAGATCCCCGCGACCATGTCTGAGAATTCCACATCTTATGCCAAGAAGTCTCCTATAGTGACCTTTATCTTCGCAGACTCTTTCCCAAGAGTCTCACGGGAGATGCCTTGGCATGGTTCTCATCTTTACCATGAGGTTCCATTGTCTCTTTTCCAGACTTGGTAGAAAAATTTGTGGCCCACTATGCATACAACATGGGTAATGATGTATCTATGATAGACTTATGTAATACAAAACAAATGCCCGGAGAAACCTTCGCCAATTTCCTACAAAGATGGCAACATCTTATCAAGAAATTCCAGTGGGACATGCCAGAACAACATCAAATTGAACTATTCCAAAAGAACTTGGTGCCTAAACTTTCAAGACCTTTAATATCTCAATGTATCAAATCCTTCCAAAAATTGACAGATAAGGGCCTCACCCTCAAATGTGTCTTGTTGGAGGAAGGAACCTTGAAACATTACCAGAAATCAATACAAAGTTCTTCCTCTTATTATAACGACAAGCCAAAATTCTGGTCCAAAAACAAAAATGTGGTCAATGATTGTATAACTGATGCAAAGTGGGTCCAAACCGTGGCTGCTCCCCCAAAATCCACCACCAACAATCATCAATTCAACAACCAAAATCAAAACCTCACAACAATGTCTCAATCCAGGGATGACCACCTCGATCAAATAACAAGACTCCAAGAGATTTCACTCCTCTGGCTGAGCCTATTGAAGTGGTGTTTCAAAAACTTGTCCAAGTAGGTGTAGTGGGTTTTCCAATCACTCGCCCATTTGACCCCAATCAACCTAAGCCAAGATGGTATAATGAAAATGAGTATTGTGAATACCATCATATCAAGGGACATGATACACGAAAGTGTATGAAACTGAAGATCTACATACAAGATCTCATTGATAGAGGTGAGATTGAGATAGAAAATACAAAACTTGGTAATAATAATGACAAACTCAAAATGTACCAGGAACCCTTCCCGAAGCATGATAAAGGAAAAGGCTCATCATCTAACATAATGGGTTATAACTACGCTAATCACGTAACTGGTTTTTATTTTTTGGTAGGTCGCATTGAACCTGTAGACAATCATGTCAATGTCATAACCATCCAAGGAGTCAATTCTCCTTCTTCCCAAAGTAGACCAAATCCTGCTAGGATAGTAGTTCAAGGCGCCACGCCTTCCACCTCCCATTTCTAGAATGACTGCAATGCAACTACACACCGAGGATGAGTCACCATCCAAGGAGTCCCTCCCCCACCGAACCACCCACCCATGTATTCCACCCACTGATATGACCTCCTTGATCAACTTGGGAAGACACCTACGCAGATCTCCATTTTGGAACTTCTCAAGACCTCCCCGGTCCATAAAGAAATTTTGGAACAAGCCCTTCTCTAATCATGCGTTCCAGATAACATCAACGCCACTCAATTCCAAGCCCTCATTGGAAACCTTGCTGCCCAGCAACACATTGTATTTAACTCCAAAGATGCTCTCGCAGATGAAGACCATAACAAACTTTTACACATCGAAGCTCTTATCCACAAGCACAAGGTCAAACGTATCCTAATAGATGGTGGATCCGGGCTTAATCTGTGTATATACAAATTAATAAAACAGTTGGGACTTTCTGAGGACCTAATAGACACATCAGGAAGGATCACAATAAAGACATATGATGATGCAGAAAGAATTTCAAAGGGCGTGGTCACCTTACCTCTTCAAGTGGGCTCCATTACAATTGAAACCCCTTGCCAAGTACTAGATCTTGACCTCCCCTACAATATTCTCCTTGAGAGGCCATGGATTCATTCCTTGTAGGCCGTACCCTCCACCTATCACCAATGCATCAAATTCTCCTATAATGAAAGAGAGATCACTATCAAAGGTGATCCCCAACCTTTTCAATATTGCAAACTATTAGAGGGGAAGCATCCGTATCATTGCCCACTAAATAGACCCTCGCCAATGCCTCCATCTAACACATCAAATGTTGCCTCCACATCATCCCAACCAGATAATCAAATCAAGATCTTGGACAATGGCTGTGGAGAATACAAATTGGAGGACATCTTATTAATAGGCAACCTCCCTCTCTCTCCTAAGTCATTTGGCAAACCAAAAGAGATAAAAAAGGACCCAAAACCAGTCATGCAATGCCAAAAGACTACCTTCTAGCAATGGGGCCCACTTGATAATGAGAGCCTCGAAGCAGATATCTCTTTATGGCTATATCAGGAAGAAGATGAAGATCCAATAAGAATATCCAAAGAAATGTACCCAAAAGCATCTGCCATAGTTGAAAAAATGGGTTACAAAGGACACGGCTTGGGACCAGAGGAGAAAGGAAGAAAAACACCCATAAATCCTATCTCCTACAAATACAACAGAGGCTTGGGGTACACCCCAGTGCCTAAGATTACTGTCATTGGTGCCCCTTCTAGTCCTTCTTTGGATATCAAAAGCGCTAATGAAGAGGAATTCCATGAAATGCCTTATGAATATGAGAAAGATATCTTCTTGGATGCTTACATCAATACCATCACCCCCGTAACCCCTCCCACTTCACATGAGCTACATCTTGTCCATCCTAAACTCATTAACTGGGGCCAACAAGACAACCCCACTTTAGATATCTGCGCCAATGATAATGCTCTCATTTCTCTCCTAACAGTGCAAAATATGGAAGATTGTAGCAAAATCAAGGGTATTCAACTATACGAAAAGGGAAACTTTAGTAGTCAAGTCAATGCCCTTAGCCACAAAAAAGATAATAAAAGAAAAAGATATGATTCCCTAGGTGAAAACCTCCCTAAGGTGCCTTTGGATGAACAAGAAATAAAAACAAAGGACGTATCTGAAAGTGAAAACCTAGAAAAGGCACTTGACGATGAGGGATTTGACCTCCCTACCATTGGTTACCTTCCACAAGACAAATCAAATTTGTTGATAGAAGAAATAGACAACATCAACATGGGCACCGAAGTCATTCCGAAAAATGTTCTCATTGCTAAATCCCTCACAGAAATTGAGAAACAAGACTTCATCAACTTCCTTACAGAGGTAAAAATCAATTTTGCATGGTCCTATTCCGATATGCTAGGGTTGGACCCTACCTTGGTGGTTCACAATATCGTCATCCTCCCAGATGCAAAACCTGTAAAACAAAAATTGCGCAAAATACACCCACATATTGTACTCTTGGTCAAGGCAGAACTCCAAAAGTTGTTAGACACAGAATTTATCAAACCAATAGATTATGCTGAATGGGTCTCCAACATTGTACCTGTTGGCAAACCTGCTAGGGGATCCACATCTACACATATTTCTAAGATCTAAATATAGCTTGTCCTAAAGATGATTTCCCACTCCCCAATATAGACATGATTGTGGACCTTACATCAGGACATGAAATGTTATCACTAATGGATGGGTTTTCTGGATACAACCAAATCAGGATAGCAGATGAGGATCAGCATAAAACTACATTCACAACACCATGGGGTACCTTTTGTTACCGAGTCATGCCTTTTGGCCTTAAAAATGCTAGAGCTACATATCAACGGGCAATGACAACAATTTTTCATGACCTCTTGCACAAAATTATGGAGGACTACATGGATGATCTGCTAGGAAAATCCAAGACAAGACAAGAACACATCCCCATTCTAAAACAGATCTTCAAAAGATTGGAAAAATACAAGTTGCGCCTAAATCCCAAAAAGTGTGTGTTTGGCGTCACATTGGGAAAACTACTAGGATTCATTGTTTCCTGTAGAGGCATCAAGGTTGATCCCACAAAGGTAAAAGCTACTATGGAAATGCCTCTACCAAAAACTCTCAGACAACTACGTAGTCTCCAGGGAAAACTCCAGTCTATTAGGCGTTTCATTTCATAGCTAGCAGACAAGTGCCATCCATTTGCACACTTGTTGCATAAAGACACAAAATTTAAATGGGATTGCCTATGTCAAAAGGCCTTTGAGAAATTAAAACAATATCTAGCATCACCTCCCGTATTGATGCCTCCTGCTCCTGGAAAACCCCTTATTTTGTATATATGTGCTACTACAGTGGCATTGGGGGCATTATTGGCACAAACAAATGATCAAGGGAAGGAACATGCCATTTACTACATCAGTCAGATGTTGGTAGGATATGAACTCAATTACACCCCCATTGAAAGAGCATGTTTGGCATTAGTATTCAGCACATAGAAACTATGACACTATATGCTAAATAATAAGACAAAATTAATTGCTAAAATTGATCCACTTAAATATCTCTTGTCCAAAGATGCTCTCACTGGCAGAACCGCCAAATGGGTCATGTTCTTAAGCGAGTTTGACATTGAATATGTGGACAGAAAGGTAATCAAGGGACAAGTCATTGCAGCTTAGTTGGCTGAAGCTCCACTTCCAGGCGACCCTCCTCTTCTCACATAATTACCAGATGAGTTCATTATGACTGTTACTACATCCTCCACATGGAAATTGTATTTTGATGGCTCCTACACTCAAAATGGATTGGGGGCAGGAATATTATTAGTCACACCTCAAGGAGATGGCATCCCAAAATCATACAAGATAGCCTTTGCATGTACCAACAACATAGCAGAATACGAGGCCCTCATCATAGGTTTATGCTTGGCTATCGACTAGAAAATAAAAGAATTACAAGTCTATGGCGATTCCCAACTCATCATAAAACAAGTCAATGATGAATACCAGACAAAAGATGATAAACTCTTTCCCTACCATACCATGGTTGAAGATCTTAAGCAACATTTCATGGCAATCAAGTTTGACCAAATCCCACAAACAAATAATAGGGTTGTAGATGCAATGGCCACCATTGGCTCCCTCCTTCAAATGCTAGGACATAGTCAAAAGTGTGAGTTCTTGGTTGAGCAATTGTTTATACTGGCATACGAACTACCAGAGTCTGAAATGGTGTGTGTTCTCATTGGTCCTGAGTCCCCTTGGTACCAAGAAACCTTCGCTTTCCTCAAAGATAACACCATTCCCCCACACCTCATCAAAACCCAACAACAAACCTTCATCTGTTGATGTGCTCATTACACCATCCTTGCAGACACCTTGTTCAGAAGGCATTTTGATGGTTCCCTCCTAAGGTGTTTAGATAAATAAGAAGCAGAATGGGCATTACACGAAGTACATGAGGGTATCGGTGGGGCACACTCAAGTGGACTCGCATTGGCTAAAAAACTTTTGAGAACAGGATACTATTGGCCTAAAATGGAAGAAGATGCATACAATTATGTGAAGAAATGCATCCCTTGCCAGCAGCATGGCAATAAGATTCATGCACCGTCACAAGAATTGCAGCCATTCATTACACCATGGCCCTTCTCACAATGGGGGCTCGATCTCATTGGGAAAATCCACCCTTCATCTTCCAACGGACATAAATTCATTATCACTGCCACCGAATACTTCACGAAGTGGGTAGAGGCTATCCCTCTTACTTTCACCACTAGCAAACAAATATCCAAATTCATCCTGAACTACCTAATCTACCGATATGGCATCCCAAAAGTTATCATCACAGATAATGGTAAACAATTTGAGAACCAGGATGTCAAAGAACTCTACCAAAAATTCAACATCTAACACTGCTTCTCCATTCCATAGTACCCCCAAGGAAATGGCCAAGCTAAGGCTTCTAATAAAACCCTAATAAAAATCCTCAAAAAGACAGTCAATGAAGCAAGCCATGATTGGCACCTCCAAATCCATCCTACATTGTGGGCCTACCGCACCTCCATCCGCACCCCCATAGGTGCCACTCCTTATTCCCTGGTATTTGGTTTCGAAGCTATCCTTCCCCTTGAGATCAAGATCCCCTCTCTAAGGGTATCATTGCAAAACATCCTACCAGAGGAAGAACACATAATTGCTCACTTACAAGAGCTAGAATTGTTAGATGAAAGGTGCCTCAAGGCCTTGAATCATCTTCGGGTATATCAAAACTATCTGCGCATGAGTTATCATAAAAATGTCAGATTCTGAGAATTCCAAGATGGTGATCTTGTCCTCATGGAAAATCAGAAAAATCTACAAGAAAGAGAAAAGAAAGGCAAGTTCAAGCCTAATTGGCTTGGACCATATGTAATCACAGCGAAATATGGATCAGGAGCTTATCAGTTGTCTACTCCTGAAGGTGATCCTTTGGATGATCCAATGAATATCATGCACCTCAAAAGATTTTATGCTTAGTCCTTAGAAAGTCTTAAATTGTCAAAACAAAAAAAAAAAAAATCAAGAAAAATTAAAAAAAAATGAGAAAAAGATCCTGAAAAAATCATCACTTTGGTGAAAACTTGGCAAACAGGCACCTTATGACACAAAAAAATTAAAAAATCAGAAAAAGAAAGAAAGAAAAAATAATTCGTCCATTAGTGAAAACCACTTGGTGGCGCTATGGACAAGTACCTTGGTGAAAACCTCTATGCAGACGCCAAGGTAAATAACCGGATCCACTGACTATCATGTCGATACTACAAATCATTTTCCATCTAGCCCACCCATGTGCAACATTCCTTCTTTTCTGCCTCCCAATAAAACATGTGTATGATGATGAAGTCTTCGCCTAAGTCATGAAGAAGGAATGTCCCATTGAAACTGAGATTTTATGCCTTTGTGTGTAAGCTTCAAGAAGTCTTGAGAAACAATCCCAAGTCCATCCTAGTTCTACTCTTGGCAAGAGGTATCATGTGGCCGCAAGGAAGAGACTTGTTAGATTTTGTTAGATCTTTTCATATAGGCTTGCATCTTTTGCCCTACGACTACCACTATTTACGACTGCTTGGGTTCTTCCATATCTAGGTACGTTATGATAGGTGCATACTGGGGTATATTTCATAGTATGGCATGTTTTGGATCCTTCTTGTATAAATTGGCAACCTGGTACTAGTGTTTATCAACACCTACCTTCTTGTGTACAAGAGGTATCGGTGTGTTTGAGGGTTTCCTTGCATGAACCCACAACTCTGTATTACTGTTTCTTAACACTTGCATTGTTGTGTGCAAGAAATTCCCGTTTGTCTACAGAGTCAATCCACGCCCTGCATTTCTCATGGCATCCTAATTTCTATAATCAATGGTGCAAGTCACTCAGGGCAACATCAAACTAGGTTGGCTCTCCACATTTGTTGTGCACAAAATCTCACCATCATTCCATCAAATCCTAAACTCAATAATCCCATGGAGCTCTCAATTTCCCCCATTTTCCTCCATGGTCTCGCATCTTGTAATCTTCTTTCCAAATACCTCACAACTGCTTCATATTTGTTCCTCATCTATCCCTTCCACCTTAATTTTTCTTCCTCTATTTTTTTTTCCTCACATAATCAATTCTAATTCTGATTCATGTCTTATATAGGATGTATCCTTCCTGAAACCAGATGTTGTGATCTGATCATGTCTTATATAGAATGAATCCTTCTTGAAACCAGATGTTGTGATCAATCATGTCTTATACATGATGAATCCTTCCTGAAACCAGACATTGTGATCTGATCATGTCTTATACAGGATGAATCCTTCCTGAAACCAGACGCTGTGATCAATCATGTCTTATACAGGATGAATCCTTCCTGAAACCAGATGTTGTGATCTAATCATGTCTTATACAAGATGAATCCTTCCTAAAACCAGACATTGTGATCAGTCGTGTCTTATACAGGATGTATCCTTCCTGAAACCAGACACTTTGATCATATCTTATACAGGATGAATCCTTCTTGAAACCAGACGTTGTGATCAGTCATGTCTTATACAAGATGTATCCTTCCTGAAACCAGACACTTCGATCATGTCTTATACAGGATGAATCCTTCCTTAAACCAGACATTGTGATCAGTCATGTCTTATACAGGATGTATCCTTCTTGAAACTAGACACTCCAATCATGTCTTATACAGGATGAATCCTTCCTGAAACCAGACATTGTGATCAGTCATGTCTTATACAGGATGTATCCTTCTTGAAACCAGACACTCCGATCATGTCTTATATTGGATGAATCCTTCCTAAAACCAGATATCGTGATCAATCATGTCTTATATAGGATGAATCCTTCCTGAAACTAGACACTTTGATCATCTTTGTCTTATACAAGATGTATCCTTCCTGAAACCAGACACTCTGATCATGTCTTATACAGGATGAATCCTTCCTGAAACTAGATATTGTGATCAATCATGTCTTAAACAGGATGAATCCTTCCTGAAACCAGACACTTTGATCATCTTTGTCTTATACAGGATGAATTCTTCTTGAAACCAAACTGAATCTAGATCTTATCAATCGAATCAAATCAAATCTATCAGGATATCAATTTTGCAAAACTCTAAAGATCAAATACCTCAATTGATCTCCCGAGGGGGCATCACCATACCATAATCTATCAATCAAGAGCTGAGGCATCCTATCAAACCAATATCAGCATCAAAACAAGATTATTCTTTGAATCAATGTGTCATCACACCTTGCTTCAAAGAGGGGCAAAATGTAGACACTTAAAAATAATTATTTTAATTATTCCTTGTATAATTAATTAATTAATTATGTTAATTCAAATCCCTCTCAATATTAATTAAATATAATTAATATTGTCATTATAGCATATGATTTATTTATTTAATAAATCAATTCCTTTCTTTATTCTTCTAAAAAAATCAAATCCTCACAAATCTTCCTCTTAGCTAATTAAATGCAATTAATTAGTTAACCTACATGATTGCTACAAATCATCTTCTTAATTCATTCTTCTAGAAACTCCCTAAACTCACTTAACATTATTCTTCTAATTTTTTATTCCCTCCACTCATTCTCTCTCCTAGTCAAATTCTTCTACAAATATTAATCCCACCTAACATTTCCTCTAATCCCCCTCCTAATGAGTCGTTAATGGTTAATCATCATGATTAGCCACAAAGTCAACTCTTTGTCCTTTTCATCCAACCACTAGCTTTAAATGCTCTTTCCCTAGGTGAATGTAAGATTTTTGAAATCACACATTCCTCTAGGCATCCCCTCTCCCAAGGAATTTTTAATTCCTTTTTATTCCTCCAATCCCCATGATATCCTTTTTTGGAGAATTTTTAATTCCTCCAATGCATCTTGTGGAGTGTGGAGATATGAAATGCCTTTAAGACATATTTATTAGTCTCCACACCCTCTCTTGGACCTTGTGTGAGCTCACAAGTAAATCTTAGCCCTTCATCTCAAATTCATCCTATCCATTCATTTTTCTCTCCTCTTCTTATAAAATAGGGCTCCATCCCTTCATTCAAAACATCTTGAAATCCAGTAAGTTTATGCTGCGCTTTTGAGCCCAGGAAATCATCTTGGCAACTTGATTATCTCATCCTTATCATTTTTAAAATCTATTCCATTTGTGCACAACATTGGAGAGCCATCCACATCCAGCAATCAAAGGAGCACATCAAGTGGAGCATTATCAAGGGGCACCTTCACTTCATCAAGCTCAATCCGAAGGAGAAGGTAAAATAGTAAGGTGAAATGGTCTTTTAATGATATTTTAGCATTCTGCATGTTTATTTCATTATGTTTTGATCATTTGACCTTCAAATCTATTTTCCCCTCTTCACTGGCCAATAAGAGAATATTACTACTACAAGAGGGCCTGCACATGCAGGAAGGCCAACTGCCTAGAGCTCACTACTCAATGGGAAGTCTCGGTGACTTACAATGATGGATTATACAAATCCAGTATCTTGTACTGCTTTAGAATAACATCTATAATGCCAGATCTAGCACCGGTTGCTGCTTTGCTTCTTACATAAACCCTTAACCTATAATTCGCATAATTGGTCTACCTTATTTCGCCTGAACATGATCTTCTACTTCATTACTTCTTCCTTACTTATAAATATTCTACAATGATCTCTCTTATATAAGAGTCATTTTACAATGATGCCAAGTCAGCTTTACAAAAGATTTTACAATAAAAACAAAATATAATATAACAAAAATCCTATTGGCCTTTATGCCAATATGCTTTCTTTCTTTGTGTCGGTGTTGGTGGTCTGAGTGCCGGTGTAGAGTGTGATCTATTGATGTTGGTGTAATGCCTTGCTGGTGCCATAAGATTGTAAGGTTTCCATTAATGACAAAACCTTCAATCACCTACAATGTCTCATTGGAGTGTGCATATGCCAACAATCTTCCCCTTTGGCATTGATGGCAACACTCATGAGAAAATTCAAAAGTGTATCCAAAATTGTAATCCAAAAATGTTTCCAAAAATATGTTACCAAAAATATAAGAGCTCCCCCTGAGTAGATAAGTCTTCTGCCGGTTATTTTCTCATACTAGTACTCCCCCTTTGGCATCAGTGACAAAGGTTGCCAAGATGTTAGTAGAGTTATAGTCTCACTCAACCTTGTAACTGGGTGGTTACAATTTGAAAAAGATCTACCAAAATCAAGTTTATACTCTCCATAAATTTCTTACTGTCTCTTATTGTTGTTTCTATTCTTTGAACTATACCAGTGAGGTGCTACATATGCTTTGTCGGTGTTCTTTGTCCCTATACAAGTGCCTCAAATATTTCCTTCCACATGAATGCTAGATAGTCCAATCTTGGACTTAGTCTTAGTCTCAAATTATTTTCCTTATCCACTAATCTCTCCTTTTCTCTTCCTATCTTAAGTAACTCTTCCTCAAAACTTGTTATCTTCTATTCAAAAACTGATAATGTATCAGGTGAGTTAACAAAACTGTCTGCAAGTTTATTGATTTCATCCTATACCTTGCTCATCTTCTTATCTATGTCTACTGTCAAAAAGTTTATTTTGCAAGTATCTTTATATAGAGTTTGAAATTCCTTTAATAAGTTGCATAGTTTCGGTAGAAGTGTGTCAAATTCCCTTGTACACTTCTTTATCTGATTTTCAAAGAATTTTTACTTTTCAATTTCTACCTTATTCTTCAATGTCTCTTCCTTTATTTGCTCAATAGTCACTATATTCTCAATGATGTATTTACACAAAGTATCAAGTTGTTTAAAGAATCCTTATTGTCTATGTTACAGTTAGGAGCCATTACCTTCAAAATTGGGATTGTGTCATCTATAGCTTTATAAGCCTATGAACTACAATTTGTTATCCTTTTGATGGAGTCCAAAAGTACTTCAGTTACATTTGTTGATTTGTGACCTATTGAGGAGGAACCAACATTCTAAATTCCGCTGATGGAGGAAGTAACCAAGCTTGCATTGACCTCTGGTAGGTTAGTCTGTGTTTCCATTTCCTTAAGTAATGGTCTTTGTACTTCTCCTATTGCCGGTGGCACTGTTTCCATGTGAACCTATTCCTATTTCGGAGCATGTTGCTCTGTGTTGTCAACTTCAACTTTCCTTTCAGTATTGTCAATGTTGTCAGTTGTCGGTGGCTTACTAGCCATATCTATTTTACTAGTTGTATCTTTATCTACCACAATGTTGATCTTTTGTGTATCAACATCTACTGTGTATAAGACTTTAGGATTAGGATTTATATCCTCTGTGTTCATACTCTCATCTGTCAGTTGATCTTTAGTAGTTTTTACCAGTGATGTAATTTGAGGCTGGGGGGAGAAGTTATCTTTAACTTTGATAATTGGAGGTCCACCAACCTTTCCTTTACCCTTGTCTCTCTCCTTTTGGTATACCTTTATAGGTTTGGGATTCTTTTATTCTTCATGTTTTTCTTTCTCAACAAGAAATATGTCCCATGCATTTTCTATTTCTTTAGTTACCTCATTAACTCTTCCAACCATTAAAGCAATATGCCGGTGTGCAGTAGAGAATACTGACCAATTGGCTTTTGCAATTAAATCATCTATCTCCTTAGGTGAGTTTACTGAGTAAACAACTAGTAACTTTTCAATTTTGATTTTCTTATCAAGCTCTATAAAAGCTTATCTTCTTGATTCCAATCTTTTGAATAGTTCATCTGGTCCTTCATCTATCACTTCCATCAAAAATTTCTTATATATGTCCATGTGTAAAATAACACTGTTTTCCACTTGTTCTTTTTCATCTACTGTCAAAGTGTCATAAACCTTTCCTATGTTTTTGAGTTTTCCTTCCTCTGTAATTTCATTTAGCAATATGTCAAGAGGGGCCAAGTTTTGTTTTGTTCTCTTCTTCTTCTTGGGTGTCAATGTTTTCTTTGGTATTGTCCTTTTAACCAAAGATCTCACTGCTTTTTTGTTTCTGTCTAGTTCTCCTAGGTGAGGGTGTGGTTGCTGATGAAGGATCTCTTTTCCTTACAACTCTTTTGAAAGTTGTAGGCATGTCATTCTTTGAAGAAGTAGCTACTAGTGATAGGTGAGTTTCAGGTTGTAGAGTTCCTAACTCATCCTCAGTGATACCAGTTTGTTTCAATACATCTTCTTTAATAGCCTTAGCCTACCTAGAGCCTCTTCTCACAACCGCTTCAACCTTTTTCACTCTCTTCTTAGATTGAATTTGGTTTTCTATGGTCTCAACACTACCAAATACTTCTTCCTTTGGTTCATTTGGTGCTTCTAGAAGTGCTTTAGCATAATTTTCAATTATATGATCATCAGTCTCATAACCCATCTCTGTTACCCAAATTGTCCTTGGGATGACTGCTTCCATCCAGATCTCATCATTTTTTATTACAAAGCATATGTTATCTTTGTACTTGTCAAAAATCTTCTGTGATAATCTGATTCTCTTCTTCATTTTGGCCTTAAGTACTTGAAATTATTCATGGATATTATTTTCCTTGTCTTCACCCATGTTATTCAATAGTTATGTTAACTGTTTCCCTACCGGTATATCAAATCCAAGTTCATTATAGCCTATACCAGAAACCTATTTAGTTATGTGTAGCATTAAGCATACAAGCAGATTACCAAACCTAAAAGTTCCTTTCTTATCTTTCTTTATCTTGCCTAAGTTGTCAATTAACTCATCTTTTAACCATTCACATATGTCAATTTTCACATTGTCTGTAATCATGTCATATGCACTCTTAATGCATAAACTTAAAACTAAGTTGAGTCTATTTGCATGAGTAGCTTTATACCCTAAAATTATGCTAACAAATCTCACATTTATATCTGTTACATCATTTACCCTCAAGGACCTTCTGTCTGATGTTGCACCAGTTAGTTTAGTTACTAGGTCATTGGAGACCTTCTTAGTCTTGTCTGGTCTTTTACCAGTGGAAGGTAACCCTATGACAACTTTCACAACTTTCTTGGTAATTTTGTGAATTGCATCTAACCAGAAAAATTCACCATGTACCCTGCTTAAGACTATCCTAATCACATCCTTGGGAAATTCAGGAATGCAGAGGATTTCAGTAAATCCTAGGGTTTCAATGATTTTATGTTCCAATTTTACATTTCCAAAATTATCACATATGACAGATTTATACATTGTTTTGATCTCTTCATCTCCTAATTCCTCTATGTTGCAATGAATGTAAATTCTGGGGTCTTCAGCATAAACAACTCCTTTTGGAATTTGAGAAAAAGCACCTACAATGTCATCTTTCTTTGCTACCTTGGGAACTAGTTGAAATACAGGCCTAGGGTGTTTTATAACCTCGACTACAGTAGGGTTTTCTATATATTCAAGTGCAAAGGTGGATGCCATGATGATAAATACCTTTTTTTGCCTTTGGATGGATTCATTTCTTGAAGTGCTTTGCCTCTTTGCTTGAAATCCCTTAGCACTCTTCGAATGTTTGAAATCTTGGTGAAGTGAAATGGAGCCAAAACCACAAATTTATAATGTTTATTTTCCATCTACCACATTTAATGTATGCCAGTTAAGTAGTCACTTAACATTGTCTGCTGGTAATGAAGTAATTTCCAACTTCTCACCATTAACCGAGCGAATTATAGCATATGTCTCATTGATTGCCAAACCCTAAAGGAAATTTTCTTCAATTTGATGAAGAGCTTCCTGTCAGTGGAGCACTACTCTATCCTGCCGGTGGAGTAATACTTTGTTCTACCGGTAGAGTGTTGATTGGTTCTACCAGTGGAGGAGTATTCCCAATATTTAGATCAGCTTTTCTAATCCATTGTTTTGAGAATTCTTGCTTAACTTCATCAACCTTTTCTTTCCCTTTCAAGCTATAACTTTTGTTGTCTATCGGTGATCCTTTGCTTCTACAGAATTTTGCAATATGTCTAATTTTGTTACATGCATAACAAGTCACATTATTCTTCTGAATAGCTTTCCCATAACCTATGTCGGTTTGTGTTCTACATTGATTAGATAGGTGTCCAAATCTTCCACAAACATAACATCTCACATTCATTCTGCAATTTTTAGAGTTGTGACCAACTTTGTTGCATTTTGAACATTGACCAGTGGGTGTGTTGATATTCTGATAATTTCTAGATCTACATTCATTTGCTCTATGACCATAATTATTACAGTTAAAGCATTTTCCATTGAATTTATAAGCATTAGGTTGCCCTACCGGTTTGCCATGATCCTATGTGTTTGTAGTACCAGAGCTTTCACCAACTTCAAAGCCAATTCCAGAAGTGTCACCTTTAGGTTTTTGATTTTTCAGCAAGTTACCAAGTTCCTCTCAGCTTTTCTTGAATTTTTCTTTATGTTGATTTGCAGTATCTAGTTCTCTTTCTAATACTTCTTTCTGCCTCATCAGTTCATTGGAGTCATTCTGAGTGTGCATCAGATCTGTCTTCAATAAATCATTTTCATAACTAAGTCTTGTGTTTTCATTTGCTGCATCACTTAGTCTTCTAGTCAAATCTTCTTCATTCTTCTTTCTATCTTCAATTTCTTTATAAAATCTCATAGTCATATCTTGCATCTCATTCTTCATTGTTATGTTCTCCAATTTTAGCTTGCTTATCTGATCATTAAGTGATTCCTTTTCATCATTCTCATTTTGCATCTTTTCACAAAGTTCTCTTCTCTTGTTTCTTGAAATTGTAAGATTTTCTTGAAGTGCCTGAATAATATCCTGAGTTGCCTTTAGGTCATCTTCTAGTTTGATATTTTTCAATTTCTCTACATCATAGTCTAAAAGAGTTGCTTCCAGTTGCTTCATTAGATTTTCAATATCTACCGGTGTCAAGATCTTCCTCAAGCTGTTAGGCTTCTGAAAATAGAGCACCTGGCTCTGATACCAATTGTTAGGATTCCCATAGATACTGAGAGGGGGGGGGGGGTGAATTAGTATCTAACCAGTGAGTAGAATTTCTTAACTTAAAACATGTAGAACATATTATAATAGTGTACCAGTATGCAAGAAATAATGCAATAAATAGAATTAAAAGCAACCACATGAAAAACACACCATAACACAATGATTTAAGAAGGAAACCCGATGTGGGAAAAACCTTGGTGGGATTTGTGATCCACAATATTCACTTACTAGCCAATAAGAGAATATTACTGCTACAAGAGGGGCCTCCACATGCAGGAAGGCCAACTGCCTAGAGCTCACTGCTCAATGGGAAGTCTCACTGACTTACAATGATGGATTATACAAATCCAGTATCTTGTACTACTTCAGAATAGCATTTATAATGCCAGATCCAGTACTGGTTGCTGCTATGCTTCTTACATAAACCCTTAACCTATAATTCCCATAATAGGTCTCCTTATTTCACCTAAACATGATCTTCTACTTCATTACTTCTTCCTTACTTACAAATGTTCTACAATTATCTCTCTTATATAAGAGTCATTTTACAATGATGCCAAGTTGGCTTTACAAAAGATTTTACAATAATAAAAAAAATATAATATAACAAAAATCTTGTCAACCTTTGTCCCGGTATGCTTCCTTTCTCTGTGCTGGTGTTGGTGGTCTGAGCGCTGGTGTAGAGTGTGATCTATGGATACTGGTGTAATGCCTTGCCAGTGTCATAGGATTGTAAGGTTTCCATCAATGACAAAACCTTCAATCACCTACAATGTCTCATTGGAGTGTGCATATGCCAACACTACTCAAGGTCAACCTAATCCACCAACCTTGGCTAAAGATGAGGAAAATGATTGCAAAGCAAGAGAAGCACTTTTGAGCGCATTATCAGATTAGCAAATCATGGGATTATCAGACCGATCTACTACTAAAGGTATTTGGGACAAATTGGAAACATTGAATGAAGGTGATACCATAGTCAAAATCGCAAAGTTGGAATGCTTCTGGGTCAGGTATGAAAATCTGAAAATGGAAGAAGATGAAAGGATTTCTGCTTTTATGGAAAGAGTAAATGAAATTGCTTTAGGTATACAATGTTGTGGAGGATTCTTAAGTGAAGATGAAATTGTTTCTAAAGTTTTAAGAGCTTTTCCATTGGCATATAAAATGAAAGTAACTGCTATAAATGAATGAAGAACAATGCCTAATGCATCAGTATCTAGAGATACTTTGGTTGGAAAACTTTCAGCTTTTGAACTTGAGGAATTTGGTCCAGTTGCTACAATTAAGATAGATTTACCTTTCAAGGCATCATCATCTACAACATCATCATCATCTATAGCATCATCATCATCATCTGAAAAATCTGATTGGAAAGCATTTTATGCAAGAGAAATTGAATAAATCAAAAAAGAGAATGAAGAATTGGAAGAGCTTGAAGCACTATTTACAAGGAAAATGCCTAAAGGTCCAATTGGAAGTAAGTATGAAGGTAAAGCACCATTCAAATGTTTTAACTACAATAAAATTGGTCATATGGCATCTAGGTGTCCTAATAGACATGCAAGATTGAAAGAGGAAGCTAAAAGAACATATAAGTCTAACCCTAAATATCAGAGATAGATTTAAGAAGAATAGAGACAAATCATGCTACTATGCTGATGAAGGAGTTACTGATGATTCTGATGAAGAACCGATAGACAATGGATGGGTTTTTGTTGCTATAATAGAAGATCAACCAACACCTACTATTCAACTGGTAGAGCAAGCCCTGGTAGCTAAAATTGAAGATAAGGATGAATGGATCATTGATTTTGTATGTTCACATCATATGATTGGTGATAAAAGTAAATTCTTAACCTTTCAAGAGTACAATGGAGGTATAGTAAGATTTGGGGATGATAAAGCTTGTTTGATCAGAGGAAAAGGCACTATATCTTTTGATGGTAAACACAATACTGATAATGTTTACTATGTTGAAGGTTTGAAGCATAATCTTTTGAGTGTTGGTCAATTAGTTGAAAAAGGATTTCAGTTACAATTCAAGAATGGAAAATGCACAATCATGAATAGAACTGGCTTGGAAATTGCAACCGGTAATCAGACTAGAGGTAATATCTTTCATTTGAATAACAATGAGAAAGCATGCTTGATTGCACATATTGATGAAAGTTGGTTATGGCATAAGATACTTTGTCATGTAGATTTTGATTGCATTGTGAAAATCAATTCAACTAAGGAAGTAAGGGATTTACCTAAGATTGTTAAACCTCACAATTTGGTATGTAAGGAATGTTAATTTGGAAAGCAAGCTAGAAATTTTTTTAAGAGTATTCTAGAAAAATCCAATAATGTTCTTGACTTAATTCACACTGATTTATGTGGTCCAACAAGAACTAGAAGCTTACAAGGAGATAGATATTTTATGCTAATCATTGATGACTATTCTAGAATGTGTTGGGTTACTTTTCTCAGGGAGAAATCAGAAGCTTTTAGGAAATTCAAACTATTCAAAGTGATGGTAGAGAATGAAACCAGTAAGAAAACTAACTGTTTGAGATTTGATCAAGTAGGTGAATTCACATCTAAGGAATTTAATACATTCTGTGAAGTGAATGGAATTAGAAGACATCTATCAGCACCTCAGACACCCCAGCAAAATGGAGTTGTGGAAAGAAAGAACAAAACTAAATAGATGCAGCTAGAAGTATGTTATCAAAAGAAAATCTACCTCATGTATATTGGAGAGAAGTAGTGAGTACATCGGTTTACACATTCAACAAAGTTCACATCAAAGATGAAACCGGTAAGACCCCTCATGAACTATGGTTTGGTAATACTCCTACTCTTAAATATTTCAGAATATTTGGAAGTAAATTTTATATTAAGAGAGATGAGTACATTGGAAAATTTGATCCTAGAAGTGATGAAGGAATATTTCTTGGTTATTCATCTAAGAGTAAGGCATATAGATGTTTTAATAAAAGATTGCAGAAAATTGTTGAGAGTGAAAATGTGAAGATTGATGAACAATTTAGAGGTAATTCAAGGTACATGGACTCTGAACCGGTAATAGAGATAATATCAAATGAACCTACAATAAGTACACCAGTACATAATGTTGATCGAGTCACATTAGCATCATATGAAAATTCCACAATGACTAAAGAAAAACAACAAGTAAAAACACCCTATTATGTAAGATTGAACCACTTTGAAAGTCAGATAATTGGGAACAAATATCAAGGTGTTATGACTAGAGGAAGACTAGTAAATGAAGAGGTATGTTTAACTTCTCAAATTGAACCCGCATCAGTTAATGAGGCATGTGAAGATAAACATTGGATTAAAGCTATGGAAGATGAATTGGAACAAATTGAAAAGAATAACACATGGACATTAGTTCTCCGGCCTGAAAAACAAAAATGTAATTGGAGCTAATGGGTATTCAGAAATAAACTCAATGAATATGGTAGGGTAATAAAAAACAAAGAAAGATTAGTGTGTAAGGGATATTCACAAAAAGAAGGAATTGATTATAATGAAACCTTTGCACTGGTAGCTAGAATTGAGGCAGTCAGATTATTCTTAGTTTTTGCAGCACACAAGAACTATAAAGTATATCAAATGGATGTTAAATGTGCATTTCTTAATGGTGATCTTGAAGAATAATTTTACATTGAACAACCTAATGTATTTTAAATGACAAATGACAAAGATATGGTTTGTAGGTTAAGGAAAGCTTTATATGGATTAAAGCAAGCTCCTAGAGCTTGGTATGCTAGATTGGACAAATATCTTTTGAAGATTGGTTACAACAAAGGTAATGTTGACAACAACTTATATTACAAAGTGACTAATGATAACATCTTGGCTATAGAATTTTTTGTTGATGATATAATTTTTGGAGGAGAAGACGGATTATGTAAAGACTTTTCTAATAAGATGCAGGAAGAATTTAAAATGTCTATGATTGGGGAGATAAAATTCTTTTTAGGATTGCAGATTTCACAAACTGATAAAGGTATATTCATATGTCAATCAAAGTACTTGAAGGAATTACTAAAGAAATTTGGCATGGAAAACTCTAAACCGATAAGTACACCTATGACTACAACTGATAAACTATCATTGAAGGATGAATCAACACCTATTAATCCAACAAGATACAAGTCTATGATAGGAGGTTTACTGTATTTGTCATGAACAAGACCTGATATTATGAATGCAGTATGTATTGTTTCAAGATTTTAGAGTAATCCTAAAGAAAATCATGAATCAACAGTAAAAAGTATTTTTCGGTATCTACAAGGCACAACAAATCTTGGTTTATGGTATCCTAAAGATAAAATTTTTGATTTATGTGCATACACAGATGCAAATTGGGCAAGAGATGTAGATGATAGAAAGAGCACCACCAGTGGAGCATTCTTTCTTGGTAGCAGATTAATTTCTTGGTTGAGCAAGAAACATAGTTGCACATCTTTATCAACAGAGAAATCAGAATATGTCAACAACTAATTGTAGCCAAGTATTATGGATTAAACAAATGTTGAAGGACATAAAGGTAAAATTCAAAGAACCTATAACCATTTACTGTGATAATATGGCAGCAATTGATATATCTAAGAATCTAGTATTTCACTCAAAAACTAAACATGTTTCTATCAAATTCAATTTTCTGAAAGAGAATGTTGAAGCAAAAGAAGTG
The DNA here is from genome assembly GCF_030272615.1 of Cryptomeria japonica. Lineage (NCBI taxonomy): Eukaryota > Viridiplantae > Streptophyta > Pinopsida > Cupressales > Cupressaceae > Cryptomeria > Cryptomeria japonica. The sequence goes on from NC_081408.1 coordinate 492,052,372, forward strand.
AAATTGGTTTATGTGAATACTAAAGAGCAGATTGCAGATATTTTTACCAAGCCTTTTCCTAAGGAAACTTTTGAATATCTCAAAGAGAAGCTTGGGTTATACCCCCACTAGTAGAGATTTAGACAGTTGATGATTGTCACAAACTAATAGAATTAACAAAGAATTTTTTTTTCTGGCTTTGATGAGGAGAGCTACTTCTCAGGGGGAGTAGTTGGATAAATTGATAAGTTGGTATTTTCTAATAAATGTTTGAATCTAGTTTTTGTATTGCTTTGGCATTTGAAGTCAAAGGGGGAGAGATATCTATAGAAAAACACATTATCTTTTGGGGAGACATTATTCATTGGGGCAGAGATTGTTACTCTCTATATTTGTATTTTGATCTCTAGTTAATGATCTCTTTGGGAGATTGTTGGTTTTTGGTTTTTGGCATTTCTGTTTTGGCACTTAGATGGTTTTTCCATCTTGTGTTGCCATCAATGCTAAAGGGGGAGATTGTTGGTATTATGGATGTGTTGCACTAGTTTTGTCATTGATGTCAACACTTGTCAACACTTATCCTTGTGGAGATTCTTGGTTATGTTCATCGACATGCTCAATGACTCATGCACAGTCACTGGTATTTGGTTCAATGACAGGTTATATTGTTCACCGACACTAAGGATGACTTGAAGATTACTTGGTTATGTCAAAGACATTGTTTGGACACTTTGTTTTGGTGATTTGGTCATTGATCTAATCGAGTTTACATATTTGTTGTTACCAGCAAATAGGTCTAGGTTATGGATCGAAAAGCGTTATCTATTCCAAATCAGCACAACATGTTACGGAGATGATTTATTATTAATGTAAATTATTTGAGCCAACATGATGCATTGCATATTAATTCATTTATAATTGATTTTATTGTAATATCTTTAGTGAGCTGACCTACACATTTGGTCTTAGGTTTTGGTATATATGTAAGATCTCATTTGTGAGATTAGTGTGAGTGTGGAAGAGGAATATAATAAGGTATATGCGAATATAAGTAGAGCTATAATGTAGACATCATTCAATATTCAAGGAGGTTTTTAAGAAGGAAAAATAGAGCTTAACTGGTACTGAATCCATCATATGAAGATGCTATTTTGAGCAATACATTGTCATTGGATTTAACCATCCAATTGTAGTTAGTGTGACTCCCATTTTGTGATTGAGTAGTGAGCTCTAGGTAGTTGGCCTTTTCTGCATGTGAAGACTCCATATTGTACACACATACTATCTGTAGTAGTATCATTTGATTGTGGGTAAGGTTTCCCACCATGGTTTTTCCCCTTATAGGGTTTCCACGTACAAATATCTGTGGTATGTGTTGTGGATGTTATTTGTCTTTTTGTTTCATACATTAAACTTTACGAACATTACAATTAACTATCAAAACTATTTACCGACATAAATTTTGGTTTACAGGTATTATGCATTAAGTTTGGTTAAGTTATATTTGGCTTGAAATTAATAGACAACTGATTCACCCCCCCTCTTAGTTGTCTCCGGGACCTAACAACATCTCCTTCTCTGCCTCCCTGCTCATCTCTTTGTTGCCTAACCTACCTAGGAGATGCTCTGTCCTCCTCACATCCAACCTCTATTACCCTAGAACTACAAGCCTCAACCCTAATAGCTCCTAAAGATCCACCCATCCCTCTTTGTCATTGTCTAGCTCCCACTGGTACCTTGTTGCTACTAGCACCAATATCACCTCCCGCCCACCTAGGTACATCCACTCTCTATCCCTATACCTGACCCGGTACCTGCACCTATGATGGTTCCCCATCCTCAACCTCCTCTATAAGAGTTTCATTCTCTCTCGGATCTGTAAATCAAGGGATTGGATGTCTATGAAACCAATCTGTGTACTAAGGCAATCCCCCTGCGTCTGCTACATCCTCTAAGTAATCCCATCTCAATGGTTGTAAACCTGCTAACTCCTACATTCTTAGCATATATGATAGCCTTAGTTCCCATCCTCATCTCTCCTCCTCTCCATAACGGGCATAGGTTGTGAACTCCTAGGATATAACCTATAGTCTTCCATACTGCCTCATCACCCAAGATACTACAAATCGCTCAATGATAGACACTAATCTACCAATGAGAGGTCGAGTCATAAATATGTCCTTCCTTTGAGCTCTCTAATCATCCCACAAATCTAGACCCCTATACGGTCTCGATACTATAGCAATCAGATCATCCAATTGCCTCCTCCCATAGTCAGTCTTGCCCAGGTGGGCTTGAGTAACATACCCTAAATAATGACATACAATAGGCTAGTGCGCCTCTCTAGAATCATCTACAATAGGTTTTCATACCAGGATATGCTCCCATGCCCATATCTGCAGAACTAAAACACCTGCTTCCATTCTCTTCCCCTCCTGATAATAAATCTTGTGCATCTCATGATACATGTGAGCAAGTAAACAAGATCCCCACCCTAACCTCACTGGATGAGTCAACAACCTCTTAAGCATTTTGGCCCAAGCACATAGAAAACCCTGCTATCCTCTATCAAGAATCACAAAACAATCCATCATACCTACTAAAACGCATGCTAGAGGGCACTTCTCACCATATCTACTCATCAAATCATCCCAAATAATGGCATGCTCAAAAATAGTCTCATCATGGAATATTTGTCTCAATGCTAAAACACTTGGTCGCTGAGTATAATCAAAGTCAACCTTGTCTCCAGCAAACAGAATCCTGAAAATCCTATATATGTCCTCTGGCATAATAGTCATCTCTCCAACCAGTAGATGAAAGGTATTATGATCTGAATGAAAATTTTATACTAACACAATCAACATATCATGATTCACATGGATATCAGGCATTTATAAAAGGTGTATGAATCCACATAAATCAATATGTGCTCTCTCTACATCTGATAACTCATGGACTAGCCTCATCATCGGCGGAAATGTACACCAAAATTGGATATCCGACAACCAAATCTACAAAATCAAAACATACAAATTATCAACACATGATCCAACTTGTGCTAAAAATATGTTAAACATGCTCGCGAATCCAAATTTACAAAATTAAAAATTAAAAATTGTTGTTTAGACTCTCAAAAATGCTTTTTTTTTCATATGAGTTTCCACAGACAAGCATAAACTCATACGAGTAAACATTACACCCCAGATGAGCAAACATTTCCATACAACGAATCATATCCTATCACATGATACAATGGTCACTCAAGAACATTGTCATACAAATCATGGGACAACACTAGACGCCAAACTCTATATGACCATATGATGAAACAGAAGGAGGATAGTTTGTCGTATGAGAAAACATGTTCAACTGCACGACAAAACAAGGAAAACGACTTCAAATGAAAAATAAATTGCAAAAATTCAATAAAAATTCAAAAAAAAAGAAATGCATAGGCTAAAGATTAATCACTTACCGCTGGGTTCTAGTTATGTGGTCAATTATGTCATCTCTGGTACTCGAATCGATGCTCCTAGATTGGAATGGCCATTTTTCTTCAAAGAGGGTTTTTCAAATTTCAAACTTTGAGAGTTGAAAATGAATTGAAAATGACACATTGAACCCCTTATATATCCAAAATTTTCAGCTTGCTCTGATGGATGTATAACTTGTACCCTAGGCTAAATCAATAGTCCCGAGTCCTTTTTTCGGGATCGAAATCAAAATATGACATCAATGCTCTAGTCAAAATTTCATGACATTGACCACTTAGTACTTTCATCCTCAAGTCAATTTTCAAATCATTTTGTGCTCAATTCTAAATCTCAATTTTAAATTCTCCTTTCGACTCTGATTTTAATCTTCAATATCAATCTTCGTGCTCAAAAAATTATCATCACTAAAAATTGCCTATAATCATGTACCCTCGCCAACTTTCAATTTCTCTCTCGAGGGGGCATACTCATTACACCTTTTCAGTGATTCATCATCAAAAGTTGATAATTTTTTTGAATCATCTTCATCTAAAGTCGAGCAAAAATATTTTTAAACAAAAAAAATCAATTAAACCTAGTTACTATGGGCATCTTAACTATAATACATTGTATCAAGTTGAGATTCTTCAATGTCAAATAAAGCAATCTCTAGGGGAAAATTAATCATTGTCCTTATCTAAATCAATCTTGAAATTGATGTTCAATTTCAATCATATCAAATCAAGGTGGACATTCTCTCTTACTAATCAATTCTTGTTCCATCAAGTTCAGAATTGGTTTTTATCGCTTTGCCTAGTCGGTTCTTGTTCAATCAAGTTCATAATCGGTTTTGCTTTTTCTTCGTTCTATCTAGTTTAATCAAGTTCTAGATTGATTCTTGTTTCTTGATCAATCAAGTTCAAGAATGGTATCTCGCTCTTTGTTAATTCTTGTTCAACCAAGTTCAGGATCGGTATCGCTTTAATCAACTTTGTTCAGTTTCATCGCTTCAAATCAAGTTGAATATCTTTCTCTTCATCGGTTTGTGATCCATCAAGTTCAAAACCAATTTCTCTCTTTGACATCAACTATTTTTTGAATCAATGTGCTTCTCGCACATCAATTCAAAGAGGGGAAAATGTAATACCCTGAAAATGGTAATCTAAACCATAGGGCCCCTAATCTCGATTTCATCACCAAGGTCCTAACTAAAGGAAATTAAAATTAATCTTGAACACACAATTAATTTCTTAAATCATCAATGTCACATGGTAAATTAATCACTCTGAATTAATTAAAATATTTAATTAATTGATCATTTGTAAATCATTTTTTAAAACAATTATCCCATTTATTTTATTAAATATCCTAGTATATTTAATTAAATAAATCAATTTGCCACTAAATCATCAAAAAAGAAATTAATTGGAAAAAATAATTAAAAATTGAGAAAAGAAATCAAATGGAGATAATCTTGAAAATCAAATTAAAAAATTGAAAAATCTTAGAAAAACAATTAAAACAATTAAATCTCAAAATTGAATAAAATAGAGAATAAATCAGTTTTTTTCTGATTTTACCTTAATTTTAGTTTTATTTCCTTTAAAATTGAGAAAAGTAGCCAATCACATCAATTCACCCGGATTGTGCTTCTTCTTGGAAAATATTGACCGCTCATCATCATTTGATCTCGATTGTCAGTTTCTTTCTGAATTTTCTATAAATTTAGGCTCTCATCTCCTAATCAAGAATCCTGAAGAATCTATTGTTATTATGTTTCTTTTTCTCTAGGTTCATTAAGATTTTATATTGAGAATATTTGCATATTAGTTATTAAATATTTGTTAAATCATTTAGCTTAAGTATTCATTTATTGCTTAATCATGTTAGCCTAATATCCATTAATATTGCATATCTTGCATTTATCTAGCTTAATCTTGCATCCATTTAGCTCAATTTTGTACTCATATAGATTAAATCCTTCATTTAGGTGTTGTCTAGTCACTGATATTGCATATAAAAATATGAGAGCAAGACTAAAATTGCATCTACTAGAAGGCAATAGGTCGCTTTGTGATGGTTTATTGTTCATTGTTGATTGATTTACTAACCATGCATCTAATGACTTAATTGAAGTGTTGTGTATTCCAGATATAGATACGATCCACTTTTCACACACACATGATGCTATGTGTTTGACGGATATGTCCTTTTATATATATATATATGCTTGTGGTTTTGGACTACTAATGTTTGAAATGATATGTGTGGGAATTAATCCATGTGACCATGGAAATTATACAAAGAACTAAGACCAAACCTATGTTAAATAGTAAATTCAAGGGTTGTATATTTGGAGAGACAATACCTCGTATATAATATGTTTAAATTCGTGAAAGTGAATGCTTGAATGTATATGCAAATTTGTATTTGTTAACTTTCTTTTTTCCTAAAAAGGACATGCCAAGTGTATTTTGTGATGTATATTTTATGGTGTCACTTGACACTTGTGATGTGTGTCAGTTGACAAATGACATGTCATTTGGAGGGAAATTGTAAAACCCTATGCATTATCAAATATCTTGTAGTATCCCCAAGAGACCATTTGGTTAGAGAGCCATTAGTGTGGTCAAATAAAGTTTGTCCCGTAGACAAACTTTAGGTGGGTTTTTAGGGGGTCAAACTAACTCATAGAGTTGAGTTTAGGTTACTTTTGAAGGCCCATATGATATACCTTTGGGTAAGGGTCATTTTTAGCCATGTGACCACTCACATGTGACTATCAAGTCACCTCAAAAGTGGGTTTTCCAAGATGGACGAAAATTCAACTCTTTGAGGATTGACCCTTGGTAAGACAACCTTCCATTTCAGTGATAGTTTCTCTTCCCCACCTTCACTTACCTTTTTAGTTCCCATTTTTAGAAACCATGTAAGAAGTTGGGAAGACCAACCTATGGGATCTCACATCCTTTTTGAGTAAGTTGGAAAGTGTGAGTGGAGAGCCTACTTAGGGTAGATTTCAACTTGGGGATTTTGATCACCCACTCTCCAATCTTGGAGTCCAAGTCTTGAGTAGGAATTTAGTTTGGGGGAGATAGAAATTATCTAAAGAAGGAGGCTTGTAGCTATTACATTTGTCTTGTTAGGGAAGATGAAAGCACTTATTCAACATACATTCCATTGCATGAGTTGAAGGTTGGTGCATTGCCACCCATAGATGTTAGTTTCATATTTATGTTTATTCTTGTGTAAAAATATGAATGAAAGAATATATGTTTAAGTGTGTTTTAGAATCTTTTCTTTTATGATTTTGGTGGAAGTTGTTGGTTGATTTTTATTTGGCTTTCATTTGAATGTTGTGTATGCAAGTCAAGACCAAACTCACCCTTGGGAGGGAAGAGTGGTCTCGGGGTGAAGGGTTTGTGACAATCTTTGGGTGTAGAGTCTCTCTTCTAGGAAGGGGGGGATAAACAAGGATTATGGGGTCCTTGCTATTGTTATTTTTGTATAATAATTGGGGGTCATAAGGGTAGTTTATGGCTTGAAAGCCTTGGGGATCATAAGGAAATGGTTGGTCATGTGAGAGACCAAGTAGAAGGATATTTTAGCCTTGTGAAGGCATTTGTATGTTAATGTTTTTAAAAATAGATCTCCCCTTGTATTTTGGTCCACCTTCACCCCATTGTTTTGAGTCACTTGGTGATTATGTGCAAGCCTTGGGTTGGGAGTTATTGTTGAAATGTTTTCCTTGTTAAATGTGCATTTTGTATGTGTGAGCTGAGTATGTGTGTGAGCTGTATGGTTCTTGGTTCTCCTAGCTTGGGGGTGGCCTCTTGTAGGCCAAGGTTGGGAGGTGAGTCTCTATGGTCACTATCAAAAGAAGTTCATTTGCAGGTATGCATGTTGGTTGTAGAAGA